>NC_138241.1:34721096-35033596 GCF_964197995.2 Scardinius erythrophthalmus
ACTTCTTCCCAACATCAGAGACCACAAGACGGAAGTGGGAAACGAGGAACGGCGGGAACAGAAGCAGCACATGCATGTTCAGTCCTGGAGCCGCAGGAGCGTTCCTGTTCTCCGTGTGTTAGTAAGCTGGATAACAGACTGACATTCCAAGCATACACACTCTTACTCACTGAAAAGTGATTAACGTGTGTGTGTGTGTGTGTGTGTGTGTGTGTGTGTGTGTGTGAATATTAACCTTATTAATAATATTTACACAAAGCCAGACAGGAAGTGGAGATTGACACGTGTGAGATGTAGAAAGTGGTCTTTGAGTCACAGTTGACTGTATTTGAGCCAACGTGAAACAGATGCACTGTAAAAAAAAAAAGTCTTAAATTAAGTACAATCAACTTGGATGTTAGTCATTTCAACTTAAATCACATTAAACTGACTTTAAAAAAAATTTAATAATGTTGTCATAACTTATTGATCATAATTTTTTACAGTGTGGTTCATCGGCTCTCAGCGTTCCCACGGTCACGGAAAACACGAGAATATTGCAGGAAATCTGAAAAGTATGAATCCGGATCGGATTCATAATGTTGATCAAAAGTCCATTGAGTGCATAACCTTCACAGTCCTGTCTCTCGCCCTGGGTCGACGTTTCATTCAGGAACGTTTGGCAGTTTTGATTTATATTCTGTTTAATGTTTGATGATTGTGTTATTTTACATGTGCGTAAGCAATGCTTCTATCGCTAGTTTCTGCTGCGTCTTCACGTGTGTTTTGATCATAGACTGTAAAAAATAGGTTTTGATCTGGAGATTCTACCCTTTCAGAAGATGAGTAGCAGCGCCCCCTACCGTGTAACAGTGATAACACGGATTGCCAGGAAATTCTGTCAAAATTAAAACGTTTTCTAGTTGTGCTCAGCGCTATAGTAACATGTAGCTACTGTACCTGATATTTATCCAAATGAATCGATATTGAATAAAAATCATAATAAAATCGCAAGCTTATGAATTGAAATCGTGAAATTTTCCAGACAGCAACATAGTGTCGGCCCAGATCCGGCCCACATGTAGATTCAACTCGTACCAGATCTGGGCCGACACTATGTTGCTGTCTGGGTTAGTAGTAAACATTGGAACACGTTGTCACTAAACTTGATGAAAATTCTGTTTAGTTACAAAATGTTTTGACAATCACATACACTCATTGTGATGCAACACACCCGTTCCCTTCCATAATTCTCACTCCAAGCTGAACTCAAGAGTTTCCAGACATCATGAAGCATGTGAAAGTGCATTAATGACATCTGTCTGCTTCATTAGGAAGAGAGGAAACCACTCGTACGACAGACGTCTATAAAGCGAGTGATGAAAGGCACGCAGACACGAGACACAGATGCTGCTCTCTCTGCTGGGACAGACACATATTCATGTTGCTCTATTTCAGAACGATGATCATATATTTCTGGATGAGCTTCTGTCTCTGTAAAGCCAGTGGTAGCAGAAGCTGTCCCAAGTGTGGTTCAGTCCACAACCCCACCGCAAAGGACTGTGGGTAAGAAGCATGTGGTCATGTGACCGGAGCTCAGCCGGACATCAGCTATAGTCATCAACGAGAGCCGCTGATTCAAACATCGTCTGGTTTTCATGGAGCGGATTCCCTCATGAAGCTCGACCGCACGACTGCTGGCTTCTGGGTTTATTAAAAGCAGCGCTGATGAAACAATAAACCTTAAAAACCTTTATTTTTAAGACTGTACACACATGTATATTCCCAGTGCACTTTTAAATCAAACCAAATCTTTAATAAAAGTAAAAATGCTCAAATGCCACCAAATATCAACTCAATCTCAGATGTTTCTAGAAAGAAATCATGAGAAAATGTAAGAAAATGTAACATGAGCATCTCTGAACAATTGATTTTGGAAGAATTTGAAAACATATTGAGATCTTTTGAGCTTTCAGAATATTTGTATTGTTCTTTCACAGTTAGAGTTCATCTTTGCATTTATTTAATCTCAGATGTTTCTCAAAAATGTGAATACATTTTATGTTGCTCTTTCTTATAGTGGAGTTTTATTTGAGTATCAATCTCTCAGAACATTTGACAAATGAGATAGTCGTCCACAAACTGTGCTCAGATTCATCCATATGAACTCATTTAATTCTTTTCAATTCCTATTCTCTTATTTTAAGGTCATATGGATAAATCTGAGCACAATTTGTTGAGAAACTCTAGAGAAGACACTTTTTAATCTCATTGCCATCTAGAAGAAACGATTGAGATATTAAAGAGATCCATCCGTTATTTTCCATCCTATTGTGCAAGCAATCATAAAACCCGAACCATCAGCATTTCTTTGAGGATATCCCAGAGATTGCTCACTATTTGAGGTTTCCTACAGAGAACATCACCAATGTTTTTGGCATCAGTGCATAACAGAATGGTAGATTATATTTCCATAGACCATAATTTGGATGGAATGCAATCGATTTATCATGAATCAGGGTGATTCCCATGGAGATCATATAGTCCAGTCATTTTAAGCCAAAGTGGGGGTCAACCATGAACAAATTGCAACAGAAGCAAACTCAACTGATTTTGTATCCTCAATATGTCCTGAGTAAGGAAAAAAGCCCTGAAGAATCCCATTAGGGGAAAGTTTCGAAAAAGACCCAAATATTCATACGCCTATTCATTCTTTTTCTCACGTGAATAGGGTAAAAATTTTAACCTTCAGATATCACCATGAAAATTGCTGAGTTGATTACTTACATCAAGACAAACAAAAAATGTATAATAAGTTTTTTTTTATTGTTTGTTAACATGGACAAACATGCATAAAACATGCATAATCTAATTACGTATGTGCTAATTTGCATAAATACCACAACAGATCTAAACATTGGGTATAGCCAGGGGAAAATGTCTGGTTGAATCTTGTTGACACATAACAGTAAAATACTCAATGTTAAGGTCTGAATGGAACCCATTACGGATACCCATGAGTATTAATACATAGAGGCAGGAAGAAGTACTTTAGAAACCAGGCTTTATTAATTATTGTTGTAGAGATGGGGTTTGGGGCTGGGTCCGACTTTTTATTTTGCCTACCTTTTGTCTTCTGCATTCTCCTTACCACTGTCACCTGTTCTTCCCTCAGACTCGTCCCCCGGAAACAGTCCAGCCCCAAACCCCATCTCTTAAAAATGAATACTGTCTTAAGTAAGCAACTCAGTAATTCTCATGGTGATATCTAAAGGTTAAAATTTTTACCCTATTCACGTGAGAAAAAGAATGAATAGGCATATGAATATTTGGGTCTTTTTCGAAACCTTCCCCTAATGGGATTCTTCTTGGCTTTTCAAGTTCAACCTTTTTTCATAAAATGACTGGACTAATATGCAAAATCTCACATGTCCTCGAAGCCAAAGCCTGGACTCGACCACTTTAGTCACTGTTCAAACTCCTGCATCTCTGATCTCCAGAAGACGCAGTAAAACTGTCCGGTTCAGAAACGCCTCCTCCAGCAGTTGTGCAGTCCTCCGCTCGAGATCGCATCTGCTGTCCTGGCAGAGACACCAGACACAGATTAAATGTCTCCATTAAGCGAGACTCTCAGAGATCCACCTCGTGTCTGAGACTGCGGCCATGTTGTGCAAAGCGCAGCCGGTTTGGCAGCTTGGGTTTGCCTGAAACCGTCCAATAAAAGCTCCAGTGAAGCACCAGAGGCCATCAGCACATAATGAAGACAAAATACACAGACGCTCGGGTTTAGCTTCAGATCACACGTGCATACGACCGCGATCTCCTGCCAAAACAGAAGAACCGCCCTCATGTGGATTGATCGTGGAGCCCTGATGCAAATTACACATAAACGGCAGGAGCTTTTGGCAGATTCTACACTCTTCAAATGTGTGGGGTTTTTTTGCAGCAATGCCATTGAAGAACAATTTTTGGCTCAGCAAAGAGCCATTCAGTGAACAGCTCTCAAAAGAACTTTTTTTTTTCTTATCACTCTCAAAAATAAAGGTTATTTATTGGAATTGATGGTTCCATTAAGAACCTTGGAATCTTTCCATTGCATAAGGTTCTTTCAATGATTAATATGTTCTTCACTGTAAAAAAGGGAATTTTTTTTGGGGGGGGGGGGTATTTTTTTTATTAGGAAAAGCATCTCAAGCACAGTACAAGCATCGGATTGTTACAAAATTAAATGGAGGGAAAAAAGCAAAAATTAAACAAGCATAATAAATACTCACATGAACATATAATCAAAGTAGCATACACATATAAACAACTAAATAAACCAGGGGAAAAAAAAGGAAAAGAAAAAGGATAAAAAAGTTGTATCCAGAGCTTGTCTCCTTAAAATAATCGGGTTTAAAAATAAGAAAAATAAGAAAAGTTCGGGTTTCATTCTAACTCCAAATTTAATCTTTTCAAGTTTGAGGGCAAAAAGTAAGTCGGACTCGGAACCTTTATTTTTAAGAGTGGAGAAGAGCTTTGAAAGAGCCCTGATGCAAATTACACACAATAATGGCAGGTGCTTTTGTCAGATTCTACTCTTTTTGCAGCAATGCTATTGAAGAACCATTTTTGGAATCATTCCAATAAGGTTCTTTAAATGATTCATATGTTTGTCACTGTAAGAAAAGATTTGACTGAAAGGTTCTTTAGGGAACCAAAAATGTTTTTTCTAAGCAGTATTTTTCTTCTATGGCATCGCTCTTTATTTTTAAGAGTGGAAAAGAGAAAAGCCTCCATGCAGTTGTGTTCTGAAGCGTCATGTGAAGTGTGTGTGCTTCATGCGGGTCACCTGCGAGCGCAGCGGGCGTCAGGAGTGCCAAACACACTCCTCTGAACTAATGTTTATGAACAGGCTCTCACTCTTTCAGGACAGGTGGAGTCCAGATGGCAGCCTGACTTTCTCACGACCATCTGTCCATCTGTCCATCTCCCGCTGACCTCACACACGTGTGTGTCTGTGTTGCGCTGCTCATACAGAAGATGCAGGATGATCCCGGTGAGTTCCTCACACACCCCGCTGTGATTTCAGTGGCCAGAAGAGCAGTGTCCAGTGCCTGATAATAAATCTTCATTTACCAATAATAACTGATTGAAAGTGATGTTCTTCCTCAGTATTTTTGACATTTTCTAGTACATCATTATTAATTCAAAAGACATAACCTTGAGATCAAATGTCATGACGAAATTTCATAAATCAAATGTTTGTGGGAAAACAAGTTTACTGTTCTGACCCCATTAACAATTCTTTTTTCTCGCTTTAAGCATAAACTCATTTAATATTGATACGTTGCTCAGAAAACAAGACTTCTCATCTCATGTCATTTTGCATGTCAGAGTAAATGTATCTTGATTTTTAAGAATGTAAATGTATGTAAAATATTTACTTGAAATGCAAAATGACTTAGGATAAGAAAAAAAAATGAGATAAAATGAGGTTAGAAAAGGAAAAGGAAAAACAAGTTTATTGTTCTGTCTCCATTGGCATTTCTTTTCTTGTTTTAAGCATAAATTCACTTAATTAAGCTGCGAATGCTCTGATTTCCCAAGCAATTTGAGAATTTACATCAAAATTAATTTCCTTATCATCTGAGGTGATTTTTCAAGCTCAAAAACTTTACTTTTATGTCTACTCATAGCTTACTCAATTGAGTTATGTTTCTGCTACGGTGCAAAGTTTTTGAGTTGGGTTTACATGGTAAATTACGTTAGCATTACCTTTGAAAATTGTAATTGTAAAAAGTGTAACAGCCAATCTAATGCACAAAGGTGTTTCAAGCCAACAATATTTTTAACAGTGAAGTCAAAATTTAAATATTTAATTAATTCAAACAACAAAAGTTTTTAGCAGTTGTTAATATTTTCTCTCTGTGCTATTTTATTTAAGATTAATCAAAACCAGAAGAGATTATATTCTGTCCTTTTCTTATCCTAACGTTCTTCTCCTCACTTTTCAGTGTTCATTTGGCTGGATTTATAGTCTTTGTGTTAACAGGATTAAACACTCTCTGTTTTAATAATAATAATAATAATTCATTAAATTTATATAGCGCTTTTCTCTGCACTCAAAGCGCTTTACATCAATCTTTCATCACACAGTGCACCTGATTTCATCATTGAGCACATACTGTACTGTTTCTCAATGCAAAACCATAAAGCATCATATTTCCATAACAGACACATGTGATGAAGTGTTACAGATGGATGTTGGTGGACGGATCTGATATCAGACTGTACACAGGTGATAAATAACCACACACATGCTCACAATTACTGAATGAAGGAATGCTTATCAGGCTTACATTTGGGTTTAGCTCTTTTTTTATTATTTTTTTAGTTCAGACTGATGGTTTTCAGATGCATTTAGAGAAAAAACTGTATTGCTCTCATACATATAGGCCTATGATTAAAATATAGATATTCACTAAAGATGCTAAAAATAAAGATGCTTGTTTTCCATGAAAAATCTTTTATAGACTAATATGAACTTGCATCCTCATTTTAACTTGTTGAACTGTTTCCTTTTAAAACATTGTTTGATTCTCTGATGGTTGGTGTCTCTCGATGTCAGATTCAAGCCAAAATGTGTTGAGCAATGAGTGTTTGGAAGCGTCTCGACAAACTCCTCGACCTTTCACTTTCATCAACACGCGGACAGATCTTCTCTCTCTGCTGTTCTCAATTCCAGTCGGACAGTTTTTTCTTCTCTTGCGTTACCGTTTCCCTTGTGTACGTGAGAAATGAACTGTATTGGAATTCAAGTGTTTGCGTTCTGCTTTTTCATTACGTTTCAGACGGCTGAAGTCCTCTGACAGCCGAGCTTTGTTTGCATGAAATAATTGTTGCTGTCGGTCCTTAAGGCAACAGGCACGTTTATTCGGCCCGTATCTATTACGGTGGGAACTCACTCTCGCTCTCGTCTTACTGTAATGATTCAGAGCCGCGGTGAAACACCACAATCTGCTGATGAGAATGTGGAAAGCAAATAGGAGAGATGTGGCGGGCTCATACTCGTAGACGTGTGGGATAATTTGATCTAGTGAAGTGTCCCGATCGATCAGTGAGCCGTCCGTCTCCAGAAGAGGGTCAACAGGGAATATTGACCTGAAGTGTGAGCTCGCGTTTACACTTTAACTAGGTCTGTCTGTTTTGTGTGGACTAGGAACTGTAAGAACACAGCAAAAATACAAAAACAGCATTAACATTTTCACTTTCTACAAACCATTTTGATTTTATTCTTTTCACATGTCTATGTTCTTATTGTGAATTAACAGGTGTTTAGCTCTAGATCATGTTTCTCTTGAAGTCACCATTATGGTGATTAGTGTTTCCATTAGTTGAGCCCTTGACTTTTTAGTTTTGTTTTCTCTGGCTGCTTTAACAGTGTGTTTATGAAACATATTTGCAAAAAATTAGAACAGGTGATGCATTCTTTTTAATCAACACTTTTGATAAGTTTAATTAAAAAGCAACCTTTTGAACAAAAAACGTCCCCCCTTCCTCCCCCCTTGCTTGTTTCTGTTTCTTTTTTTCCTTGCATTTTGCTAATCACCATAATGGTGACTTCAAACGAAAGTTTCAATAAAACATCAACATTATCTACAAGTTAAACCAGTTCGTTCTAAATAAGAACTTTTGAAGTCTTATGACTGAGATAAAATCAAACTGGTTTGTAATGAGTGAAGCTGGTAATGCTGTTTTTGGAGTTGTGTGATCAGATCTTGAGAGATTTAATGTGTTTATTTGCAGTTGATTTCATCTAATGTTGTGTGTCTATAAGTCAGTTGTAGTTCCTGTGTTTCTGCTCGTCTCTATTTCTGTTCTCTTCTTTCCTTCAGTGATTCTGCTTGTTAACAGGCTTATGAAGGCCGAGATTACCACCTTTAAAAATCCATTTAAAAAATCCATTTTCTTTTTAGAAAAGGTAAAATAACAGAATTTGAGTGTACTAGCCCTTTAAATTGCTGTCTTACATTAACTGTGTGTGGTTTCTACTTCAAACTAACATGTTAAATCAACACACCATTACTCTGTGATTGTGGACTCAAGCAGCAATTCATGTCACAAAGCACTGTCAGATTGATCCTGCTATTTCTTTACCCACAAATAAACAAGACAAGATTGTTTGTGACTTACAAGATGTATGGAATTCATTTTAAATCATATTGGTCCTCAGACATGAATGAACTACAGCACAAATCCTGCGTTCTCTGCATCCCTGACAAAACACATCTTGGCCTCAGAAAGCGGATTTCTCCAGGAACAAAAGCAGTGTGATGTTGGTTTATGATACCGTTCAGGTTCAGGCCCGTAATGACTCGAATTCAACACACAAAGACCCTGCGCTGTTTGCTCGAGATGTGGCTGATATCAGTAATGAAGCGGGATTGATAAGTGTGAATGGCAGGTGTGATCAACTCGGATTACAAAAGAGCTGGAAGGAAGGAAGAACAAAACTCCTGAGAAGGCATTCTGTCCGAGCTACTTATCACTGAGAATGTGCGGTGTCTGTCAGGAGTTAGTAAGCAGCAATAATAGCTCTGTTCATGAGTGAATTGTGTTATTGACCACTATTTTTGAAAACTGTTGTGTAATGACGTAATGTGCGGAGAACAGAAGTTGAGAGGAAGTTCACTACTTGGCTGCACATGTTGCATTGTATTATGGGTACTAGTTGTTTTCTCTTAGCCTCTGGTTGGAGTGTGTATAAAAGTTACGACGCTCAAAGTTCAAAGCAAAGGGAGATATTTTATTTTAAAGAAATCGCTTGGACTACAAAAAACGGCTGGTAGAGACTATACAACATTCCTCCCGGGTTAGTGACATCACCAACCCTAAAATTTACATAAACCCCGCCCCCTGAACACGATTTATAGATTATCAAGACAGAATATGCTAGAAGATAACTACACATAAGCTAGATAAATTCATCAACTATCCATTCAGAAATGTCCTGTTGCTTCTACATGTTGACATGTTCTTCTTGAGTCTCTCCATTATTGTCCGGTTTGAACATAAAAATTGACATTTTCAGTGCATGTCTGTGAGGTAAAAGAACACGAGCTCTTGAAGCTCCGCCCCCTGTGCCGGGAGCAGCAGCTCATTTGCACTTAAAGGGACAGACACAAAAACGGTGCGTTTTTGCTCACCCTCAAAAAGTGACAATTTTAACATGCTATATAAAAATATCTGTGGGGTATTTTGAGCTAAAACTTCACACACACACTCTGGGGACATCACAGACTTATTTTACATCTTGTGAAAAGGGCATTTTACCACCCCTTTATGGTGGTGATGATGTTTGAGTTAGAAAATACAGGACATTTTTACAGGTTTTGTCATTGTCAGCATTGAATGTTTGTTGTTTAGTTATAGCTCCCTGCATGCTTTGCGTTAACTGGATGGGGAAAGTAGTTTTTGGGGGGGCAAGATTGAGAAAAGGGGAAGCACGCTGCTGTTGTGATTTAGAGCAGATTCTATATTGGCATTTTGAGGGTTACCACTGCTTCCCCGACAGCAACATAGTGTCGGCCCAGATCCGGCCCACATCTGGAACATCTGGGTTCAGCGCGTACCAGATGTGGGCCGGATCTGGGCCGACACTATGTTGCTGTCGGGGAAGAGTGGAACATTTGTTTAGGTTGAGGATGACCACAACTAAATCTAGAAAAATATAGTTTTAGTAAAATTTCATGTTATGAGATCTCACATATGGCACCATTGTTAATTAATTAAAGACTTTACAAAGCTAAAGGTTTATTTTTTGAGTGAAATGACAAAGCTTTAATTTTATGGACAAACTGTTCCTGTATTGTATATGCATCATGATTATATGAGGACTTGGGCTCATAACCTTCATACCCAACATAGTTGGCACTGTTTCGCATTTCATGTGGCCATGAATCCTGCCAGGCAGTCTTATTAGTAAATTCTTGCCGTGGCTTAGCATCAAATCAGTTCTGCACCGCTCAAGATGATTACTCATATTTGGGCTTCCCTCCAAACAGTAAAAATAGCAGTGTGTTTGTTGGTAATTAGACCAGAGGCTCAGTAATCCATATTTAATTGTGTTATGCTGTTTGGTGTCATACTTCACGACTGCTGGAGGACGGCTTCTCAAAGCGCTTCATTTTCTTCCCATGACACAGTGCCAAAGTATATGAGCTTCTTAGTGAATGATGGGTAACTGAGCTAACAGATATGATGGGTTTTTGCGAAGTCACTGCACAAAGTTTAGTTGTCTCATTCTGTATCTTTCAATCAAATCAACATTTTGATTAATGCTTGAAAAAAATCTCTATTACAAAACCTGCTGAGCTGCCATTCTGTCAACAGGCGAAAGCATGTTGTTAAGCTAATGAAGCAATATTCCCCAAAAATAATGGGTGATGTAGTCAGAATTCAAAATTGTTTTTCAATTAGAATTTTTTTTTTTTTTATGAAATGAAATATATTTACAATTGACATCTTGAATGCACTTTTTTCACTTGGCTTGTAGCATGTAAGGTGCGAGTTTGGTCTTTTGTATCACTGTATTAGTCCATTAAGCTACGTTAAGCCGTTGTCCCGACGGAAGGGGAATCCTTGAGTATGATGAGGTATTGAGGGGAAACCGATTATAATCCCGTTCATGGTAGAGAAAGCTGATAACATGTAGGCTACACAGGGAAAGTAACAATGAAGTTATTGAATGAAACATATACACAGTTTTTGTGTCTTTATCATCTTTTCCGCATATATACTGACCCAGATAATCATCACAAAAATGTAATGCATGCTCAATTATTGAATTTTTAATAATGAAAATGTGTGTGCATGTTTTGAATTGAAATATTCACAAATATTCAACCATGCTGAATTTCAGCCCATAGAAATGCAAGCCCTAAAAATACAATGCATTAAAATGCAAGCAGGGTTATATGTAATATGCAATGCATATTTTTTTCAAGTAGCGCAATTCAACAGGCTTTTTTATTTCAAAAATATTTGGCATTATTTTACTTCCATACTTTTTTCACTTGGCTTGTAGCATCCTGGTATTTCTTTGATTAACTCTTTCCTCACCATTGACAGAATTTTCTGGCAATCCATGTTTTCACTGTTATAAGGTAGGGGGCGCTATAACGCATCATCTGAAAGAGTACAGGTAAAACACAGGTGAAGAAGCAGAAACAAGCGATAGAAGCATTGCTGACGCAAATCGCGATCATCAAACAGCATATAAATCAAAACTGTCTATTGTTACTGAATGAAATGTCAAAGTAGGACGAGCTACAGGACTGTGAAGCTTTAGGGGTGTTGATCATCGTTCTGAATCCGTTTTGCCTTGTGAATGTGATTTTCTCAGCTTTTTATTCAAAGTGTTGCTTTTTTATGAAACTTACCCACATTCAAGTGTTGATAAAAAAAGAATGCATGAAGCTAGAATAATTTTTTTGTTTGCTTTTGTTTGTTTATTAGCAGAGGCTCTGTTTTCTTTCTTTTGATATATTGCATCTTCAGATATTCATAAAACAAAATATATGAATATAATAAACCAAGTATGAATCAGATGTTTCTCCGAAAATGCCACTGTGTTTGAGACATCAGGATCGCTTTTGAAACTCTAGAGGAGATGTGTGTGATATCATTGTTTTTTTAAATCAGGAGAACATCTCCATTAGCTTGTGGTTGAATCTCATTGTCATCTAGCAGAAATAAGGGAGGTATTAAAGAGATTTTCTTTGCTGTGATTACTTCTGTTTTGCCTTGCTATTAAGTGAGAATGTTAATGTATTCCATGCACTGTTGGCCCAATCACTCTTGGCAAGAACACTGCATCTCGATACCAGACTACAGTACAGTGGGTCACGGGTAATGCAATACTTTACAGCCAGTGAAGTGTGTTCTTCAGAGGCAAAGCTAGAGGTAGACGGCAGAGAACAACAACACATAATTTGCACAGACAGTAGGAGGAGAAGATCCAGATCTGTCATGTTTGAAGAAGTGACCTGCATCATTTAGAGACGCTGAAGACTATGGAAGCTTGTTTCCGCCACTGAATAAAACATTTTAAAAGATAATTGCGACTTTTTATCTCACAATTGCGAGTTTACATCTCGCAATTCTGACTTTATTTCTCAGAATTGCGAGATATAAAGTCAGAATTGCGTGAAATAAAGTCAGAATTCTGAGATATAAAGTCAGAATTGCGAGATGTAAAGTCGCAATTGCGTCTTATAAAGTCAGAATTCTGACCTTTTTCTCGCAATTGCGACTTTATATCACGCAATTCTGACTATATCTCAGAATTCTGGCTTTATATCACGCAATTCTGACTTTATAACACATAATTGCGAGTTTATATCTCGCAATTCTGACATCTTTTCTCAGAATTGTGAGATATAAAGTCCAATTCTAAGGAAAAAAAAAAAAGACGGACTTTTTTTTTTTTACCTTAGAATAGTTTATATCTCACAATTCTGACTATAACTCCCAATTGCGTGATATAAAGTCAGAATTCTGAGATATAAAGTCAGAATTCTGAGATATAAAGTCAGAATTCTGAGATATAAAGTCAGAATTGCGTGATATAAAGTCGTAATTGTGAGAAAAAAAGTCAGAATTCTGACTTTATAACACGCAATTGTGACTTTATATCTCGCAATTCTGACTTTAAAACACGCAATTGCGACTTTATTTCATGCAATTCTGACTTTATATCTCGCAATTCTGAGAAATAAAGTCAGAATTGCGAGATGTAAACTCGCAATTGTGAGATAAAAAGTCGCAATTATCTTTTTTTATTATTATTTTGTGGCGGAAACAAGCTTCCATAGAAGACGGACTGCACCAGAGGATTGTGGGAAAATTGGAAATATTCACTGGTGCAGCAACACCTGTGTGAGAATGAATGAACAAGACAAAACACTAGGGACTGGTTTCACAGACAGGGTTTAGATTAAGCCAGGATTAGGCCTTAGTTTGATTAGGACATTTAAGTAGCTTTTATATCTTAAAAAATGTGGTGTGTATAAAAATATATATACTGATGGTTCATTAAAACTTTCCTTTGCACTCGCCATTATGGTGATCGGTGTTTCTATCAGATGTGCTCTTGATCCTTGACTTTTACAGTTAATTCTCTTTCAACAATTGCAATAGCTTTTTTTTTACTCAAGGCAATTGGATATTGTTACAGAAAAAGTAAAAAACTGAAGTTAAATGTTTACGATATTTGAGTGAGTGACATAAAATGGCTTAATCACTGATGTTTTACTCAAATGTTGAGACAGTAGTGGACTGTTAATAAATCTGTTGTGACAGAGAGATCACTGTAATGCATTAGTACTATAAGATGAACAGCATCTCTCTATGACACAAAACATTTTAAGTTCAAAACCTTTAAACCGAGCATCGAGACACATTTAGACATCAACCCTCATCGTACAATCCTCAACATTGTTGATAATGTTTCCAAAATCCCTCATTAATAGAGGGGTGCAGGTATGACGTCAGAACCCGTAAAACTAATTTGCCGCTGGTTCCTTTCGAGATTTTCCTATGAGGTTTTATAAGGGTTTTATTTATGAGGGTTTTTTGATTTATGTGTAAAATAAAGCCTGTGTTAAACATAACTTGACGATACTTTGACGTGTTATGATACTTTACCTCTATAACTGACTGCTGCAACACTGCTGGATCTCATGAGTTGGTGCTACATAATTTAAATGTATTAATGGCACAACACACTCATAATCAGTATAAGCACACTGTATGATTATTATATACACAGCATCAATAGTCAGCCAACATCACCTGATCTAATTTTGTTTCCTTAGTTACTGCAAATAAGTTTTATAAACACACTGTTATAGCAACCAGAGACAACCAAATAAAAAATCAAGAGCTCAACTAATGAAAACACTGATCATCATAAAGTGTAAGACTTAAAGACACCATAAAGACTTCAAATGAAAACCACCCAGAGCTTAAACCTCTGGTATCTCTCAATAAGAACTTTTGGAGATGTGTGAAAGAAATCTGTCAAACTGGTTTGTAAAGCTGGTTATACTGTTTTTGGAGTTATTTAATCAGATCTTGAGAGATTTAATGTCTTCTTTTATCCAAAGTTGATTTCATCTAAGGCTGCCGTGTTGTAGTTGTAGTTTGCTCGTCTCTTTTTCAGTACACACATACATTCATTCATACTTTCAACATAAGTGATTTTTTTGATGATGTCATTGTTGCAAACAATACACTAAGAACAAAACAGCTGGAAACAATTCATAAAAATGCCCGCAGACTGGAACTAAATATCTGTGACTAAACAGCTCAACAATGGAAACACACACACTATGTTCTACACAACATGTGACCTTATTTACAAATTCGTTTCACATAACTCCAGTCTCTTCAAGTAATTTCACACAAACCTGATCAGAGCGCATCTGGCCACAAAGCATGCTGGGTACCCAACAGCACTACTATAATTTTTGCATGTGCTAACTTTTTTTTTATCTTACTCTTTCATTTCAAATAATTTATTGTTCTAAGATGTTTTTCCAGGATCAAAAAATGTTAGGCAGACGTGAAATTTAGCACATGCAAAAAAATATTGTAGTGTTTCTTGTGTAATTGTCATTACTTGAGAGAGGTTTCTAATCATTATATGCTACATTAAGTGTGGTTGCACAGCTTTCCTAATCGCTGTTCTCCGTGAATGTTTCTTCCTCCTCCAGAACGCTGCTTTATCGCTGAGATTCGGTTTATTTACCTTCATGCAGCTGTAGAAACGGAGATGTCTGGAGCACTGGCTTGTGCTCAAAGCTGACTGATTCATTAGCATTTTTGTTTGCTTGGCTGTTTTTTGACAGCTAAACCGGAGCGTTCCCAAAGCCTGTGCGTTTGTTTGGCGTAAAGAGGTCTGTAACCTTCCTCTGCGTAGGATGAGATGAGTTTCCTGTTAAAACAGTAAAGAAAACAAATTAGCTGTTAGCATTGGCTCAAACACCACAGAACACTGTTAGCAGCGGAAGGGAGAGGAGGTCATTATGTGTTTGTTTGTCGTCTGGACATGAGGAATGGACTGGAAGAAAGGCCTGATTGCAACCACTAACCCTGTATATTTTCTTTATTCTATGAAATGATAAATAAATGACAGGATTTTTAATTTTGGGAGGAACTATACTTCTAATGTGATTACATTTATTCAAAGGTTCATATTTCATCATTATGTGAGTTTCCTAATGCACTGCTACCAGTTCAACTACTGATCACAATCCTGCACAATCAAGACAACATTGCTTTAGGAGAGGACATTATTCCTAACATTAGTGTACTGTAAATTGCTTCGCATAAGCTTTAGCATCACTAATATGTTCTCTGTGCATGCATCTTATATGAAAATCTTTTTTGTTGCTGCAGGAACCAACGCAACTATACAACAACATAAAGATAAATGGCCCAATCTTCAGTCATCCTTCCTATTTCTCATTTCACAGTGGAATTAATGCTCAGCTGGAATACAATACATTGTTTCACTGTAATATCTTTCACCTGTGTCATGCTGTTTTATAAGCTTATACCGATGATGAATGGCACGCAGCGATATGAAGTAATTCTCCTGTGTTTACACAGATGAAACTCATCTAGTCTTTTGCTGCCTTCAAATGCTTGTCAGAAGATTCTGAAGTTTTAAGAGTGTCACATTTCAAGTGCTTTATTTCTGGATGCTTTCTACATCGCAATGTGCAATAAATTGTCCAATACTTGCTTTTTCTCTGTGAAAAAATGTGCAATATGCAACAAATGGCTAGATGTTTATGACTGGGGGAAAATGATAAAGCTGTATTTGTGAAAAATAAATAATTTCCGACCATTTACTGCTAAAAAAATGATGTACGACCTCAAAAGTCACAAAATCCAACGGTTGTATTTTTATAAATCAGATTGCATATAAAAGCAGCATTGCTCAAGTTATCTTGAACGCACAATTAAGATGATTTGACAGTGAAATGTTCAGCGGATCCTTGGACAGATGGTTATGGATGGATGTGATCATCTCACAGTATTTCCTTTCTGCTCGTGATTCACTGGAAGCCTGGTATTTTACATGAAAACACAATGATAAACAGGAATACGAATGCACCAACGCTATAATCTCATGAAAAACGTGAAGAAAAACCAACAAGTGACCAGAGAGGAAATGAGAAATGAGTGAATTAGAGCTGTACAGTAATTAGTTGTGTTCTGGTTTAGCCACTAATGGAATAATAATGGTTGTTTTCTGTGTGGGCAGAACCGCCAACAGACACTGAGGAGGAAACATTTCTAATCTATGAGGAGTCATTATTATACCAATGATTTGATTTTGATGATATGTTGTGGGATAATATTATTTGTTAATGATTGTTTTGGGTTTTAGATTTGGATTAATTCATCTAAATACATGCATGGTCTATGCTAATTAATTCAAAATAAAACTAAATTATAACATACCTTGCTTGCATGTGCAAATAAAAATCTTGCTTTCATTTATTTTGAGTTGCATACAGTAAGCAAACATTAAGTAGACGCTTTTATCCAAAGTGGCTTACAGACTTGCCTCAGGTTAACCGTCTTGATTAATAAATTAATAAATTATTAATTTAAAAGAAGTGTAAAACCAGTAAACTTCTAGTTACCAGTCCTGAGGGTTATCTTTGTATTTACTGACTCTAAACTAAACTAGATAGATAAGTTTGTAGACAAACTTCTATGTTGGCTTGAGAAAGCCAAGCCAGAAAGTTTGAAGTAAAGCTTGAGTTTTCCAAGATTTTAACTTTTTTAAATTTGAAGGTTAAGTATGTTTTAAGATTAAAGTAGTTTAAAAAGCTTGAAGTTTGAAGGATTTAAGTATTTTTATGATTGAAATCATTTTAAAAACTTAAAGTTTGAAGGTTTTGATGGATGGATGGATGGATGGATGGATTAAACATGTTGCTGGCATGATTCAACAAATTGGTAATATGTTTCAAGAATCTAGCATGTTTTAGCACTGTATGTTTTAACAGTGTTTAATCTACTTTCATGGAGAATGTTTAATCCATTCATGATTTGACACTTAGGTGCATGCCAGTTTACATACTTATGTACTTTTGAAGAATAAATGGTGTCAGTGTGTTCGCACTGAAAACTCCAAATAGAAAAAGTGCACTTTTTCAAATACCTGGATGATGATTGAAAAAAATAAGTGTGGAATGTTGGACATATACACTATGTATGCACTGTGTATTGTGCGTTAGTTGGCATTCTCAAGCCAACATAAATAGCGCAGTATTTTTGAAGTTGATATCCCGTTGCTAAATGCCAGCACAGTGTGTGCGAGAGACGGGGTTTCTGAACCGGCTTCAAAGCTGAAATCGATTTCGATCATCTATCAGATTCACCCGGTGTTCAGTGGCATTGAACAGCAGGACACATTTACCCAGAGTACAATTATCCCACTGTCTCAGGAAATCTCCAACACATGCTGCTGAGATCTGTCTAGCGGAGACCGACCGCATCTGGGCCTGTAAACACACTCACACTCACATCTGAACTAGAGACTTTAAGAGGGATAATGTGCTAATATGATGAAGCTTAAAGATGTCAATGCGTATTCAGATTTACTTGCCCACAGTGAATGAATAGAAAGGCAGAGTGCACTTGAAGGATTCAGTGCTGTATGTTGTGCAGGTCCCACTGGAGGGCCATGTTAGGATCTTAGTATCTTCTCGCATACAGTAAAGAAATCTGTGGAGAAACTACTGTCACACTTCAAACATAACTAGATTTGCATGTCCTGAGGGAAACCGCTGCGCACGGCAGCAGAAGAGCAGTGTTGAAGTTTTAAGTAGGCTTTGTGTAGACGATTAAATGCAGAATCAGAGTCTTTAGGAGCTTATATGCTAAAGTTATGCCATCAGAGAGCCTCACGAATCATTGACTTGATGATAATGATGGTGAGAAAAAACACAAGGGTTTGTGAAAGTGGCACTCTGCCATGTGACCAAAAGGCATTCATTAGTTCCACACAATGCATATTGGTACTTCATATCAACTAGGTGTGGGCGATATGACCAAATTATTATTTCACGATATGAAAAAATGTATTTCACGAAAACAATTTATACGACAATATATAGTTATTTTATCTCATTTGTGTTATTAAAAATAGGAAAAAAAGCAGCAAATTACAAACCAATGGACAAATACAATATAACAAAAATATTTGTTCAGGTGCAATAGGTTAATTTAACATGTAGTTAGTAATTAGTACAGAAATGTAATTATCAAATGTAAAAAATAAAATCTTCACTGTATAAATTCAATATACATTTATTCTTATTAAAGCTAAAAAAAGTTATTCAGTCAAGAGCAGTGAGTTCTCTTACGAGAGGTTCTCTCGTATTGCGTAGTTAGCTTACGCTACGGGAAAGCCTTTCTTTCTCGAGATACTGAAGCCAAAAATTATCCTTAATTTTTATAATCTTTGTCAACGCAGTGCGGCAGCCTGCAGACCTAGGGCAAGCTAACTAGCGTGCCCATTGGCTGCCCTGCGGCAACTGCAGCAGCCTACCGCTGAGCCCTTGGCGTGACGTCACGACCAATGAGCACGCTTGGCGCGCTTAATGCGTCACAGCCCGCGAAAAGGGGTGTGGCTTAGCGTATATAAACAGGGCTCGGAGGCTGCTTCTCTGATTTCTGTCTTTTCAGCGAAGCTCTTCGCATCGCTGCTCTCTGAGGAAGCCGCCGTCGAAACAAGCGACCAGCACGCCGAGGATCTCAGCCTGAGGACGCCGGCCGCCTTCGCCGCCTTCAGCTTTCCCTGCCTGCTTCGCTATCCGGCGATCATATCCTTTACTGCTCTGTTTTGTATGTGTTTGTGTGTTCGCCCCGCGACACATTTTTGCATCTAAAAGAGCGCGAGGCGTTGTTGCAAATGCCTCGCTCATCCTGTGGCTCGTGCAGAGCCCCGCTCAGCGATGGAGACCGCCACGTGGTTTGCGCTCTCTGCCTGGGCTTCGACCACGCAGCCCGCGCCCTCTCCTCGGGCGGCTGCGAACAGTGTGAGGACTTGCCGATGTCGACCCTGCGGGCTCGACTCGCCATGTTTGACGATCCTCCACCTTCCCCGGCTGCCTCTTCAGGGCCGCGTAAGAAGAAACGCCGCTCTCAAAGGCCTCCAGAGCCGGTGGTTATAGCTGAGCGCTCGCCGGAGCCCCTCCCGCGAGCCTCGCTTTCTCCTTCTCCCCCGCCCTTCACCGACGCGCAGCGGCCGGCTACTGCCCGCACTGCCGTCGCCTCAGGGGATGAAGCAGATGACGCCGCTGACAGCTGCTCTCTGCTTGCTTCGGACAGCGAGGAGTGGTCGGGCTCTCACCGCTCCGCCTCCTCGACTCCTGAGTCTGGCAGGTCCCGCTCCAGTGTCGACGCGGAGCTTATCCGCCTCCTCACCAAAGCGGTCGACCGACTGGGGTTGGACTGGTCCCCACCCAAGGAGCCCGCGCCTAACCGACTCGACGGGTGTTTTCTGCCTAGCCGCCGCCAAGCGCCAGCCTCTAGGTCAGCACCCTTCCTGCCTGAGCTCCACCAGGAGCTGTCGAAGTCGTGGAACGCGCCCTTCTCCGCTAGACTCCGCTCGTCTGTCTCCTCGGCTCTCTCCCAGGTGGACGGGGCCGCCGAGAAAGGCTATACCGGCATCCCTTCCGTTGAGGAAGCGGTGGCAACGCACCTTTGCCCGCCGTCTGCTAGATGGCGCTCAAAGTCTGCCCTGCCGTCTAAAGCCTGCAGGACCACATCAGCTCTCGCCGGCCGCGCATTCGCCGCCTCCGGCCAAGCTGCTTCTGCCCTGCACTCGATGGCTGTTCTTCAGATCCTGCAAGCCGACCTTCTCCGCGAATTGGACGAGAAGGGCTCGGATCATACAGCCTTAACAGATCTGCGCAGCGCGACGGACCTTTCGCTCCGTGCTACTAAGACCGCTGCACAAGCCATCGGCAGATCTATGGCCGCGCTCACCGTCATCGACAGACACTTATGGTTGACGCTGGCGGATATGAGTGAGTCAGAACGCGCTGTCTTCCTCAACGCCCCGCTCTCGCCCACCGGCCTCTTCGGCCCTGCGGTCAGCGGGATTGTGGACCGCTTCTCTGAAGTGCAGAAGGCGTCGCAGGCTATGAATCTCTTCCTGCCTCGCCGCTCGAGCCCAGCCGCAGGCCGCTCTCAAGCTCAGCCTCCTGCGCGCAGCTCCACACAGCGCTCGTCTCGACCACCAACCACTTCGCAGCGACGCCAGGGCGGCCGCCCTAGGTCGCGCTCGACCAGCCGTCACAGACCGCCGCCCCCCCGGGGTCCGCGTCCCAAGATAACGCTGAAGTCTGAGCCCGCGAAGTCCTCCTAGCACCCGCAGGGAGGAAGAGATGGCTGAGTCCCGCTGCGGCCGGACCGCCATCAAAACGCCCAGCTCTGTCAGTCCCCTCAGTGCAGGCTACTGCAGCAGCTTACACCGCAGCCAACGAGCCAGTAATACCACTCGCTCGCCTGCACACAAACGCCGTTTTTACGGCGGCCCAAATAAATCTCAGAAAGAGTGTAAATTCGGGCTTTCCGGCTCCGGCCGAAGGTGTTGTAAGTGTAGAAAATGTGCCCACTCCCACGTGCTCACTGCTTCACACAAACACGATCCCCATGGTAACGCGTTCAGAGCGCTCTCTCATAAAGCGGTCACACGCCGCTCGAGTAATAAGTGTAGTAAATGTGCCCACAACTCTGTGCTCACATCTACCTCTAACTCGCTCTGCCACTTGGTTACCCCGGGCAACAGCGGCTCAAGCCGAGGGTGTTATAAGTGTAGAAAATGTGCCCACTCCCATGTGCTCACTGCTTCACACAAACAGGGTCCCCATGGTAACGCGTACAGAGCGCTCTCTCATAAAGCGGTCGCAGGCCGCTCGAGTATTAAATGTAGGGAATGTGCCCACAACCTTGTGCTCACACCTACCCGCTGCTCGCTCTGCCAGCCAGTTACCTTGGGTCACGGATCCTCTAAAGCTCCCAAACACTGGCCGTGTCATAAGTGTAAACCCTGCGCCCGCTCACGAGCACGCGCACTCACTTATAGACATGATAATCCCCACGCCTCTCTCGCGCCTGGGTTGTTTGACAGCAATTCACGCTCCATCCGATGGGACCGAGCTACTGAACGCTGTACAGTCGGCCAATACTGTTTACCAGCCCCCGTGTTCGAGCACCAGCGGCGCGCGCGCCGCGCCTTTCTCTCTGATACAGGCTCCCCATCCCGCGCAGCGCGGCGATCTGAGCCCAGAGACCATTCGACCCCTAGCTATGCATGCGGAAGCATGGGAAGCGATTCAGGGCGCGTCAGAATGGGTGCTGAAAACTATAAAACACGGCTATTCGCTTCAATTCGCTCGTCGCCCTCCGCGCTATACAGCACAGACGGAGACGAGAGTGAGTTCAGAAGCGGCGCACTTGCTTCAAGCAGAAATAGCGAAGCTGCTGCGCAAAGGGGCTATAGAACAGGTTCATCCTTCTTTGAGCGAGTCGGGCTTTTACAGCCGCTACTTCCTCGTGCCCAAGAAGGACGGAGCGTTCAGACCTATTTTAGATCTGAGACATCTGAACAAAGCCCTCATGAGACGGCCGTTCAAGATGATCACAACCAGAAAAATCCTCGCGCAGATTCGCCCAGGAGACTGGTTTATCTCTCTCGATCTAAAAGACGCATACTTTCAGATCCAGATAACTCCCCGTCACAGGCCATTCTTGAGATTCGCCTTCGAGGGTCGAGTATATCAGTACACAGTCCTGCCGTTCGGCCTGTCTTTGGCACCCCGTACATTTACGAAATGCATGGACACGGCCCTCGCTCCCCTGAGGAAACAGGGAATGCGAATACTGAATTATCTGGACGATTGGCTTATTCTAGCGCAGTCAGAGACGGAACTTGTGTCTCACAGAACAGCGCTTCTCAGCCATCTGGAGGAGCTGGGTCTCTCGGTCAACTGGACCAAGAGCTCGCTATCACCCCGTCAGTCAATTTCCTTTCTTGGAATAGAACTGGACTCGGTGGCTATGACGGCCAGACTGTCGGAGCAGCGCGCGCGCCGCATCCGCCTTCTCGCCGCATCCCTCCAAATAGGCAGCCGGGTTCCGCTGAGGACATTCCAGCGTATCCTGGGGCATATGGCCTCAGCTGCAGCAGTGCTCCAGCTGGGTTTACTGCGCATGCGCCCGCTCCAACGCTGGCTGAAAATGCGCGTGCCCCACCGAGCCTGGGCGGCCGGCGGCTTGCGAGTCAGAGTGAATCAGGGATGCATTTCAGCCCTGCAGCCCAGGCTGGCAGCCGAATGGTATCACACAGGAGTGACTATGGGAGTGATTTCACACCGGAAAGTTGTCTCGACAGACGCTTCCAACCTAGGTTGGGGAGCGCTCTTCGAAGGCAGACCGGTCTATGGCCGCTGGTCAGACCAGGAGAATCTCCTACACATAAACTGTCTAGAGATGCTCGCGGTCGAGAAAGCGCTCAAACACTTCCTCCCATTCCTCCACGGTCACCATGTTCTAGTCCGTACGGACAATACATCGGTAGTGGCCTACGTGAATCACCAGGGCGGTGTCAGATCAAAGATGCTCTGCACCCTGGCGGAACGCCTCCTCGTGTGGGCTCAGCACTCTCTGCGCTCGCTGAGAGCCGCGCATGTGCCTGGCCACCTGAACGAGGGCCCCGACAGACTGTCCAGGGACAACGTTCCCCCTGGGGAGTGGTCTCTACACCCCCAAACAGTCCAGTCACTGTGGCGACGGTTCGGCAGAGCGAAAGTCGACCTTTTTGCGTCAAAAGACAACGCTCACTGCCCAGAGTTCTTCTCGAAGAACGAGGACGCGCTGGCCCAGATCTGGCCCAGCGGCCCGTTGTACGCTTTTCCTCCGGTCTCTCTGCTGCCTCAGGTCATCGAGAGAATCAGGGAAGCGCGCCACTCAGTGCTCCTCATAGCCCCATGCTGGGAGAACCAAGCTTGGTTCCCGGATCTAATACAGCTGGCAGACTCAGCCCCCTGGCCGATACCGGTGAGGAGAGACCTCCTCTCTCAAGCACGCGGATCGATATGGCATCCCCATCCAGAGCGCTGGTCTCTGCATGCGTGGAGCCTCAACGATTACACGCTAATCTGCCAGACGGGGTCATGAACACGATCATACAATCTAGAGCCCCCTCTACGAGGCGGCTCTACATGTCGAAATGGTCAGTGTTTAACACATGGTGCACTGCTAAGGGGCTCGATCCACAGACATGTGGGGTATCGCGAGTACTGTGTTTCCTTCAAGAGCTACTGGACGCGGGCAGGTCCCCCTCCACGCTCAAAGTCTATGTTGCGGCCATTTCAGCGCTCTCGGTTTCTGAGCAGGGCCGCGCATTAGGAAGGAACGAGCTCGTCATCCGCTTCCTTAGGGGAGCCAGGAGGATGAACCCCCCGCGACCCCCCTCGGTTCCTATGTGGGATCTCTCTCTGGTCTTGGAGGCCCTGAGAGCGCATCCCTTCGAACCCTTGGAAACTGTGGATATGAAATACCTCACGCTCAAAACCGTTTTTCTGATAGCACTGTCGTCAGTCAAACGAGTGGGAGACCTTCACGCGTTATCTGTTAACGCCGCGTGCCTCGAGTTCGGACCTAATGACTCCAAAGTCATTCTCAGACCGAGGCATGGGTACGTTCCAAAAATTTTGGGCACTCCCTTCAGAGCACAGGTCATTTCCCTCTTAGCCCTGCCGACGCACGGCAGCGAGGCCGATAGTAATCTCGTCTGCCCGGTCAGGGCGTTGAGAAACTACATTTCACGGTCCGCCGCTTTCAGGCGCTCGGATCAGCTCTTTGTTTCGTTTGGTGGGCGCACCAAGGGTCTCGCCGCCTCGAAACAAAGCCTGTCCAGATGGATAGTGGACGCTATTGCTGCTGCTTATGCGTCTAAAGACCTGCAGTGCCCATTGGGCGTTCGAGCTCATTCCACTAGAGGCATGGCCTCGTCGTGGGCATGGTCCAGCGGGATTCCCATTCATGACATTTGTGCAGCGGCAGGCTGGGCCTCCCCCTCCACGTTTGTTAGGTTTTACAACCTGGATGTTCCCGCCTTGCAGGCGAAAGTCTTATCAGTCTAAGTCTCGCGTATGCCAGCCCACTATCTGTGCGCGGGCTACGTTGTGTGATTTAGCTCTACTGGTTGAGCTGCACTATACAGGGAATTGGCAGTTAGGACCGGCCGTGCCGCTCCTAACCCCCTAGTGTGTGCTTATGTACGGCGCTAGCCCTCTTCGGGCTGCCCGGCTCCCCGCTATCACGTTCCCCGGGCTCTCCCTGGGACTCATTCAGTGGATGCTGGGCGCGCACGGCGTTGACAAGGGCGTTCCCGTAGCGTAAGCTAACTACGCAATACGAGAGAACCTCTCGTAAGAGAACGTTTCGGTTACTCACGTAACCTCTGTTCTCTCTAGAAGAGGGAACGAGTATTGCGTAGCCCGCCGTGCTCGCGCCACGAGCTCATTTCGCTTCATGCGACAGAAACCAGAGAAGCAGCCTCCGAGCCCTGTTTATATACGCTAAGCCACACCCCTTTTCGCGGGCTGTGACGCATTAAGCGCGCCAAGCGCGCTCATTGGTCGTGACGTCACGCCAAGGGCTCAGCGGTAGGCTGCTGCAGTTGCCGCAGGGCAGCCAATGGGCACGCTAGTTAGCTTGCCCTAGGTCTGCAGGCTGCCGCACTGCGTTGACAAAGATTATAAAAATTAAGGATAATTTTTGGCTTCAGTATCTCGAGAAAGAAAGGCTTTCCCGTAGCGTAAGCTAACTACGCAATACTCGTTCCCTCTTCTAGAGAGAACAGAGGTTACGTGAGTAACCGAAACGTTATATAGGTCGATTTATTAGGTTGCTGTCCCTTTAAGACCAAACGCACAGATCCATTATAATGATACACATCCGGTTTACACCCAGCTGTTTACTTTCACTTGAGACAGAACCGGCTTTGTTTGCATGAATACTGCACACGATGGGCATTTTGACATAAATTGTGCATGTATTCGACCGTTCAAGCGCAATAAGACGTGAAAGAGAACTGAATTTGCGATTGCATAATGAAAGAAGCGGCTTTCTACGCTTGCGCTTTCACTGTGTCAGTCAGCGCTTGACCGCATTAGCTCTTTCTCACGGTTTATTGCGCTTAAAGGAATAGTTCACTGTCACCAGACAGTTGATGGATCCCATTGACTTTCATAGTAGGAAAAAAATACAATGGAAGTCAATGGGGTCGATTAACTGTCCGGTTACGACATTCTTCAAATGTGTTCAGCAGAAGAAAGAAATTCATACAGGTTTGAAACAACTTGAGGGCAAGTAAATAATGACAGAATTTGCATTTTTAAGTGTACTATTCCTTTAATAAGTCTTAATGTCAAGCACGTCCCACTCTTTATATTCTCATTCATGCCTTTCATCAATAGTGCTATATATTTACATACCGCGATATAGCAAAATCTCTAACAATAAGACCTTGGTAATGATATATATCGTCATACCGCCCAGCCATAATATCAACATGCAACCACCCAGAACACCATAGCACTATATGCATCCGGTTGATTGGGACTAGGCATGTGAAATCATCACATGTGATACGCCAGCAGAAGCTTTATGACATGCTGTTGTGATTGACACATCAGAAGTGAATCAATCCCAGCACATTGGCACAGATTGATGGATATAAATAGCTCTCAGGATGGGCATCCCTCAGTTTGGTTTGATGACGGGTCTCTAGTGAGCTCAAGCGCTGATGACTGCAGGTGGCGGCAGAACGCTGATTAATGAACCGTGGCGTTCTCTCAGCTTATTGGACGGGATTATGGGAAGAGAGGGTGTCTGGTGATGAACACACACATTTGCTCCAATTATCCTCTGAGATCAGCCACAAATTAATACAAAGCACACGGGCCGCCCTGCTGTCACCTGACCAGCACAGAGCGAGGAAACAGGCCTGGGCTGCGTCCCAAATCACATACTTCCCTACTATATAGTAGGCGAAAAACAGTATGTCACAAAAGAAGTATGTTCAAATTCAGGGAGCAGGCAAAAAGTACCCGGATGACCTATTATTTCCGAGGCGATTCTGAAGCGTGGATGCAATGGACACTTTACTATCCCATGAGGCCACGGGAGAGGATTTATGAATGACAGTGAAGTGATGCTGGGAGGACACATGGCGAATGTAGTACATCCGAATTACATTCATACTACACAGTCTCATACTATATTGAACTTACTATTTTAGTGGTAGCGAATAACTTACTCATAATTACTCCTTGCTCAAGAGATTATGTGATTTCAGAAGCAGCCAGAGAATGAGAAATAGAATTGAGATGATTGTAATGTCTTGATATTTGTCATTAAAGATAAAGAACTCTGGATGTATTGTTCTAGAGATAATCTAAAAAAATAAATATTGTTCACTAACAGAAACTGACATGATGGTAAACGTTTCTTTCATTCATAACTGCATTAAAGAAATTGCACAGAATGAATATAGATGAACTGGAATATAAAAGCTGCAAAATATATAGCTACAGTATTGCTCATTCTTAGTTAATGCATTAACCGTTTAACTAATTGTAAAGTGTTAGCACAGATTTTCCAGAGTACTCAGATGACCTACACTACTTTTACCAAAATGTGACAAGTGTTTAGTGCATGAAATACTCTAAATCACAATGCAATATGCTCAACAGCTTGCATTTCCAGTGTAATATTTACAGCTGTGATTTTTAACATCTCATTATATAATCAGACTGACACAAAATTACAGTTGGGTTTTCGTTGCATATAGAAAATGTGGGTAACACTTTATTTTACAGTGTCCTTGTTGCATATGTTACATGTACTTACCGTAGTAATAACAGTAAATTATGCATAATTACATGCAACTAACCCTCAACCAAATCCTAATCCTACCCTAACACTATAGTAAGTACATGTAGTTGCTTAATATTACTCAGTACTTACAGTAAATATAGAATTACACTGTAACAATGACACCTTAAAATAAAGTGTAACCAAAATTTGTGTTAATAGTTAATACTTTACAGGTAATGCATTATCTACAGCTTTTTTTTTTTTTTTGTATATTGGATTAAGCTTCAAAATAACTTTTTATTTTAAGGATGTCATGCAATTCACATGGAAAGTGATGAGGTCATGTGGCAATGTAGTATAATACTGTTTGGAACCGTTATCATAGAGTAATCATAAAGGTTCACTTTTCTGCAGTCATAACCCAAATCCAAAATGCAATTCCTCTTTCAGAGGACGGAGCACCAGTTTAGCAGTGGTGTCAGAGTGACCTCTTCAGGCCTGGAGTTTAAAATATCAACACTTGAACCCTCCTTACCAGGGTAAAAATATCAACAGACATTATGCTAATTATTTACATTGTTCACACAGTATCGGAGAAGGTGATGGGTCAGGAACAAAAATGTCAATGCATTGATCCAAGTGTTTGACCCCCAAAAAAACTAAAATCATGCATGTGTTAAACAGGGGTATGTAAGTATATGCCTTGATAATATTTAATGCATTACATGGGGAGGACTGTTTGCCATAATCATACCATGATATTCCAAAGAAAATATCCAAAAGTTCATTCAGATGGTACCATCTTGTTTTCCAGTAAAAATATCTAAATTCCTTAAATCGAGATATATTTACTTGTCTTGTCATATTTAAATTGTGACATTATGCTTAAAACACGAAACAAGGTCTGCCAATGGATTAAGAAAAATACACTTGCACTCTTCTTGCATAAATTTTGATCCATTTTTGAGAAGACAAGACTTTGTATCTTAAGTAATTTTCCTTCTCAAGTAAATGTATTTTGATTTAAGAATCTTTAGATAATTGTACTGGAAAACAAGAGAAAAATGTTGAGGAAGAAAATCCCTCTCCGCATTTAAACTGGTTTTCTTGATGGATGTCAGCTGTCCAGAGCTGTTCTCTTTTTTTTTACTACCCTTTTAACTCCAAGAATATCAACAGCTCATATACCACATACATATCCAACCATTAGAAAATGATCTGAAGTGACCATTAACCCCCAGCTGAAGACACTCACCCAAATGAAATGTATTTCACGCTCACAGAGCAACTAATTTAACCTTGATTTACGCATTGACCTCTCGTAATGTGGTTGACACAGCGGTCTCCATGTTAAATAGGAAAAATCCAATCATCTGAAACAGCTCAGAAACGATGAGATGCTTCTGTGTTGGGTGTGAGCTCTGTGGTCTCGGCCTGTATACTGGGACTGGAGGATTGGTGTATTGATTGCTGTTGGCCTTTGAGCGTTGCGAGACTTTACTTCGGCTGGTCATGCTGTGAGATCATTTATCAACGGAGAAGCTCATAAACTGAGGGGGTCAAAGTGTCACCAGAATCCGACAGGCATTTGTACAGCTCTTTAAAACGACAGTTTTTGACCCTGTCCACGATCCATACACATACATCAGTGAAATACGGTGATAAATGATAAATACAGTCCTGTTCATTCTCACAGAACCTGTCACATCTCACAAGTCACCACAAAATGAAAAAGACAAAAATTATATTAAAGCCTGCTGAAACTGATTGTCTATTTAGGACCATTAAAAATGTCCAAAAAATGTAACAAACAAATAAAAATGACAATTAAACATTTCCATTAGTTAGTAATAGTATTTATTAGTATTATTTTTTCAACTCAAACTTATTCTATTTCTAATCTAAAGCTTTATTTTGTTCATCTAATATTTACTTTTATTTCAGCTTTATTTCACTTAACGAATACAATTGTAATAGTTTAGTTAATAGTTTAGTATAAGTTAACGGAAATGATGTTGCAATGCAAGATATCTCAATAGCCTTTACAGCAGGCCAATGTATTTTTAATGTAAAATATAATTTCTTATATTTTAGGGTGAAATTTGACTCAGGCATGACCACATTATTAAAGTGATGACCTGAAATTACCTGAGAGCCAAACAACTTTTGAGAATGAAAACTCTGAGACTGGTCTTTTTAATGAACCGAAGACCTGATTGCAATTATAACAACAGCTCTGCAGTTTTCAGATGCTAACGTGTGTGTGTCAATCATCCGACATGCTTATTTTGCTGCTGCAGTTTTGCTCCGCTGATGAATAATTATCGATAAACCCTTGAGCTCAAAAGATTAGCATGATGTTTCCCGTGCTGTTGTTCTCTGAGCTTTGTGTGCCTGTCTAATTAGCTGCCATTTATTTATGTTGTCACACCATCAACTCAGAAATGTGCAAAATGGTGCCTGAGGACACAGGATTCAGTCTCACCAGAATCCCAAAATAACCCTCCCCTGGACACACTGACACCGGAGATTTAGGCCACCCGTCAAACCTGTCACAGCCCATCTGGGACCATTTTGAGCTCAGTGGGACGCTTACACCACCCGTCCTCTTTTGTGCCCCATGTTCAGTGGATTCCTGCCAGAGTCGCATTTAACACTCTCACATCATCTGAGGTACAAGACAAATGAGAGGTTAAAAAAAACAAAACCCAAATGATACAAGTAAACAGCTTATTAAAATTAAACTAGTTTCACAATATATAATCCTGCTCTCAATGTGCATGAATCTCCAGCGCACATTTTTCCAAACACCGCACAAACAATAAAGATAACTAAATTGCTTAGAAAACTGAACCAGTGAGAAATCAAGACATAATACAGTACAAACAAACATTCAAACATGCATTTTACTGCCAGGCCAAGTCGCTGTTTGGGTTTAACCCACCAAACCAGTCACATGGGTCAATTTTCTGAAATTGAGATGTATACATCATCTGAAAGCTGAATAAATAAGCTTTCCATTGATGTATGGTTTGTTATGAAAGGACAATATTTGGCTGAGATACAACTATTGAAAATCTGGAATCTGAGGGTGCAAAAAATCGAAACATTGAGAAAATCTCCTTTAAAGTTGTTCATTTATGTTGGCGATTGTGCTGCATTCACTCACAAAAATAAATGTTTTATATATTTACTCTAGGAAATTTACAAAATATCTTCATGGATCATGATCTTTACTTAATATCCTAATGCTTTTTGGCATAAAAGAAAAATGTATTGTACAATGTATTGTTGGCTATTGCCACAGATATACCAGTGCGACTCAAGACTGGTTTTGTGATCCAGGGTCACATATAGGCAAATGCTTAAGAGTCTATGATTGGATCACCATTGCAGTTATTATTATGTTTTTGGCATGTTATATGTTTGGCAAAAGTTCTTCTAAGCCTGATTGATGGAGTGTGCAGCTTTTCATTTCTTAAACAACCATGTAGGAAGACACATCATAGCCTTATTCCAGGATGACAATGTCAAGATTAATATCAGGCTCAAACTAAGAATGGTTGAGAGGAGCATGAGGAATCATTTTCACACATGAATTGTGTCCAGACCTTAAATTCATTGAAAGTCTCTGGGATGTGCTGGAGGAGACTTTACTGAGTGCTGGACTCTTGCATTGTCAATACAAGATCTTGACTAAAAATATATGCACCCCGCCCTTGATGGAAATAAATGTTGTGATGTTATTTCCATCAACAGGTGCATCAGTCTTTGGTCAAGATCTTGTATATTCTGCAAACTTGAAAGAAAAAGAAAGTGCTAAATACTCACAAAAGTTAATTTGACTGAACTAATTAGTTTAATTTAAGTTTGTCCTACTCAAACCAATGAATTAATTATTTTGAGCATTTACAGATTTATCTTGAACTCTGTCATGGAAACTAGCATGTATACACCTTAATTAAACAATTCAATAATCAATTAACACAGAATTTATACCTGTATGACATTACGCTGTACCCACATTGGACCAGCGGTTTGGAAAATGGATGATTCGGATGTGGCGCCATCTTCTGGTCAGACGCAGGAATACATTCGGCACACGGCTCTCACAGTGCATTATGGGTATTCTCTAGCCATTGAGTGTAAATTGGTTGTACACTCGTTATTGCGGTGCATTGTGGGATTGAATGAGTGCACTCGATAACGTCCACTATGGTTTCAGACACCACTACAAATGTTTGTCCCCTCAAATAATGCCCTGTTTAAGCATATCGGGGGCAGACACAGCTTCAGACACAGCTTATGGGTAGCTATATTTTGGCTCAGAAGACACTTGGCTTTTGTTATTGTTGGTTCCTTAATGTATTCAGGACGAACGATGCTGAACACAAATTCCTCTCTCATCCTCTATTGTGCCTGAAGAGGAACCAGAGGAAACTGGAGATGAGCTCTTATGTCTGATTCCTCTGAGATTCCTCTCATTATCCCTCTGTTTCGCTCTCTCTCTCTCTCTTCCCTCCAGCTATTTCACATGACAATTGTGTTTTAGTGCAGCCGGAAGCACACGGCCACACCGATAAGACGTTGGCAAGAGGTGACCATGTGAAAGTGGAGCATCTGTCATTGTCATGCTTTTTGCTTTAAAGTCACAATGAAATCAAAATTCTTGTTTTTAATAAGATGTTTCATATAACCTATATTTCTCATTGATTATCCTGATTCACTCAGAAAAAAACATCACATTACAGACAAAAAAGGTGCTGTGAATATTTTCATGTTGACTTTAAAAGGTACAACAATGCACCACTAGCAGGGCCAAATGAAGCTGCAAACTATTCATCTATGTGTGTTTATGTGTGTTATTTATTCACTCCATTATTGTCCCTGAACAGCATGCAAACACAAAGCAAACTTCATTTTATTGGCAAATCTTATCTAGAATAAGATGCATTCTGAATCAGACTATTGTTAGTAAAAATGAATGTGAGACAAACTTCTACACATTAAACTGATACAAGGTACTATTTCTCACAGAGAGAGATGCATTCATAATCTTTCCAGTGAGCACAGGAACAATCATATAATTCATAAGACCATATAAAAATCCAAGACCAGACCAAGAAGACTCTCAAATACATTAAAAGCATCTTCTAATGAGAGGATGATGAGGTAAATTATACATAGCACCTTTTCTACCTCAAGACAGACCTTTAGGAAATTGAATAATTTAATAAAGCCGACACTAAGCAGTCCTTCCCTGTATACCTCTCAGAAGAATGAAGAGCCTGGTTTGCAGTTTCCACCTTGCCATTTTCTGCTTTTAGAGGTTTTATTCTCTTCCAGTTAGTCTTTAAATAATGTGATGTGATAGAGAAACTGCGTTCATTCAGAACAGAGCAAAATTATTCTATTTATAGAGTTTAACCACAGCTGAAGACAGACAGAACGAATACTGCAAAGAGACTTTTTACTTTGAATTGAAATGTTACGAGAGTACCAAGTTATAATTACGATTGTTTAAGGAATAATTCTTGCAAAATGAAAATTCTGTCATCATTTATATTCAGACTTGTATGACCTTCTTTGGCTTGACTCTTTTAAAAAAAGCACTACAAAACACTAAATTATTATTTTATTTTTTTATATGATAGCTTGTTTGGAGAGGACAGAATTATCAATTGCATTTATGCATTTGGCAGACGCATTAATCTAAAGCAACTTACAATGCATTGAAGGTATATTTTTTATCAGTTCATGCTATAAATGGGAATTGAACCCAAGACTTCAGCAGGAATTATACATGTTTGGGTGAAATATTCCATTATTGTGTAAAATATAAAACCAAGCGGCAAGTTTCCGGTCTCTCTCCTGAATCTGACACGGAAGTGACTTAAACTGCAGTTCATCGACTGGCCACTAGAGACCGGCTCCAAAAGAGAGTCAATCCCATAGACCCCCATGTTAAAATGTCCAACTTTACAGCAGAAAAAAAACATGTTTACAGCCTGGTACAAAAAGTGGTTTTGGTCTATATAGCTAATTTTGCCCTTCATGAAAACTGTGAGGGGGGTGAATTTTTTTATAACTCATCCGTTAAAATTATATTAAGCCTTAAAGTTCTGCATAATTAAGGGCGTGGCCACTTGAGTGACAGGTGGATTGGTGCTGATGTCACTACTAGCCGTTTGTCTGTTGTCTGTTAGCGTCACGTCACCTCAGATAATCCGGCTCTGCCCATTTTCGTTTATCCGGGATTGACGCGCTGCCAAGATGGCGACGGCCGGCTCCGCCCACTTTGGGCTTCAAAAAAGCTCCTCAGAAACCTAGGGGTGACGTCACGGACACTGCGTCCTTATTGTTTTACAGTCTATGGTACTTCACACAAACACACAATTTAACAGTCCAGAATCACCTTCTGAAGAATATGATCCCAGACAGCAACAGTGTCAGCCCAGATTCGGCCAACATCTGGTACGTGTGGAATCCATGTGTATAGATGCGGATCTGGGACTATGTTGCTGTCTGGGGTGCTTGTCCATTTTAAATTGTGAGATGAGAAACACAGAAGGCCAGTGTTTGAGGAACCACAGAGGGAATTCTGGGTCTCTTCAACATCTGAAAGCCCTTTCATGTGCCACGGACACTAGCCAGCGGGATTTACTAAATCAATCACAGTGACAGGAGTCTGTGCCGTACGGAGGAACACAACTCTGCAGAACACTTATATTTATAGCATATATCTTACCCAGTTGAACACCAGCAACAGTTCAACAAGTTAAGCAACAGTTCTTTGTTCTGCAGTTTACGGTAAGCAAGTTTTGTGGTTTTCAGTCCATGTCTGTAGCTTTGAGCTCAAATTTAGACATGTTTGGACACTTAAAATTTCCCTTGCATTGCATACGAAATGTCAAACCAAGTTGCATCCGTAGTCAAAGGATTCTAGAGCTTTTCTCAGAACTAACTTCACTTTTCTGAGCCACATTTTAAATGTTTTTATCTAATTGGTCACCAAAAGTGACTTTTCATGGATGCATGAAATCAGTTCTATTATATTTTCATTAATACGTTTAATGAATTGCTTATACTCTCACTTAGAACAAAACTGTACATTTAAACCTCTTAACAGAAAAATACAGACCGGAAGCTAGTTAAATCACTTAATAGAACAAAACCAACCAGCTTTTAATGTTGTTTATATGTCTATGTGGTGTTTTTAATATGCTTTAAGACAAACCATGTGTAAGTTCATAAGTCGACAGCATTGCTGAGTATTTCCTCCTTAAAACTGCAGTGAACCAAAGACAGTCTCAAAAACACGCTTTGAAATCACTGGTGTTTCTGACGTCACAAACTACCTTGTAACCAATCAGGTGAACGTGTGATCGTCAACCAGTGGATCTCTGAGCTGAGTGAGTGAGTGGAGGCGGGGCTCATTTGCATATTCATAGAGCCACGTATACTATTTTAAGGCATGAAGAAAATTATTATAGTTAAGGAGAAAACGTTTAAATATTTAGTTTTACAGTTTTACAAGATAAAATTATTGACTACAGGGGGACTTTAACATAATACAGACCAACATTTAAATATTTGAATTACTTTTTGAGAATTTTTTCTATCGCTTAGAACAAAACCGATCAACATTTAAATATCTAAATGAAACGATACAGACCAATATTTAAATCTCTTCATTGCCCTGAACGCTCAGACTCAGCACTGATATATGTGCTAGACAACACTATAAATACAATATAGCTAGATCTAAATCTGGAGGATCACTTTTTATCAGCGTTACATATAGTCATATCGACCAGCCCTAAAACTTAAAGCACACTATGACTTTCTGTAAAGCTGGTGGAACAAATCCTCAACCACAGTCTGAACATCAAACTCATCTTTAATTATCTGAACAGACCTCAAACACCCACTTGTCACACACACTCTCTAGTATATCAGGAAATTAAATGCTGGTCAGTTACATGAGATCGGTTCATGCGTTCTCAATCTCTGGTGTTTGGGTGGTCTATCCTCAAGAGTCGCACACTACACTTCATCTCCGCTTTGTAGTGTAAATCACTCTCACCGACCTGGGATTCTTCCCATCTCCTGATGAGGATCACAATCTAAACTGACCGACAGTCCCTCCGGTTACGGACTTCACAGACGTTGTTCTAGCGCTTTCTCAATATAACAAAGGCTGCCAGGATCTTCATCCGCCCACACTAATGAGAGTCTCTGCCTTTGAGCTCAACGCCTTTGTAGTGGGAGGAAAGATTCAGAGTTTAACTTTCAGACAGATGAATAAAACTCATTCTTCACAAGAGTACAGAGGGTCACCAGCAGTCTCAGTCTTTAAATACAGTGTTTTCTAGTGTTAGTTCTTCTTGTATCTATTGTACATTTATCTCTTGAGGTTTAATGCTGATAAAACTGCTCTAATTGCAAAAGATATATATATATATATATATATATATATATATATATATATTAAATAAATAAATTATATCATCTGGTGTAGGATTTACTTTGAACTTTCACTTAGAAATTGCTAGTACATTTCACAAATAAATACAAAGAAACAGCAAGTAACGCATTGAATTAAATGTGAAATTTTGAAGTTAAAAGACATACTTCAATAATCTTTGTATGGAAGCTTGTTTCTTCCATTGAATAAAAAAAGAGAAAAGGTAATTGCAAATTTTTTTTTTTTTTGGAATTGCGAGATATAAACTTATATTTGCTAGAAAAAAAAGTCAGAATTGGGAGATTTTTTTTGTTTTTTCTTGGCGGAAACAAGCTTTCATGTTTTGTTTTTTCATGTTGTTTTTTTTAAAGTTGTTTTGTTAACTTCAAAATCATTCTTTACAGTCATAGTTCCATTTCATACTCAAATGTACAGTTTTCTGTTTAATCTATTTTTGTGTTCAATGTATTTATTATTTTTTTATATTGCAGTTTAACTAATTATTTGGAATATTTTGTACACTGTAAAAAAATATATGATCAATAAATTATGACAACGTGTTTTTACATTGCTTTATCTCATCAAAATAAGTTAAGAAGAAATGTTCTACCTTGTATAAGTTTAAGTTGTATAAGATTCAACTAAGTCACTTACATATCCAAGTTGATTGTAGCCTACTTAATTTAAGGCAGCAACTTCTTTTTTCTTCCAGTGTACAGTAGGTTGGCAAAATATAATATACATCAGTTTGCACATATTCAAGCTCAAAACACAGAGAGGCAGATAAACACACAAGACTTTCCCTCCGGGCCAAATGTGTCGAGGGCGCATATATATTCAGTCTAGCTCACTCACAAATGTAGGTTCCCCTTTAACCCTGGAAAAAGTCAAAACATTTAAATACTTGGATGTCAAAACATACAGTTTCTAAAGTGCAGCTTTTTTAAATGAAATATAGTATGTTAAACAGTAAGCTCTGAGAGATCGAGTCAGGAACACAAAAGGTCAAAAGGAAAACGACTGCCTTTTCCCGGCTCACCCTGCAGGTCAGCGGCACAGAGACGCGTATAGCCTGAAGACAGGAGCTCTGTCTATATTTAGGAGCCCGATGCTGAACGTAGTGCATATAGGGCTGCGCGATATTGAAGAAAAATGCGATAACTCATTAGATAATGCGATACGATAATGCTTAAAGTGTGTAAAATAAACTTAAATTATCTTTCAAATATATTTAAAATGATATAACCCTCATACTCTTTTGTGACGAGAAAACATCCCTACAACTTCTGAAAGTGAACATCAGTGTTTTACTGTCGCATAAGAAGTGTTATTTTAACAGGTTATCAGGTTATCCTACATTAGGGTTATTAAACAACAGAAACTCAATAATCAAATGTAAAAATAAAACACTGCTTAGTTTTTACTGTATGAATTAAATATATACTGATTCTTATTAAAGCTACAAAAGTTATTCAGCCAAGAGCAGCGAGTGATTTTCTCTTCGTCTTTTGTTCATGACCTCAGTTATTGTAAGCTGTTGCGATATGCATATCGCGATATATACATTTGCGATATTTCGATAATTTCGATATATTGTGCAGCCCTAGTGCACACTGTAGGCTACACACTGCTCAAACTGACTGGTCTATATGGCATTATATACAGGCTTTGGCAGGAAAATTCATGTTCATTGAAATGATAACAGAAACTGAAAGATATTTAATTTAGCTCGGCTGAAAGTGCTTTGGGTGAATCTCACAAAACAAGAACATGTTCCGTGATATTTCACTACAAAAATCAAAATAAAGCTTATTTGTATGACCACTCATATGGTTTGCATTGTGACAATTTTCATGACAATAAAGCACATACCCTGTAGGCCCATTATCATCTTGCTATCTATATATAGTGTGTGCGCGTGCGTGTGTGTGCGTGTGCGTGTGCGTGTGCGTGTGTGTGTGTGTGTGTGTGTGTGTATGTAAATTGACCAGAACATGATTTCTAACATTCAAGTTATATTATCATATTCTTTTCCTGAAGCCAGTGTGTAACATTTCACCTGCTCCAGCTTTATAATAGACCATATCCCTGTATTATGTCCACTATTGTTCATGTACAATAGAAGGACATTCATAACACTGTTCAACAACAAGAATCCACGGGTATAAAATGACCTCGTATATCTCCATTTTACTGGATCACTATAGAAAAGGCCATCAATTCCCGTTTTACGCGAGTTGCCTCGAATGAACTGTATTTGTCTGGAGGGGTTGTTCTGTAACAGTTTAACGGGACCAGCAAAACCAGCCTGACCTTTGTCAGCGGTCACTACCTATCTATTCCTGATTTATATCATATCTCAGTGGATTGATGTTACATTCATCTGATTTCTCTTGGTTAAAACTCTTGGACTCAGCTCCACAACTTTGTTTATAGAGTGTCGGCCGGAGTGACTGCGGTCACACACACACACACTGAGTGGCAGAAACACTGATTGGTTTTCAACGTGAATGCCACGAAAAACACACAAAACACATCTAAACCGGGAAAGAGCTTTGAGATTGACTGTACAACTAGATTTGGCAAGAAATCTGAGGTATATTTTTACAGACTGCCGAAAGCTACAGAACAGAGAAGCAAATGCATCGCTGCAAAAAACTGGACTTCAGACAGAGAAAGTCTGAGAGAAAGATTTTTTGTCAATATATCCTATATATTGCATTGTTATATATTGTATTGACAACTCATCAATTTAATATTTACCATCGTATATTCTGCATAATTGGATGTTTTTAAATAAACACTATACAAGTTTTAAAGCTGGACGATATGATGATATATAACATTGATATAAGACAAGTGATCACCCAGATTTAGATCTATATTGTGTTTATATAAAGCGTTCACAGACAAATTGGCTTTATGTATTTCCCTGGCGTTTAAATCAGGCACATATAAATGTCAGGAAACAGGATTCCTGGCTGCATGTCAATATACACGGATCACTGGATCTTTGGTAAGTTGTAAGTACCGCTATATTGAGTCCAACCTTTAGTTTAAACTGATAATCGATTGTTTTACTGGCGTTTTCGTAGTTTCCCCTGTTAAATCCAGTCACTCAGCAGCTCTTCTGCCACTCAGTCCGGCTGATAAGGGTGTGTTTGGCGGGAAAGTGATGTCAGTGCATTCCCTCTATTACCAACATAGCAAATCAACAACCTTTGGATATTTGAGATGATGAACAATTGCATTGGACATGACGTCACAATAACAAAGTCTATCTCAGTAACTATAATTTTAAGAAAAGTCCAATTACACAAATGACAGGTAAAGAGCTGCGTGAATTTCTGCAACAATAAAAAAAACATTTTGCATTTCATCTTTAGAGGGCGAGTGTGATCTTTGGGTGAACTATCACTTTAAGAGTCTTTGAGCTTAAAATAACTAAAGGGAACTTTATTTCTATGTAAATCAGCTGGAGTAAGAAACTTCGAGACAGACAGCAGAATCAGGGCACTTTGTACCAATTCCCATCTCATACTCACCTGCTAGAAACCATCAGAGCTGGCGATGGAAATATCAATCAGCCGTCGAGTGTGTCAGGATACTCTGTCATGTGCCACCATCCGTGAGAGAGAGAGAGAGAGAGAGAGAGAGAGAGAGAGAGAGAGAGAGAGAGAGAGAGATGACAAATGAAACCAGATCACATTCACCAACCACTGATACAGCAAAGCAAAACCTCACCACAGCGACTGAGGAGCGACGGGAGAACACGCCATTTCAGGAAGAAAAGTGGGTCTGAATGAAACTCAATAGTGCTTTAGATTCTTAAGTTAGCATTCAAAATAATCAGTTTGGTTGTTTTTAAAACTATTTACAGACAACGCATTATGAATTCATTTACTTGTGGTTTGTGATGCTGCTGTTGTCGGATCGAACACCGCTGACTGCTTCATCTGTCAACAACAGTTTCTCTGCGAACTCTCCTTTACACTGTGCCTCGTTCACAAAACAAAATGCTCTAAACATATAATCCTCCGACTCGATCCGAGACGTCATTAAAATAAACCGTCCACTTGTTTCCGACACTGGGATCCTTCTGAAATCTGTACGGAGAGGCAAACCAGCTGTTTAAACTGGACGCGTCAAAGCGAACTTTCCTTTACTCTTCCATTTGTCCTGTTGTCAACAGACTCATGTGTGTGAAGTATTTAGTGTAGACAGCATCAGTGATTATAATGGCTTTTATTTGCTTTTGATGCAACGTGACGCTTGCATCCAATGAAGGCCAGTGTCAGTGACTGAACGCATGGTACGCTGATGTATAACCAAAGACTATAGAATAACATAAGACACATTTCTCATATTGATTTGAATTGGGAAAAGTGCAACGCTCAATATGGCGGAATAAGTCCCTCCTTCTAAATAAGAGCCAATCGCTGATTGGTAAAGTCATCACGTGTTAGAAACAATCAGACACGCATTAGCTTGATCCACCCAGAAAAATTGTTTTCTTTCATGATTCCAACATTTAGACAAAAAATTTATGAGACAGTTGTTGTCAGATTTCATTGGTGATTTCAAATATGAAATTTAATCGTAAGCCTGGCGAACAGTTTTGGAGAATTTGATGTTTCCCCATTCAAAGAGAGATAGGAGCTGCACTTGAATGCCCGAGAGGGGTTTCAAAGATGGCCGCCGAGTGAAATTACTTGTCTTAAAGGGACTTTGGTATGACTATTCTGGATGTCTTGCTTTTTTTTGTGGGGGGGGGGGGGGGGGGGGGGGGGGGGGTGGGGGGGGGTTTGAGTCATATGCAAATGTATTTGCCCATGTGACGTCACAGATTCCACAATATCCAAACGAGCCATTTTTGGAGCTTGATTAAATAAATGCTTTGTTTAATGAGAAGGACGTTTCAGGCCATTAAACTTGCTGGATGTTTTAATGGTACAAAAACATCTTATGTGTCAAAAGAACAAGACAAATCTGATTTCTCATGTCATGACCCCTTTAAAGAAATATTTAAAATCATTTTTAAATTGAAAAATAAATAAAACAATAAAATACTAAATTAGTAAACCATAAATAAATAAAGGGCTCATTTCATGATGTAAAAAGTAAATAGAAACTAACCCGCAGAAACGACTCATTCTAGAGGCCGAGGATGAATCTAGCATTCATAGTTAAAAATCCTTTTGGCTTTTGTTTTGCCAAAGTGCCCACTGAGAAAACCTGTGGACGGAAGGTGTATAAAAGATGAGGGGAAAAGAGGGAATCCAGCGTGCATTGCCCTTCAGTTTCTCTCACACACGAACAGATGTTTCCTAACCCTCTCAGCACATTATTCTGCTGTTAATGAAGAGCAGAAATCATCCAGAAACAAACACAAACCTCCTCGCGCTTCTTGAAGATGATGTCATTCCCTGCGGAGTGCTTCAAGCAGACGGTCACTGATCGATGGGAAGTCATTCCTTTACTCACAGCGAATCCGAGGCTCGAGCCTCAGTGTGTGTGTATGTGTGTGTGTGTGTGTGTGTGTCCTGCCGAGCAGCAGTAATAAGACATCTGTCCCACAGCACCTTATTTCCCCGTTAGGATGCCAACAATGCTCTCATGGACGACTCCCTCAGTCCGACCCGTAATCGCACCTGACACACATCGCATACATGCACATATTATATTCATAAACACAGATATAAGAGCGCGGAGGGAAGTCAATATTCATGTGTATGAAGGGCAAACGTGACGTCACAGCAGGTTAAACTCAATTCCAGAGAGATGCGAGAATAAAAATGGCTTAAGTCTCCTTTAAGCTTCCTTCTTTTTCTTGCTGACCTTAGTTATTTTATTTCATCCCGACTAATAAATAACAAAAAGTGCAAATTTTTTTGATGCATTATGATGATTTATTCAAAGATATGACTTAACCTGGGTGTTATATTAGACTGCAACCTGTCTTTTGAAAATCATATTTCATATGTTACAAGAACAGCCTTTTTCCACCTTAGAAACATTGCTAAGCTACGTAATATGCTATCAGTTTCTGACGCAGAAAAGTTAGTTCATGCATTCATGACCTCGAGACTAGATTACTGTAATGCGTTATTAGCCGGTTGTCCTGCATCCTTAATAAACAAGCTACAGTTAGTTCAAAATGCCGCCGCTAGAGTTCTTACTAGATCAAGAAAATATGATCATATAACACCAATTTTATCATCACTACATTGGTTACCTATAAAGTCACGTATTAATTACAAGGCATTGCTACTGACTTATAAAGCCCTAAACGGCCTAGCTCCAGTCTATTTAACGGATCTTCTATCGCCCTACAATCCATCGCGCTCTTTAAGGTCAGTAAATTCAAGGCTTTTGGTCATACCTAGGATATCCAGATCCACCAAAGGAGGGAGAGCATTTTCACATTTAGCACCAAAACTCTGGAATAGTCTTCCGGATACTGTTCGTTGCTCAGACTCGCTCTCCCAGTTTAAAACTAGATTAAAGACGCATCTCTTCAGCCAGGCATTCATATAATACTTTTAATCTTACAGTTAAATCCGGTCTCTATAGAGGAGAAGGCCCCCGACTGAGCCCGGGTTCTCCCAAGGTTTTTTTTTCTCCATTAGGTCACCTGATGGAGTTTTTCGGTTCCTTGCCACTGTTGCCTTTGGCTTGCTCAGTTGGGGATATTTGGGGATATTTAATTGAATTAATCAATCAACGATACTATCGATCAGCATTACCAAACGTGGACGTTCCACTAGAAACAAACATTGATGTATTGTTTTAATTTATTACTGTGAAGCTGCTTTGATACAACCTGTGTTGTGAAAAGCGCTATATAAATAAACTTGACTTGACTTGACTTGACCTTGTTATGCTTTTTTTTTTGTATGTATAATTACATAATGTGCAAATTCTAGACATTTATGTTGTTGTTTTTTCCGCAATAAAAAAAATATTTAAAAAAAATTAAAAAGAAAGATGCGAGAAAAACAACGCAACGCAAAATTAACTCAAAGGATGATAACTGTAACGATAAAGTTTTAATCGTTCTGTTTATTCCATATAAGAAAAGTGTAGTCCACACTAAAACTAAAGCCAATCAGAATTGTTGTTGGGAATATGTTTGATTGCATCTGTCCACATGAAGTAAAGCCACTGTAAAACACTGAGTATGAGACTATAACATGCACAGAATCATGACAGTAACAGCAGAATGAAGTGTCTTTGAGGATCTTCACAAAGATCTGCTTCGTGTCTCAATCACTGGGACAGATTGAGCCTGTTGACCTTTGACCTGGCAGTCTCTTGTGAGGAATAGACTTCAGTTAACTTCTTCTAACAGCAGGAAACTATTCTTACACGAGAATGACCCTGAGATTGGCTGTTATCTCTGCTCACTCATTTCAAGTGTCACATCAGGGTGAATCTCAGGATAACTGGCAAAAAAAGTCGTATTTCCCACCAATATCTATCTATATATAGTATATTTTGTATAAATAAAATTAAACCTATTATAAGGTTCATTTTAGGTTCATTGTGAAATTATTTTCATGAATTTAAAGCACATTTCATACATTCTTAAGAATAAAAAAATAAAAATAAATTGTATTTATACATCATGGTATTTTTGACAAAACCATGCTGGTTTAAATTTAAAAAAAAATCACCATAATTTAGCATTTTTTTTACTAAAACAAATTATAGTAATGAAGATTTTATGGGAGAATGTCATTCAAATTTGTACTAAAAATGTGATCAAAAGTTTCTTATTTCAATGCAAAATTTTTTTTTAAATATATATAAATATATTGAAATAAGAAACTTTTGATGAAAACAGTGATGCAATTCAAGACTACAGTCTTGAAATAGTCTAAGATAACCTATTTTTTATGCAAAATATTTTTTTTTCCTTTCCCTCCTTAAATGATCAGTATTACTAATGCACATCTACTGTAAGATCTAGTACTGTGAGTGTGTATTGTGCAGTATTAGCCTATATATATAAAAAATGGATGTTCTGTCAATCATTTCTGAGATTGGATCTCTCTTCTCTGACCAGCGGTCCGCACTAAAGTGTCTCTAAAGCCCACAGTCATGAGACAGGGGAGATGCATCAGCAGATTTCATCTCACTTCTACAAAAGCAGGTCAGTGAAAGAGCGAACAGACACTTCAGATTCATCCAGCATCTCTAAACACGAGCAGAAGCGTGGAGGATCTCGACACTGATGCACAGACTGCCCTATGGGGACGCTGTCAACACTGTTAAAGCAAACTAAAGCACACATTACCTCATGTGTCATTCAGTGACAGCCTCACATCCTATTGTCTTCAGAGCCTTTAAAGAATAAACCAAATTTATTCTCACTCATAAGAGAAACAGAGAGAGAGAGAGGGTTACGGTGTTCAATTCACAAGCAATGCACTCTTCATTTTGCATAAAGAGCAAGCAATTATCAACCTTCTGTTATAATATCACATTACAACATGCACCAATGCACATCGTGTTTGCAACAATAGTGTTATATCATGTTTAATAGTTTTATATATTGTGTTATATAAAAGTTTACCAGCATATCATATACATGGCATAAGCAGAAGTTGAAAAATTGGATATAACTTTAAGGTTAGTGAGCAATTTTATCACACATGATAATATTTACATCTTGATGCTATACTTTTGAAAATGTGTGTATGCTCATCTTTTGACACTGTGTACTTCCATAAGTGCACTAATGTAACCATCAAAATCATAATCCTTTAATATATTTTACTATTTTAAAAACTTGAGTCTCATGAGTGAACGCATAAGCATATAACCCAGTCAAGAAGATGTTAAAACAGGGTTAACATGCCAGATTAAGGTCATGAGTTGCAGATTAATGATTTAATAGATGCAGCCTCTATATAACCTTTGGAAAGTGCGGCTTAAACCATACTTTAAATGTATAAATAGTGCATGCTTTTGTCTTTATAGGATTTGAATGAAATTGCAAAATATGTAAAGCAAATCCCGCAGGCTGATATCTAGAGTTTTATAACGGCATGATTTGATTAGATCTACATAGATGAGCATTTTAATAATTTCCAACGGGAAACTGGAGAAAACTAAATGAGGAGCCCAAATGAATGAAGTACAGAGTCATTATGTATTTAAGACTAATCAGCCATTACAGCGGTCCCTCTGCTGAAGTGTGTGAGACTGAGCACTGTTGAGAACAATAATAAACTGCTGCAGGTTATTAACTGAACAAAAATTAATAAATGGCAACACATTTGTTGCTGCACATCAAGGCTACAAGACATTATGGGACACAGCATAGAAAACCGGTTAGAAAATGTGAAAACGCGTTTCCTAATATCTTGAGACTGACGGGGTGGGTGGAATAAGGGTCAGTTCCCACAACTGCGAACTATTGTAAGTTAAGGCAACCATTTAAAAGATGCCTTTATCCAAAGTGATTCATACCTGAAAAGTATACTTACTGTCTGTGTGATGTCATTTTTGCCATAAGTACAGTCTGTGAACAATGGCGCATTTCCACCACAGAAGGGGAAAAAAATAATGCTTTTGTAAATCGAAATTATGACATACTAAGGGGAGGTTTACACAACACTGCTTTCAACAAAAAAAAAAAACGTAAAACTATGCGTTTTGATCGTTCATTTACACGACAATAGCGTTTTGAGGGCCTGAAAACAAACTTTTGAAATAGGTTTTTAAAGTTTTTGAAAACGATTCCAGACGTCTATAGGTGTGGTGTTTCGTGACATTGCCATCTACTGACCTGGAAGCAGAATACAGCGTTTTTAGTCGTTTTCGCTGATCCATGTTAACGGGGATCATTTTGACAATGTTGTAGTCTCTATGCGACACTTTTCAAAAGCGCAAAGCAAAAACATTTCCATTTTTTTTTAGTAGGCTACATCATTGTCATGAAAAAGTACCCTTAGTTGAAATTATGACTTAAAAAGGTCATAATTATTACATAAAAAGTTGACATTAAAAAGTCGAAATTATGCTAATAAAAAGTCAACATTATGACACTAAGTCATTAGATAAAAAAAATCAACATTTTCAAAACTTTTTGATCTCATAATTTTTATGTCATCATTATTAATATACATCAAACCAAGGTCACACTATTCTTTGAGTATGTGCAATTTCTACGGACTAGTCAAGATACACGTCTTTTTTTAAAACAACAATTCATCAGTTTTATCTTCATTCAAATATTCAAAGTATGACATCCACAGTTTGATTTTGATACTTTTGAAGTGAAAAGAGATTCCATGCTTACGAAAAAATGTACCCTAGAGGCATCATTTACAAAGAAAACCGGATCGGGCCCAGAATAGACCCCTGTGGAACACCGCTATACAAGACAGACTGTGAATAACCTTGACCAACATTAACATTAACAAATCTGAAACAAACGATCTAGTGATGGGTCATTCATGAACAATCCGTTCATTGCGTCTGTCACGTGACAAATGAACGAAAGACTCGGAAGGTAAAGTAATTATTTATGTTCCCTGTAAATTATTTTTGACTGCATTACAGTATTATGATTTCTTAATTCAGAATATGATCAAGATTGCATAGGTGGATGTGTTCGGGGAATTTGGCTGTTAAAAGTATAACATTTAAAGCCACTTGAAAGAACGAAATGACTCGAAAAAAGATTAGTTCGTTTGATGAACGTGAACGAGATCGAACAAGAGAGTCAGTAAAATGATCCGAACTTCCCAAATGAGAATTGAGGAGGAAATGGGCTTAGAATGGATGTAGTCCTAAAAATATGACATTATGAAATGCACCAAGTCATTAGATAAAAAGTCAAAATTATGACTTTCACTTCAGTCTTAAAGGTACCGTATGTAGGATTGTGGCCAAAACTGGTACTGCAATCACTTTAAAAATACTGTAGAGCCGTGTATCACCTCCCCCTCCCCCCTGACTCGAGGTTGCCAGATAAGCTGCAGGATTCAGCAGAAACGTAGGCTGCTTCAATGAGCTTCCAATGGCAAGTGACGACGAGACGTACACAGTAAGTTTTTTTTTCTGTTAATTGTGTTTATGCTTTATGAGAGATATTTTGATGAGTAATTACTTATTTAAAAAACGTACTAATTGTTGAGGTGCTGGGGCCATAATAGCTGAAGAGATAAGCGTTTTTGATTTGATATTTAATTTGATTTGATTTCTTTATTTTGAACATATAAATACAATTACAATTCAAAAAAAAAAAAATCTGAGGAAAAAAAAAAGGATAATAGTAAAACAAAACAAAAAACATATAGACTTAAACAACAAAATAATACTTCCTTATTTTTCAATACGAAAAAAAAAACCTTGATTTACAAGTGCTAAAGTTTTTGTCATAAGTAGGCTAAAAACAGAATAAACATTTGCCACAGAAATTATAACACGGGACAAATTCAATATCACCAATGGCTATCACAGGGTTGTTTTCAGTCCCATCAGAAAATATTGTTAGAGTAACTAAATTACATTAGCAATGGTCATACAGGTCAACTTGCAGCATGTGTAACTTAGTCCACGATATACGTGAAGAACGAATGACGAATAATTTTTTCTGAGGTAAAGTTAGGCTTGTCTCAATTACGTTTCAAATTGCCATAATGGGCGTGCTAATGTTTTCATCAGCGTCTCAGCATAATGACAGAGAAACGGGCTCCTATAATGCATTGCAAATGCATACGTCCATGTGAGCTAACGTTACGTTGCTTGAACATGCATAACTTTGTTCGACTGTCATGAATATATGAAATGTCCATTGACATCCAGTACAAGTTAGCCAAGCATAGATGAATCTTACCTGTCCAGGAGAAAATTAGCAAAGTTGGCGTCTGTGTTCAAATTCTTCTCCGTTTTCAGCCGTCTCCATCTTTCAAAAGCATCTCCTATACAAATTCTGGTTTTATTTCGGACTTTGTCACGACGAATTTCTGAATTATAACGAGGTCTTTTTGATTTAGTAACGTTAGACATTTTTATCCGACTAGAGTTAGGGTAGGTTAGGTTAGAGGAAAGCTGGCAACCCGGATCCCGAAACACTACTGACTTCATGATTGGTCGATAGGTGGAGGGAGGCGCTCAGGCCAAAACACAAAATGACAACATCAACATCAGTTGAGGGCTGCAAGTCCACTTTTTAAATGACAATATCCTAGCCATACTACTGTTGTCAGTGATATAAGTATTTGAAATGAACATGATTTCTTAATGTCTAGTGACACATCAGGGCAATTTTATGATTAATTGAAATAGATTTCTTACATACAGCACCTTTAATTTCAAGTAGCCTATACCTCAAACCACGGTCACAAAATTCTTTAAGCATTCTACATTCGTCAAATTCTGCAACGTCTTTTTTTTTAAACATAAATTTAACATATAACAAATAATAATAAATCCCAAAATGTATAAATATAAAATCTACTCTACAGCAAAAAGACGTCACGTTGTGATGTATTGTTATTCTATTGGTCACACGTCTTCACATGATTCGAATGTACAGGTCAGAGACAGAGTTCACCAAACTTGAACTTTGGAATGCAGAAAATTCCACAACTTCTTTTGAATGCAAGTCAATGGAACGGAATATGTTGTGAGCCTTTCCAGTACATTGAGTGCCTTAAGGGCAAAAAGGTGATAGTTCCCAACATCTAAATGCACACTGTAAGTACATCACCATCTCCTCTACACAATGGACGATAGAATTGCAGACTGATGATGACTGTCCCTGGTTTCTGATGCAGCAGGTTTCAGCATCATCTCCTCCATCAAAGGCAAAGATCCTTTCAGTTTTAGGTTCCATCCCTCCAGGAAGTGAATCACCATCTGTGGTTTTCCCACCCCTTCTTCACTGTCTCTCTCTCTTTCTCTCTCATCTTTCCTCCAGCTATGATCTGTCTGGCTGTGATGTGGTCACAGTGCGCTGTCTCTCACTGTCTATCCTACAAATTTTCTTGGGTGGAATCTCACGAAACCTGTCTTTTCCACATCATTTCACAGCAAAATATTATGCTTAAATAATCCTATTAAGATTTTGTGAATTGTGACATTTTGCATTTAATGCAATTAATTATTTTACCCATCAAACACCATAATGCACAAAAAAACAAAAACAAACCTCATTCTCATTACTATAATGTGAAAAAAACAATGACTCATTATTTAAAGGTGAAGTGCAAAAATAATGAACACGCCCCCTGCCTGTCATTGGTCAGCCAAACAGATAGTCCCGCCCAAAGCCAGAAGTTGACAGGTCTGAATGCTGAAACATAAACTGTATTGTATTTGTTTATTTATTAAGCACTATTTTAAACATCAGTCCGTTGAACAAAGTGCTGTACAATTTTACAAACCACATACGAAGACAATCCAAAACCATAAAAGACAGAAATAAAAACCTACAAATAAATAAATGAAACCCCTCATGTGCAATCCACAGCCAGTAATGATTACCCTGCCTCGTCATATGCGAATGCGAGGAAATATTCTTTTAACGTACGCTTAAAACACTTAGCTTGGGTGCCAAACTGAGAAAAAGAGGAAAATCATTCCACAGTTAAGGAGCTGCTGCTGCCAATGCTCTATCTCCACCCGTTTTCGAATCGTTAAAGCCAGCTGGTCAGCTGACCTTAAAGACCGTTTCGGCTCATATTTCTAAATCAATTCCTTCAAATACTGAGGAGCCAAATTAGTGATTCAACAAAAACTCTACTTGCTTCTTGTGCTTCTACAGAGGGAAATACACCTGCATATCATCTGTGTAGAAGTGAAAAGAGATTCCATGCTTATGGAAAATTGACCCTAAGGGCAGCATTTAACAACCGAGATCGGGCCCAGAATAGACCCCTGTGGTACCCAGCTAAACTGGTGCAAAAAAATGTTTATTCCTTCTATAAATATGATAAAGGTGAGAATTTGAAAGACTAGTATAGTTGAACATACAATTTTGTGTACACAAACCAGCCTAAATATTGTGCTGGATGGTGTATATTGCGTGTGTTTTCTTATGGCAACCTGCTTTGCCTGTGAGCGATAGATTCAATATCACATCATGCAAAAAAGATTAATGCCGCAACGCTTCAGCGACTGAAGATTCACAAAAGCCAAGAGTCAACTCGAGCCCCTCTGGTGTTGACCAGGCCTGCCAGTCCCACTTATCGTCCCCGAGAGCGCTTGCACTGAGAGATTTTCTCGTTTTCTCCTGGTGCGCCTGTGAACATCTGCCCGGCACTTTAAAGCTCTTAAAGCGGAGCCTGTGATTTCACTCCCTCCTGACTGCGGTTATGGACCTGTGAGCTAGAAAATAGCTGAAGGTCAGCGTGTCCTCAACACTTCAGCTTTAATGATGAGGGTCACGGTACATGGTCCAGACGTCCAGCTGAGGCGCAGGATTGAGTGGATGATGCTCCAGCAGATGGAGAGGTCGGGTGGTGTTGATCTAGGATGTAAAACAGCACAGTTAATTATTCTCATCATTTGCTAACAATGAGCAAAAAATATCATCTTCTAGAATGAGACAAAGTATAAATGGATAAATACCAACCTGAGATAATCAGAGATGAGAAGGCACAGTCCACTTGTTGAAAAAATGCACTTTTTCACTTTGCTCTTCGGACATGGTACCGTTGTAATTTTTGTACCATGCAACATGATGGTCTGCAAATGTTCAGAAGTTTGGGATCGGCAAGATTTTTAATGGTTTTGAAAGAAGTCTCTTTTGCTCACCAAGGCTGCATTTATTTGATTAAAAATACTGTAAAAAAAAAAAAAACAGTAATATTTTAAAATATTATTACAATTTAAATAACTGTTTTCTGTTTGAGTACATTTTAAAATGTTATTTATTCCTGTGATCAAAGCTGAATTTTCAGCATCATTACTCCAGTCTTCAGTGTCACACGATCCATGAATATAGTTGAAAAGAGCAGCATTTATTATAAAATAGAATTTTTTTTATAACATTATAAATGTCGGAACGGTCACCTCACATCGATGTGTCCTTGCTAAATAAAGGTAGTATTCTGCAGTTTTGCACAGGCTAGCGCCACTCATTTTCTTCAGAAAATGTGAAAATCTATGAAATGAAATGTTTCAGACATCTTGAAATGTTTCAGTGTCTCTCATTCAGAAGATAAACATGCTTGACTGTTTCGTCATTGAACCTGCCTGTTTTAAAAAGAGTTTCAGCATAATCCTGGAACAAAATTGAATGCTTGTGAATATTTGCTTTAATGCACCATAATAATACATGAAAATCCTCTTCATTTTATCCATCTCACCTCCAGAGACAAAAGGCCTTGTGGAGTCTCACATGAAGCTCAGCGTGAGACGGTGACGTGCCAATCCCCCTGTAGTTTATTCTCCTGCGGCTCTCACATCTGAGCTGTCAAAGGTCAGCGTCCTCATCCATCAGCCATCGATCGGCCTCCTCCGGTGCGTGTGATCCGGCCCTGTCGTGAGAGACGCTGATATTTCAGACCAAACCCAAGGTGAGCTGAAGGCTGTTTGGGTTTTTGTTAGAGATAAACCGAGTCACGACTCAATGCTGACTGAAGAACTGTCAAAACAAAAGCTGTGTCTCTGTACAGCCAGATATTAATCATACGAGTGTCTGAATCAAAACAGCAGGATTCTGATTCTCTCACAAAACACTGCATCGCTTTCAAACCGCATACTAGTTTTAAAAGAAAGCAGTATGCATACTGAAATGTCCATGTTCACTGAAAACTCAGATCATCTACATTTGCCAAAATGTGTGCAGTATACACTGTAAAAACTAAAGGAGCCTCAAGTATCCTGTTGGATACTCAAGGAACTTCAAAATGTAATTTTGGTGCCTCAAAGCTCTTTTTCCTATAGTAGGGTTACTGGAGGAGCATTGACAATCTTTGAGGTTCTTGCTGGAACTTATGGGATCCTTTAAGCACTTTGTATTTACTTCAGAGGTTCTGGAGTCACCTTTTCATTACCATGAGACCCTGAAGTGCTTTGGGGGAAAATAGAGGAACTTGAATGCGATAAAAGGGTTATTGGAAGATCTTTTAACATTTAAGTGGTTCCTGGAAGATCTCTTATGTTAAAGCCAGCATCTGGAGGAACCCAATGGTTCAGTGAGGCCAGAATTAGATTATTATTCTATTATTATTATTATTATTATCCTATTATTATAATTATTATAGGCTACTTAAGTTTGATTCAGTATACATACCCAGGTGAAAAAGACGTACTATTAAATGTATTAAAAATGTACTTGAGTGTGTTTTTAGTAGACCTACAATACAAATATACTTTAATGCATTTTTAATACATTTAACAGTAACCTAGTCTTTTTCACTTGGGTAGCTTACATATATTTAGTATAGACCTATTTTATTAAGTCATTTAAACCTTAAACAACAACACTAAATAATAATAATATTATATAGGAGAAGCAGGAGGAGAGAAGTTTTATTCTGTCACGAAACTGCTGCTAGCCTATTCCTCTGCTGTCGTCGCTTCAGTGATGCTCGCGCTGCTCGCGCGCAACAAAGCTCAGCTGATCGTCATCAGGAAAGTAACGGCTCCTCTCATCAAAGCTTCCGCCGTTTGTTCGGCTCTCCATTACAAGGTTTGTAAACTCGCCAAATAAATATACAGTCTACTCACTATATATTTAAACACACATATATATAAACTAAATTTATTATACATTACTACGTTTTTACAGTGTTTACCACTCGTTTATTGCACAGTATCTGGTTTTAGCCGCGATGCTAACTAACTTACGTTGATCTAATGAACAAATGGAAATGATTGACTTATTGTCTTAGATTGATTTAGTCATTCAATTCAACATATTTTGTACAACTGTGTCTTCAAATTGCTGATATAGCCTAACTAATTTAGAAAATTCTCTGATTCTTGGCGTTTGTTATGAATAACAAAAACAGGTTATAGTTTGCTCTGTTTTTGTTTAGCCTAATGTTAACTTTACTTACTACAGGTGCCCTCATTCTCTCAAATACCATTTTAAAGCCATTTACTGGTCAATAAATATTATGTTGTGAATAATCAGCTTTGTTCTTTTGTTTCCCCAGAACAACCATTACATTTCTAAAATAATCTGAACATTTCAGTGGCAACATTGAATTACAGTAAGTTACCTGCACCACATGCTGTACTTTATTACTATGAACTTTCTCTGTGTGCAATTGTATTGTTTGACTGTGTACTTGTGTTTTTTAATCAGTTACTCTCTGAAAATCTTTTCTCATGATCTCAAATCTCATTCATGTTACTCAGAAAAATGATATCACAGGTTTGATTCACAAAAAACGCTATAGACATTTTAACTCTGAATTATAACTTCAAGTTTAGTCTTTTTCAACAAAAAAAAAATAAAAAAAAGGAAAAAGCTATTAGGCTTCAGAAGACTTGCAACACAACCCATAACACATGAGTTGTGAACTCATTGATTATTTTTAGGATCTTTTCTGGGACATTTTTGGAGCTTAACCATTTTTACATAAATTGTTGCATTGAATTGAACTAGACAAGTGTGCATAAGAATGGTTTCATGAATGATTTACACATTTGTTTTCTTCTTGTGTTTCATGCAGTGAAACTGAATGGTGACTGGGGCTGCATTATGCCTGAGATCTGCTTTTGGGTTCCACAGACAGAGAGTCAAACATGTTTGGACCGTCACAAGGCTGAGGAAATTATTTCAATTTCACAACTATCACTTTAATAACATTACTAACAGTAAATTTTGTACTTTGCAGGGATCTCAGTAAGCTGAAATACAAGTTTGAACAAGAATAAAAATCCTCCTGTAGACCTGAAAATCATTGAAGTGTCCGGACCATCCACCAGAACAGAGGAAAAACAAACGGAAAACGATGCTGTACCTTTTCACTTTTCTAACTCGTTAAGTACCTCACACCAACTTGGTCCCATAGTGACATTTTTGACCACAAACGAAATTGCTGATCGTGTGGATTCTTAATGACTGGAATTCACCAGTGAACATTCACAGAACAACAGATCATTTTACTGCACCTTAACTCTGTTTCTGGGTCAAAGCCTCTACTTCTACTTCCTCTATCTTGTTTCATGAGAATACTCAACAACCATTTATGAACACTGTTGATTCAAGTCACACATTTAAGCTTTTCAAAAGCCATATTGTACATTACAGTCTCCAGTCTAACGGCATCCCAGACTTAAACATTTTATGATTCAAAATAGCTGAATAACTAACAATCTGAGATTTCAGTATAGAGATAAAGGTTACAGCACAATGAGTGTATAGCACTGTTGTTTGTTTTTGGCATCTGATAGAGCTTTTGGACTTGGAAACAGTGATGTCAGACTTACCATCGGACTGAAACACAAATGTTTTAAAGTTAAGTATGATGGACATTTTTAATTTGTTCAAATGTAATTTTATTTACATTGATTTATTTCGTGGAACATATGTGTTTCCATGCATTTTGTTGAGATGTCTTTTCTTGTTTATCTATTGTATACATGGTTGATTATTCATGTTGCTTATGTATTATACTATTTTTTTGTGTATTCATTGATATTAATCTGTAGTTAGCTTTTTTCCCCATGTGCATGGAAGTGTATGTATAAAAATGAATATCAAATATGTAATAAACAATTCTTATTTTGTATTTGGTTCAATTTGTTTATTATAATAGATGTCAAAGGTAACCATAGTAACAACATGAAATTAAATATTTAAAAAAAAATGAAATTTGGTTCCTGGAGGCACCCAAAGTGGTTCCACACAGTGCCTAATATAAGAGTTCCTCAGGAAACCTGTGTGGTTCCTCAGAGAACCGGCCCTTTTTAAAGGGTGCCTAGAGGATCTACAGACGGTTCCGCCGGTGTGGCAAAGTGAAGAACCCCAAAAGGTTCCTCCAGGCACCTTTTATTTTTACAGTGTACAACAATGCACACTGCATGAGATACGCTATCCTGCAATGTAGTGCACTTCTAAGTTGTTATATATAGAACCTTTTTTTCGAAGAGTGATTATTGATGCATATTTCACATAATACAGCATACAGTGCATTATAAAACACATTCGGTCTATTAGTTCCGGTTAATACAGTGTTTAAGCCAAACTACAATACACAACACATACATACCCACCCACCCACACACACACACACACTTATGTCATGTGGTACAAACTGATTCATAATGAAGTGCCATGATGCTTCAAGAAACATGTTGCTTTAGCTCAGTTTGATTAAGCATATAAATCACCTGAAAATCTCTTAAAACTACATTCCGTGACACAATAATAGTATTTGAAAAGTAACAGGTGTTTGCCAGAACTAACTGTTGTATAGGCCTATGTATACACTATATAAAACATGCATTATCAATCGATCTGTCTGTTTTGTCTGTGCAGTGGAAAGATGATCTTGATCCCATTGATATTCTGTTATACAAAATACACCAATAATCTCATCAGAGCAGTTTTATTATGAAGCAGTGAAGCTCTCGGCGTATTCATACACCTCACACACACTCCTCAACATGATGAAATATCACAGACAGCATTGCCAAGTCCAGCGATCAAACAGCGCGGTAAAACATGACTGATCCATGACGACTCAACACAACATCATCTATGAATGTACAAGCTTCGCATCACGTCCTCTGACAAACATAAGCGTTAGGCTATCCCCAGCGGACGTCGAGAGACCGTCACACACACTCAGTGTCACAGGTCATTCACACAGATCTGTCCAAACACACCGAACATGTGATACTGACCTAAAGGTTTTATGATTTAAAACATTTAAAATGGACTGAAACATCAAAAGGTCTTTGAAATAAAACAGTTTAATGAATGCAAAGGATACAGAAATTAAATAGTAAATATCACATTTATTTCACTCAATATTTAGCCATAAAATGTAATATTTGAAACCTGTAAATGTGCATCACTGACAAGGCTGCTGTTTGATTTAAGAAACATTTCAAATCAAGTGTTTAATCGTGGTTTAGATCTGTTGATACCTCTATCTGTTTACGTGCTGAAATGTCTAATGAAACTCTTAAAAACAGGGGCGAACTCATTTTGGGAGCTAATATTAGTCAAATAAAAATGTTTTTGGAAAGGTTTGAATTTGTGATTGAAACTAAAAAATATACATAAAATAAGTTCTTACTTGTCTTCCCTCCATTTTGAAAGGGTTCCAGTGATGTCACTTCCTGTGTGAAACAATTGGAATGTTTCATTTGTTTTTAAAAGGGGGCCATCAAGTGCTAACAGGAGTACATGGAAAAATTATATTAGATATAATTCATTATTTTTTATTTTATTTTCATAAATTGTGTTTCACAATTGTTACCGGTTCTATTATGGCAACGTACACTACTACTTTAATTTAGCAAGGACACATTAAATTCATCATAAAAAGTAAAAAGAAAAATTTAAATGCAAATATTTAAAATTAATTTTGTTTATTTTATTCTATTTATCAAAGAATCCTAAAATAAATAAATAAATGAATATATATATATATATATCAGAGTTTCCATAAAAATGTGAAGCAGCACAACTGTTTTCAACATGGATCATAATCATCATGTTCCTTGAGCATCAAATTATTCTGATTTCTGAAGGATCATGTGACACTGAAGACTGGAGTAATGATGCTGAAATTATGCTTTTGGTCACAGGAATAAATTCATTTTACAGTATATTCACATTGAAAACAGCATTTTAAATTGTAATAATATTTCACAATATTACTGTTTTTTTCTGTGCTCTTGATCACATAAATGCAGCCTTGTTGAGCAGAACCTTACAGACTTCAAACTTTTGAATAGTAATGTATAGCTTATGTGTTTATATAGACTATATAGAAACAGCGGCACTGAGAGATAAATAAATCAGTTTAATTAACAGGAAGCAGCTGTAATGAGCCTTAAAAATCCACAGGATCCCAGAGATGTGAAACGGTAAAACATCTAGTGGTGAAACGATGACAGTAAAAGTCCTGCAGCTTGGGCCATATTAGCAGGCAGCCTGTCACATCTCATCCAGGCCTAAAGTGTGTGTGTGTGTGTGTGTGTGTGTGTGTGTGTGTGTGTGTGTGTGTGTGTGTGTGTGTCAGACAGCTCTGCTCCCACCGGTATTGTGCTCATAATTAAGTGTGATTTCCACTGGCAGAATGACGGAATAAGAATGAGGGGAAACCATTAATGTTCTCTCGTTCATCACTCGCTCATGTCCTCTTTTCATCTCACACTTTCACTGACGGCTGTTTAAGACCTTCTGAACACTCATTAAGCCCTCGGACACTTCCTCTTCAAATTAAATGGACATTTGAATGTTGTTTTTCCTCCAGATGTTTGATGAGTCACAACCAGGGCCTGTCAAGAAATGTAATGTTTGTCCAGAAATGGACAACTGGACTAGTTAAATTCACTCCTGATGGAAAATCAAAATGTTCTGGTTCCCAATTTTAAAGGTGAAGTGTGTCATTTATGAGCCACAGGGTTATTGTTAAATAAAACTTAAAGCTACACTGTGTAGGATTTTCTCCCATCTAGCGGTGAAATTGTTTATGACTACCAACTGAATATTACTTTCTAGCCCCTCCCATACCGAGGGCGTTTTAACTCCTACGGTGGCCGTATTATTTCAAATCTGCCGGCAGTCGCGAGTAATCTCCCCCTCGCATTCGTCACAATGCCACTGAGTGTAAAAACGCGAAAGGCGAAGCTTGAATTTCCAGGTATGTCCCTCTTTGGCTAATGTATTTTCAAGATGGAGGCGCAACATGGCTGCCACCATTCGAGCGAATCGCTCGTATGTATTCTAAATGGCAGATTCTACGCTTACGAGAATTCTTGATTAGTTAGTAGAAGTAATTACACATTAATGAGCATATATCATTTTGAAAGAACAAAGTGTTTTTTGCTAAGAGTCAACTTAAAAAATTACACAGTGTAGCTTTAACCAAAAAAAAAATAATAATAATAATTTCATTAAATTAAATAAAGCTGAAATTAATATTAAATATTAGACAAAAAATTAACTTAAAAAAAATGTTGCATTGGTAAATAACTGAAACAAGTTGAAGTACTAAATTACTAAAACTCAAATAAAAATAAATTAAAGCCCAATATAAATACTTTAAAAACAAACGACTAAAAATGGCAAAAGCACATAGCAAAACTTGAAATAAAATTAAAATGCAAACTAAATAAGAAAATATTAATAAATAATAGTATATAAATAATGATAAAATAACAGTCACAGAATTACAAATGTGTTCAAACAGGGTTTCCAAAGTCTTGATCTCCCATTGGTCGTCGAACAAATGGGTAGCCCCGCCCCCAACTCACATCATTGGTTGAGACAATGTTGCTTGTTGCTTTAGGTTCAGATTTTTTTTTATCAACCAATGGATGCCAATGTAGAATTTGTATTTGCATATTAAACTGAAAATGTAAAATTGTATTTGCATATTAAATTTAGAATGCATTTTAACTTACAAAAGTGGTGCAGAATAGAAGGGAAACCTGTTTGGAAACAATGCTTTTAACGGCACTTTAAACCATCAGACGTACATTTAGACATGAAATGAGTCGATAAAAAACACATCAACTTTCAATCAATCATATAAGGTTTACAGACACGTCAGAAGTATACTTGCATTAATGTAAAATATTAAGCAGCTCTTCACGTCTCACGTCTCCCACAAACCAGCTATTTCCATAGTGAAGGGCGAAACTAATCCACCTGAGCAGCGGCAACGTGAACAAACAAAGATTCAATTAGGAGACAAGATTGTGCCCGTCCTGAACGCTAAAGATGAGCTGAAGCATGAGCTCCGCTGTCTGGATCATTATTCTGCTGGATCTCGCGCTCAGTGTTCAGTTTAAGACAAGCAGAGCAATGCGAGTGTGATCTGATCAAAATTAACATGCCAACGGAGTGTTAAACAGAGCTCAGAAACTCACCCGATTTTGTTTGATTTCTTTCAATTGCAATTTATTAATTCTTCTTCCTGTCATTTCAGTTCAACAAACAACTCAACAGTGCCCTTATTATGCTATTTTAAAGGTTCATAATTTTAGAGTCACTAGGTTTACAAACATTCAAACTTAATGTTCTCATTATAGACACTGCAGCATCAGCTCTTTTCTCAAAGAGTGTGAATTTTTGAAAACGGTTCGTTCGAAGATTCAGTCTCTCTAAGCCCCTCCTTTATGGCGAGCTACTCAGCTCTGATTGGTCAGACGGCTCAGTCTGCTGTGATTGGTCGAATGCTTACAGCGCGAGTCTGAAACCAAATGCCCATTATTATATCTGAATTTCAGCTTTTCCGAGAAGGGTCTGACTGCAGAGCAGCAGAGCCACAGTTTCACCCCAGCAGTTTCACCCCGCTCATGCGCAGTTTTGGTTTATATTGATATTCAAATATATTAAAAAAGACCTATATTTTTGTGAATTGGTGAATTTCGTGGCCACGAATTAATAATACCTCAGCAGGTTATACTAATTTGTTCCCTCGTTTTACTATATTGTGGCCACGTTGTAATTCGTTAAATCAAAATGAGGGAGGGAATTAGTTGAACGTGTCCACGATTTATTAAAACGAGGGAACAAATAAGTCAGGGCGCATAAAAGAACAAGCAGAGAGAGGATTTTTTTTCCCAGGATGGTAGGGGAAGACTCATGAATATTCATTACCCCTAACCCCACCCCTAAACCTACCCATCACTGGGGTCTATGTGATGACCTACCCCAACCCCGCCCCTAAACCTACCCGTCACTGGGGTTAAGACCAATCAGGGATGACTTTCCTAATGAATATCATGAGTATTCCCCTACCATCCTGGGAAAAAAAATATCGCGCCCCGGACGCGCGCGCGCAGCCCGCGCACTGCCTTCAAACAACCATAGACAGTAAACAAACAACACGAGCGCTGTATTGCTCTCTCCCTCGCGCTGTCGCGCATATAGTAAAAGGTCGGAAGACCGATTGTGTTTTATAGATTAGTAGTTTGTTCATAAAGTGTTTGGTCATAAAGTGTTTGATTAGAAGTTTAGGAAATCTGAAACTGCGCATGCGCGGGTAAAACTGCTGGGGTGAAACTGCTGGGGTAAAACTGTGGCTCTGCGGCTCTGCAGACAGATATTATTGGGCTTTTCCTCACAGTGATATGAACAGTAAGTATTTGGAAGTGCAGCAATATGGATTCGCAGCACAGAAAAGAGACAATAAATTCATGCACTTTGATCTTTGCAGACCTTTTATGTGCAAAATCAGCTATATTACACACTGTACGAAAGGTAATAATCAAAAAAGCATGATGGGGCACTTTCAATTTCACCTGTTTTAAACCTTGTTTTATTGCTGTAATCTGACATTTCTGAATGAAACTGGACATGAGGAAAATTTTCAATGCCCAATAAATTTCTCATGGATTAAATCAAGTCCCGCCCTCATTTTTTCACTAACTGAAGGGCTTTTTAGTCTGAAAGGCATGTTACACAAATAGGCGGTAAATGTTTTTTCAAGATGAATTTGTTTAAGATGACTTGTTTTCAAATTGTGCGGTCTGGTGTCCTATTTTGCATATAATAATAAAAAAAATACAAAAGCATTTTTTGCAGAGGATATATAATGTATTTAAAAAAAAAAAAAAGTGATGATAGACATGCAAACACACATTCATGTGATTAGTACAAACAAACAAATGACATTTTCACAACAATGCCAAAAACAAGCTTACATCTGAAAAGTGCTTTGTTAAAAAAACTTCAAGAAATTAAGTAAAAAAATTTTTAAAAAGCACCTGTTTCTGTTTTAAATAACGAGACATAAAATAGTCTAAAAAAAGGCACTTGATGCCACATGACCCTCATAATTCACACAGAATCAGCAGGGCTGAAATACAGTCGTTGAACACGCCTGAAGTGAAGCTTCACACTTCAACAACAGCTCAACAAGTCAAAGCACCACATGCTTCTGTCATGAACCTGAAAACACTCTTCAGAGTTCAATCGTACGCCACAAATGAGTTACTTAAACTCAGTCCTGACTGGGAAGGTTACGTTTCGCTCTTTCTGGTTATGCCTTTTGGTGTCTGTTGCTGGTCTTTAAATCTATATATAAAAAATTTGGTCCCACACAGATTTTCATGTATATGGGTTTTTTTAAACAATAATGATATATCAAAGCAATTTAAATAAATAAATAAGATGCCATGCTTTTTAAATATACTGAAATAACTGGAAGCTCCAAAATCAGGCCTTTTGTTGGATGCAGAAGCAAGGAAACGGCTGACAAATAGAGTACATTAAATAACTAAGCACTAACTCATTAGAATACAAATAAAATAGTGGTTGGCAACACTGACAGGAATTAGATTTTGTATTTTAAGGCAACTGTGGAAACAAGATTCACATGGTTAGTGGTCCTAATAAAGAAAAATAAAGATTTTGTTAACATTTACTCACTCACATGTCATTCCAAATACATTTGCATGAAAAAAAAAATTGATCTAAGATTTTGCTTTCCAACAAAAGTGGAAGGGACTAAAAATGCACCTTAGGAATGACGAGTAAATGAACCAATGATTTTTACATTTTTTAGATGATCTATTCCCTTTAAGTGCTAGAGCTCAGTGCAACATAATAGTACGGAAAACAGACTTTCACAGGAAACATCAACATAAAATACACAAACCAGAGACACTGGACACAATATAAATATAATTCATGAGTCTGTTCAGATTTCCCAGCTGTCACTGAAGTAATGCTCCTCTTCTAGGGCTTCATCTTCAGCCTGTTCTTCTTCTCCATCACTAAACTTCTCTTCATCCTCCTCCTCCTCCTCCTCCTCCTCCTTCAGCTGTGACAGCATGGTTTGAAGAGTGGCCTTCACTTCTTGAACCTCTTTCTCTAAGGACAGTGGGCATTAGAGTTAAAGAAGACTTGACCAAACATCATCTACTCATTCACTAGTAGGATCACAAATGCTCAAACAGAATCCATAATACAGTTTCATCTGAAGTGTAAGAATGATAGACTGACATTCAAGCAATTCAAATGAAAGACATTTAACAGTCTGCAAAAGAAAAACTAAATCTGTCGCAACTCAACTAACAAAATTCACCATCAGAAGTTTATCTGAGATCTTATTTTTATAAAAATAATGCAATGCACGGCCGGAAATAAAATGACAATAATGCATTTTGTAAATAATTAAAAAAGGTTGTTTTTTTCTCAATTCACCTTTCATTAGTAGTTCTGTGTCAACCAATATACATAACATACACACAAACGTGTGTGTGTGTGAGTGTGTGTATGTATATATACACACACACATATATTATATAAACACAAACTTGTATGTAAAGGAAGTCGCACACCGGACGAGAAGCGCTAGGACAACTCGAGGTATCGCACACCGGACGCGCACTTTCTCAGTTTATGGCCAGCAATATTGTTATGTTTAAGGACATTATGGAATTAAGATAATGTCTGTACTATGTTATGATTGTACTGTACATCGTTGCTGAGTCTGCAGTCTGAACACTTTACCTCAGAGCATCCGTTAACTGAATGAATTGAGAATCTCACCTGAAAATCTCATAACATCAGCAATTTTCACTCACGCAGCTGATTTCTGTGAATGAATGTAAAACTAAATGTATATTGCAGCGCAGGGTGAAGTCAGTATATACATTAACGGCGATTTGAGACAAATATAATGTAAATTTAATATAAAACGATGTAAATGGCGCTCTGTGGTGCGGCCACACATATATATATATATATATATATATATATATATATATATATATATATATATATATATATATAAATTATAAAAATGTACTTTAAATAAAAGTACCTCTATATTTTAATTTTTTTATATAATGGTATATGTATGGTACATGGTATATGCATTATCACAATATTTTTATTAAAATAATTTATTTGTAAAAATTATTTTACCCAAGATTAATAGGTGTGGGACAAAACCTAATTTTAGAGCCAGAGTTAGACAAAGCACAATCACGACCCATCTTAGAAAGACTTGCATTATGTTTGGCCCGACCACCCGACACAGAAATCACAATTATATGATCACGACGGTCGTCCCTCTCCACTTATAACTCAAAAGCTTAGTTCATCTCCTGACGGACCTGCTCACTTCAAGCAATCTTGCCTAAATAATTCATGCACATTTTATGAGAACGAGGAGAGACCCTCATCAGCGCTGGATTGTTTAACTCGTCGGAGTGGGACCGAGTGTCCGGTATAAGTGGCGAATCAAAGGGACTCTTGTGGCAGATGGGGCCTGACGGGCACGTTTTGCTCTCCAAATGGCCCCAGATTGTCCTCATTCATAATTAACCAGCCGTTAAAGAGCGCTTCATGAATTATGAAAAAGGATCGGTAAGATCTCCCTCCGGCTGAAGGGACGGATCTAATGAAGTTCCTCAGGCTCAAACCTCGACTTATTATGTGTTTATCTGCTCATCTGTCTGCTTAACCAGTGCAATCAAACAAGCTTTATGTGTTCCTCAAGTTACTGTTTTTGATCATGTTTACATGCACATTAGTACATTAGTAAAATCCGCTTACTGAAATAACCTGTTGTCTGGGTTTACATGCAAATCAATAACCTGACAACACCAGTAAACTGTATTTACAAGACTTTAATAATAAATCAGGTTATTTCCCAGTAGTGATGTCAAAACTAGGGATTCACTGATATAAATATTTTGGCTGATACCGATAATTCTTTATATTTGAAAACCGATAACCGATATATTGGCCGATAAATGTAATTTTTTATATAATTTTTGAGAGCCTGATTACAAAAACAAAAGTCTCACCATTAAACGCCATGTCCTAAACACACAATTATAATGTTCTCATTATAATATTATATAGCTTATATGACAGCACATGTTGCACTTAACTATCTTTTCCTTTTTTGAAGTGATTCCAATCATATTTCAAGCAATTCAAAACCATCATGTTGAACAGTGCGCATCTGAAGTGTCTCAGCTGAAGGAAATAATCCATAATTTATCGGCTTTAATATATCTGCCAAATTGTCTTATCGGGGCCGATAACGATAACATCAAAAATGAACATATATCGGCCGATACCGATATGGTGGCCGATATATCGTGCATCCCAAGTCAAAACCTTAGAATTTCCGTATCTGACTTCATTTAATTTGTCATGTCAGTTGAGATGTTAAACAAAGCATTAATAACCGAAGAAGAGTATTGCAACATGTCAGCGGGAAACATGCGGCTCATATATTATCTTCTCAAGAACCACTTCTGCTGCTGCTCCAGATTTCAGGAAAAGAGTGTGATCGAGAAAGATATATCTCCTCCTCCCTTACTGCAAAACACTCGCTCTGTCCGGATGCGCTTAAATCCACAGTAAGGACACGTTCCTGTCACATATCACACACGCGCAATTCAATAAGCCGACAAAAGCAGGTTTATGTGTTTACATGCTGAGCGAAATCGGGTTTATCAACTATCAGTTTATGCTTGAGATGTTTATGACTTTACACTGACAAGCATTTTCGGCTTATTAAGAACGTGCATGTAAACATCATATACATTAAGCATAAAATAACTGAAAGTAGTGCCCATTTATGTCTAATGTAAAACCTTGATCCTGAAGCAGAATGAGAAATACTCAAATCAATCTCCTCTATATTGTTTCCTCTCAGTGAAAGCAAAGCACGGATCCACTCGGCAGAAATATGAAGATGTCAGAGCGATGACAGCGCACTATGTCATAACCTTTCCCTTCATCTCACGCTTTAATCTCACTGGAGAGTGACGGGCGGACTAGGCTCTCTCCATTCCCCTTTTCCCTGTCTGTCGCTTCCTTTCAACCTTTGCTGAGCTCAGAATTTCTCTAATAACTAAAAGCAGTTCCTTTTCTTATCCCTCATATTCAATAGCTCTCAAAAAAGAAAAGAAATGGCCAGTGATGCATTCAGGATTATACTTAATTCCCGTCCAGAGGAGAGCATCATGTGCTGTCAAACGAGACGAGTTTTAAAGCGTCACATTAAGGGCTCTAATGAGCGTACGAGACGCGTTCCTGTGGCTGTAAGTGACGGAGGAATGATGGAGTCACTGAGAACATGAGAATGAAGCGCACAGATCATTTCATTCCAGTCTGACAACCAATAAGAATGACATGAAGACACCCACAAGGACACTCATCCGTAATGAGTGCAGAATAATGAGTTCAGGTTTCTAGGGGCATTGCTAGATTGTTCATGGTGGTTGCTAGGACATTGTTAAGGTGCTCTGGGTGGTTGCTAGGGCATTGCTAGAATGTTCTGAGTGGTTGCTAGGGCGTTACAAGGGTTTTCTGGGTGGATCCGATCGTGAAAAGACCAGGTGTAAATGCCTTCAGAAAACGCTTTCGAGAAATCCGATCACACAAACCACTTCAGGAGTTTTGTCTGAGACGCATTCCAGACGAAACTGGAAAGTGTAAATGCATGTAAATTTTACTACTCCCAAATAAATATATATATATATATATATATATATATATATATATATATATATATATATATTTATTTATTTTAAATTGAGATTTATACATATACAAATACGTTTTCCATTGATGTATGGTTTGTGAGGATAGGGCAATATTTGGCCGAGATACAACTATTAGAAAATCTGGAATCTGAGGGTGCAAAAAAATCGTAACATTGAGAAAATCTCCTTTAAAGTTGTCCATTTATGTTGGCGATTGTGCTGCATTCACTCACAAAAATAAATGTTTTATATATTTACGGTAGGAAATTTACAAAATATCTTCATGGAACATGATCTTTACTTAATATCCTGATGATTTTTTGGCATAAAAGAAAAATCGATAGTTTTGACCCGTACAATGTATTACAGTTATACAAATATAATCGTGCGACTTGTGACTGGTTTTGTGATCCAGGGTCACATATATAAATATTTACCTACCATTATAGTAATAAACGCAACTTTCACACGCATCTGATTGGCATATAAACTGCGCTCCTATCTCAATGTAGTTGTTAAATCGAGGATGTTTTCAGCAAACAGTTTGCTTTGTATATTCAGATTAACGAGTTAAACAGGGCAAATGTTTTTCAACTGAACTGTGTATATGCATTTTAAACACATTATGTTCTTCGTATATAAAATAAATGCACATTCTGAATGAGCGTGGTTTAATAGCGTATTCAACAGCTCATGTGTTAATGTTAATGGTATGAGCCATTACAGGGGTGGCCAAAATTACGGTTTAAAATCTGTGAGAGCCAGAAATGTATCTTGACATTTACAGGAAAGTTTCATATTACAGGTAGGCTACTTTCTTCAGCCTGATGACAGCGCTACTGCAACACGCATGCTTTCATTGACGTGTACATTCAATTTGAATATAGCGCGGGAATTGAAGATAGGGTTTATATCAGTTTTGCGGAGACACATTTATGTGCCAAGTGTAAATAGATATCCTATATCTATATCCTATCAGTAAAAATCCTATCATGCACAGACATGCACGCACACCTAGCTTTGTAAGGATATAAGTGAGGTCCTTGTCATGGTTGTCTATGGCGGACTGAAGCTGGTCTTCCAGGTAATGCAGCCGGTTACTGATGAGTTCACAGCGCTCCGTCAGCTCTGAAGTCTCTCCACACAGATCCTGAGACACAAAACACACCCACAATCAGCAGGAGATCATTAAACCTGCAAAACACTGTTGCTCACACACATCTTTAGTTGGTCAAGTGTGGCAAAGGCCTAAAATTAACACTCGCCAAGGGCCAAATGCGAGTAAAAATTGTTGTTGGCGAATATATGAAACTGAGTCAATTCTAACAATTCTAACAATGCAAAATTGTGAGAACGTGAACAAACGTGAAAGACACTCGGTATAGTTGACGTGGCAGTGTTGCATCATCACAAAAAAGCCTTGCCGAATTAAATATTCAAGTTCAAGAAGATGCGAAAGGGAACTCAATTTGTTCCTCGCTTCACTATTTGAAGCACGCGCCACGAATACTGAAAAGAGCTCTCTTTCACATCTTCTTGCGCTTGAACAGACATATTCAAACTAAATTGAGTCAAAATACCTGTCTTGGCAAGAATCCTTTTAAATATAGTCAGTTATGTCTTAACAGAACGTAAACGGTTGAGAAATAAAACACGTGTAACAGTATACTGGATCCGTGCATTAGCTCTTAAAGTGACAGCAGCCTAATATTCCTGCCGCCGTCTGTGTCATTACTGTTAATCACCAAAAGACAAAGAGAAAATCACTCACTGCTCTTGGCTGAATAACTTTTGTAGCTTTAATAAGGATTAATCATGGCTGGTAAAAAAAAATATTTATTATATGCTTTCGTCATTTTATTTGTTTTTTTTTTTTTTCAAAAAATATTGCTATTTAGGGTTTAATTTATTTTCATTTCAGTTTTAGTTTTTTTTTTTTTTATTTCCAGTTAATAATTTTAGTGCTTCAACTTAAGATTATTTCAGTTGATTGCCAAGGCAAGCTTCTCAACTAAAATGTGTTTATATTTTATTTTATTTGAGCTTTATTTCAATTAACAGAAATGTTTTTAATAGTTTTAGTTAATGATAATAACCCTGTTAAAGATATTAATAAATACCTTAAGAGTAAATCAATAATACTAAAATAACAATGATTTGTATGTTTTAGGTAACACTTTACAATAAGATTCATTAGTTAACATTAGTTAACACGAACTAAGAATTAACAATACTTATACAGCATTTATTAATCTTAATCAATATTAATTTCAACATTTACTAATATGTTATTAAAATCAAAGTTTGTATTTGTTAACATTAGTTAATGCACTGTGAGCTAACAATGAACAGCTGTATTTTTATTAAATATTAACAAAAATTAATAAATACTGTAACACATGTATTGCTCATTGTTAGTTCATGTTAGTTAATACATTAACTAATGTTAACTAATGAACCTTATTGTAAAGTGTTAAACAAGGGATAAAATAGATTGCGATGCTTTCCATATGATCTTTTTACAAGCAACTGATAAAAGCATGTGCTATGGGGTCAGTCATGAAAAATAGTGAAATATCCTTAATCTCTATTTGCAAATCTCAAACAAAGTGAAGCATAAAATGATCATGTTAAATCGCAACGACTGTCATTTCCTCTTCCCCAGTTCCCCTCATAAGACTCCTGAACTGACAGTCTGCACCTCTGTGACGCTCTAATGACTTCACTCAACAGTTTAGCATGAGACAGGTAACTGGGACAGGTCCACACGGCCGGGTCTGTCCCAATTCCATCAAACCGTGATTCACTGTTTTCCTCCCGCGCTCAGAGTCAGGGAGCGTCTTAAGGTGGTCGACTGACTCACGTCCGCTCATTTCTCTCAGGAACGGCCTCGTGTCGGCTGTAATGAGGTCTTCGTCTATTTTTAGACCCGCCGCACCAGCTAATGAAACACCTTTTATAGATGCTAACATCACACTGAGGGCGAATTAAAACACTTTTGAGTGAGGCTGGGCTGGAGTCTCCGGGGACAAATTCAAGAACAACATCCACAGAAAGCTGTGAGATACAGTTATTGAGACCTAATGGAAATCACGATGGGCGTGTGCGTTTTTAAAGGTCACCACAATCTCTTTATAGCGTCTTATAGGATGGCGACACACTCGAATGAATATAGACTGCAAAAATTGCACCTTTGTGAGAATCATGAGAGGCATATTACACAAGAAATCATTTGTGAAGGGAAGATCAATATAATTCTGATCATATCAAACGCACAATTTTCTACTTACGAAGAGATGTGCAGCCTATTTAATACTGAGACGCTTAAAGGGATAGTTCACCTAAAAATGAAAATTCTGTCATTATTTACTCACCCTCAAGTATGAATTTCTTTCGTATGCTGAAGATAAAGGAAGATATTTTGAAGAATGTCGGTAACCAAACAGTCGCTGGTCCGCATTGACTTCCATTGTATAGAAAAAAAAATACTATGGAAGACCAAACACTGTTTGGTAACTAACATTCCTCAAAATATCTTCTTCTATGTTCAGCACAAGATATTAATATAGTTTTTTTATGTAATGGGTATTTTCAACACTAAATGTACAGAGAAATGTAGACTAAGGATGCTCAGGTCAAAGGCCATATATACTTAACCAAAAAGTGCTTAACACGGTAGAACTAACAGTCGTATGATTAGCTTAGATCATTACAAACCAATCACCAGAACAAATCACAGTGAAGAAGATTTGAGTGACATTGATTTTTACTCAACTGTATGATTTAAATGTACTTGTATCTTTCTATTCAGGAGACTCACTTGGTTGTTGTGGCCAGTGATCTCCCGGCCGTGAATAAATCTTCATTTCTACAAAGAGCAACTCGGGAGTCGTGTCAGGTATATTTGCTGCGCAGCTGAGAAACAGATTCTACGCTCAAAAGACAACAGCAGAACATCAAAGTGTGATTGAGGTAGTGATAGTAGCTTCATCGACGGGACGCCGTCACCTTACTTCAGGGAAGTATTGTATTGTATTGTATTGTATTGTATTGTAAGTATTCAGGTAATTCAGGAAATTACCTCAAGATACTGTCGGAATTATTTTTAACAACTGCAAGTTGTTTAAATTGTCCGTGGTGAAGAAGTCAGATTAAGTAGGTTGTATTCGGTATAAAGAATTTCCACGACAGTTTGGAACAACTTGATGGTGAGTAAATTATGACAAAATGACACAATTTGTTTTGGTTTTTAATAATTAATAAGTCATTTTCGTTTTTTTAACAAATGCATCCTGAATGTTCGATTTCGGGGCATCACTTTGTTAATATGATTGTTTAGATCAGAGTTAAAGAATCATTCCGATTATAAATATATACACATATATTATTGTGATTACATGTTCATTTGTATGTGGGCATTTATTATGCTTGTTTATTTTTTGCTGTGCTTGAGATGCTTGTGCTTTTCTTTAAAGGAACACGCCGATTTTTGGGGGCTTCTCAGGCGCTGTGAGCAAATCACTCCGCCCAAGTAGCAGTGCTTCGCCTTCTGAGAATATAGTTCCCAGTATGTATACGGTTAGAAGATGGCTGTGTCTCATGTGACCTTGTTATTTGTACACCCTGTGACGATACAAATCACAACATGTAAATAGGAAATGTTGGCGTTATTTTGTCACTTATTGGGAGCGATATGCTAGCTGGAGCCATTTACCTCCAGTCTTTGAGCTAAGCTAGGCTAGCGGTGGGTGCGTCAGACAGAGTTACGGCACGCACGGAGATGAGAAGGGTGTGTGTGGACTTATCTAACTCTGGGGGATACGGTGAATAAGCTTAAGTCCCAAAAAGTCGGCGTGTTCCTTTAATAAAAAATAAAAAAAACTGAAAAATCATTCCGAATGATTCTGTCATTCCGAACCCTTATGAGCTTCTTTCTTACAAGTGATTAAAAAAATTGGGGTCGTAAAGGTGGAAGATTGACTAAATGTACCATAAAAAAGCCCACACTACTTACAAAGTTATATTCTGAAACAATTTGATAACATTGTGTGTCTTTAACACAGAGTAAACACTGAGATGACAGACTGAAGTCTTTCACTCACCTCAGGAGACTCGTCCTCCAAACAGAAGAGGAACTCCTCTAATTTCTGCAAGAGACAGGAGGACGAATGATTCACTTTAGCAGAAGATTAAAACAAAACAATAAACCTCATCTATTATTAAAAAGCACTCAGCGCACTGACATTACGGGAAGTGCGCAATAACTCGTCATTACGGCTGACAAGAAGAAAAATAATTGAATGGGTTCGGCCCATCTGTGTGGTAATGATTGCATTCAGGATTTGTGTGCTAAAGCAGACAATAATTAGCACAGTGGCAGATATATTAGTTCAACTCGAGCTGATGGGAGGCGACCTCAGTAAAACACATTACAGCTTAATTTCTCATAGATTTGGATTTAAATGACACAATATTAATTATCATCTCCTGTCAGCAGGGAGCAATATTAAAGTGGAGACCACTGCCTCTTATTAGATTCTGACTTGGTTTAAAATCATATTTAGTTTGTCAGAAAGTCATTGTTATTTTGCCAAAGAAATATATTCATAAGAAACATAGCACTGAAAAAAATAGTATACAGACTTATATAAATATAAAAGTGTGTCCAATTGCACACATACGATAATAATGACATTTGTAAATTATAGTGAATAGAAATAATTCATATTTATACATATTTAATATAATTTACTACTGGGCTGCCATAGACTTCCGAAGAAGAAGGAGAAGGAGAAGGAGAAGAAAGAGAAAAAGAAAGAGAAAGAGAAAGAGAAAGAGAAAGAGAAAGAGAAAGAAAAGGAGAAGACAACAATTATATATTTAATTCATATGTAATTTATTTAAATATTTTAATACATTATTATTATAATTATTATTATTATATTACATTATATTATTATAGAATCTTATTTGCAGTAATAAATATGTGTCCAATAGATAATAATAATAATAATATTAAATATTTAATCATGTAACATTTATATATTTTACAATAATTAATAACAATACTTATACAACATTATTATTGTATTAGATTATATTACATTTAATTATATTATTATTAATTGCAATTATTATTTGCAAGAGTGTCCAATAGATAATAGTCCAATAAATACAGTAATAATAATATACTGTTATTATATTAATATTTATTGGATTTGTACGTAAATAATATAAAAAAAACATCAATAAGATGCTGTGCAGGCGTTACTGAGGATGAAAGCGGAGAGGAAAACAGCGTGTCTCCTCACCTGGAGTCCTGGAGGAGTGTTAGGAGGAGTGGCTGATCTTCAACAGACAAAAGACAGAAAGAGAAAGAGAGACAGCCATGCACTTACAGACAATAGAGCCCTGCTGAGCCGAAACATATCACAACCAGTTAGAGAAAGTTATGAACAAGAAGGGCAGAGAACGAAAAAGAAAGAGTGGAAATTAGAGTCATTCAGAAAATGGATGTTTTTTATGGAAATGAAAGGAGTCGAAGGAACAGGGTTTCTATTTGTAGACGTTTCTCATTTTGTCTTTCAAAAAGTGTGAGTTTCATTTTCCAGTGTGAGTTGGTGCTGTACTCTTCAGGTTAAAATCAGTCCAAGATGACGGGCATATATAAAACTGTCCAAACTACACAAATTATGTTCATTATCACACTAACTAAAAAAAAGTATCATGGTTTTTATCACAGTACCATGCCATTATTATCAATACCATCACTGCTGGTTAACATTAACCCTATAAAGCCTACTGTATCATATTTGATACGAATATTTCTAAGGCCTCTAAATTATCAATATGATCAAACAATCTACTACATGCCTTCTGTCGGCTGATTGATAATACACTTTTAGTATAATTGTACAAACGTACGCCTTCAGCTCGTTCTTCACGGGTCTTTTTGCTGTGAAATCTTCACTGGTTTTTATCAAGTAGACGTAAGAATCACTATATGATATTGTTATTAATATTTCAAGATGAACACTTACTGGACTGAATTACTTATTATCCATACATAATTTATTTTTTTAAAAATTAAGTATTAAATATGATCGTCAGGCTTTTGAGAAAGGTTTATTTGTTCATGTCAAGTCAAGTCAAGTCAAGTTTATTTATATAGCGCTTTTCACAACACAGGTTGTATCAAAGCAGCTTCACAGTAATAAATTAGAACAATACATCAATGTTTGTTTCTAGTGGAACGTCTACGTTCGGTAATGCTGATCAATAGTATCGTTGATTGATTAATTCAATTAAATATCCCCAAATATCCCCAACTGAGCAAGCCAAAGGCAACAGTGGCAAGGAACCGAAAAACTCCATCAGGTGACCTAATGGAGAAAAAAAAACCTTGGGAGAACCCGGGCTCAGTCGGGGGCCAGTTCTCCTCTGGCGTTTATGAACTAGAGGTCGGATTTAACTGTAGGATTAAAAGTATTATATGAATGCCTGGCTGAAGAGATGCGTCTTTAATCTAGTTTTAAACTGGGAGAGTGAGTCTGAGCAACGAACAGTATCCGGAAGACTATTCCAGAGTTTTGGTGCTAAATGTGAAAATGCTCTCCCTCCTTTGGTGGATCTGGATATCCTAGGTATGACCAAAAGCCTCGAATTTAGTGATCTTAAAGAGCGCGATGGATTATAGGGCGATAGAAGATCCGTTAAATAGACTGGAGCTAAGCCGTTTAGGGCTTTATAAGTCAGTAGCAATACCTTGTAATTAATACGGGACTTTATAGGTAACCAATGTAGGGATGATAAAATCGGTGTTATATGATCATATTTTCTTGATCTAGTTAGAACTCTAGCGGCGGCATTTTGGACTAACTGTAGCTTGTTTATTAAGGATGCAGGACAACCGGCTAATAACGCATTACAGTAATCTAGTCTCGAGGTCATGAATGCATGAACTAACTTTTCTGCGTCAGAAACTGATAGCATATTACGTAGCTTAGCAATGTTTCTAAGGTGGAAAAAGGCTGTTCTTGTAACATATGAAATATGATTTTCAAAAGACAGGTTGCAGTCTAATATAACACCCAGGTCTTTTACTGTAGAGGATGAAGTAACAGGACATCCTACTATGTTAAAGTTGTATTGTGAGAGGTTTTGTGGGTGGTTTTTTGAACCGATAAGTATTACCTCTGTCTTGTCTGGATTTAATAAAAGAAAATTATGCGTCATCCAATCTTTTATATCTTTAACACACTCTGTCAATTTGGATAATTTAGCGTTTTCATCTGGCCGTGATGAAATATAGATTTGAGTGTCATCAGCATAACAATGGAAACTAATTCCATGTTTCCTTATAATATTTCCAAGTGGCAGCATATATATTGAGAATAATAGAGGGCCTAACACAGATCCCTGCGGCACTCCATAGTTTACTGGAGTTATGATAGATTTTTCTCCATTTAAATAAACAAAATGGTAGCGGTCAGATAAATACGATCTAAACCAGCTTAATGCTTGTCCTTGAACACCAGTATAATTTTGTAGTCGATCTAAGAGTATTGTATGATCTATAGTATCGAACGCAGCACTAAGATCAAGTAAAACTAATATTGAGATACAGCCTTGGTCAGAAGCTAAAAGTAAATCATTTGTGATTTTAACGAGCGCAGTTTCAGTGCTATGATGCGGCCTGAATCCAGACTGAAACTTTTCATAGGTGTCATTTTCTTGTAAGAAAGAGCCCAGTTGAGCGGACACAACTTTTTCTAGTATTTTAGACATAAAAGGTAGATTTGAAATGGGTCTATAATTTACTAGATTATTCGGATCTAATTGTGGTTTCTTAATGAGAGGTTTTATAACTGCCAATTTAAATGTTCTTGGAACATGACCTAAAGATAAAGACGAGTTAATAATATTGAGGAGAGGCTCTTCCACTACAGGTAACACTTCTTTCAATAGTTTAGTTGGTATGGGATCTAATAAACATGTTGTTGTTTTAGAGGAAATGATAAATTTATTTAACTCTTTTTGTTCTATATTCATCTCTCAATCATTGTTATATTGCATTGCACTGTGTTTTAAAACTACAGACCTTTGAACATAAAACCAACCATTTAAATATCATCTTACTAAGACATATTATTGTCAGATATAGTGATGACTGATTTTTCTATAATTTTATGTAAGTATTTGCTATGCTGTTATAAAGACCTCAATGATTTACATTACAGGCAATAGAATTTCATCTTACTTTGTAGCCAAAATAAATATCAGCATCTGCATATTTTTGCTCAGGTTGGGCCTCTGAATAAAATTGAGCCATTTTTTTATCCATATTATATCATACTATTGATATAGATTTTGTCTAAAGGTTCAACAAACGGTTCCATTAAAAATGGACCATTATTTCATATGTAAGACAACTGAAGCGGCCTATAGTGAAGTCAGTCGAAAAATACAAATAATTTCAGAGGTGGAGTAGGTTAAACATTTTGCTGAAAGTTTACAAAGACAAACATTTTTAGACCATGAACATGTATTAAAGGGGTGGTTGGTTATGATTTCACTTTTTTAATTTAGTTAGTGTGTAATGTTGCTGTTTGAGCATAAACAACATCTGCAAAGTTACAACGCTCAAAGCTCAGAGCAAAGGGAGATATTTGCTTTTAAAGAAATCGCTTTTTAAGGACTACAACAAACGGCTGGTAGAGACTACACCACATTCCTCCCGGGTTAGTGACATCACCAACCCTAGAATTTACATAAACCCCGCCCCCTGAACACGATTTATAGATTATCAAAACAGAATATGCTAATCAATGACTAGAAGATAACTACACATAAACTAATCAACTATCCATTCAGAAACGTCCTGTTGCTTCTACATGTTGTCACTTCTTCTTGAGTCTCTCCATTATTGTCTGACTCCGGTTTGAACATAAAATGCTGAACAGTTTCTGAAATTTCCAGTGCATGTCCGTGTGAGGTAAAAGGACACGAGCTCTTGTAGCTCCGCCCCCTGTGCCGGGAGCAGCAGCTCATTTACATTTAAAGGAACAGACACAAAACAGTGCGTTTTTGCTCACCCTCAAAAAGTGACAATTTTAACATGCTATATAAAAATATCTGTGGGGCATTTTGAGCTAAAACTTCACACACACACTCTGGGGACATCAGAGACTTATTTAACATCTTGTGAAAAGGGCATTATAGGACCTCTTTAAAGAAAGCAAATTTTGATGTTTCATGTTTGATTGTTATAAAAGCACAATGTGTGTGTGTGGGGGGGGGGGGGGGGCTTTGGGGGGCTTTACCTTAGTGAACTCTGAGTGCTGTAGATCAGCCTCAGGACACCAGCGTCCCCCCAGAGCCGTCAGCATGGCACAGTCCGCCTCCTCTTCAGTGATCAACAGAACATCTGGACCCGGTCCAGGCGTCGAAGGGAGATCCTCCACTTCTGAGACGCTGGGCTGATCCAGGCCTTTCAGGAGAAGATGACAAGCCTCCAAATCTGCCTCCCAAATGTGTTCCAGCGCTGGACATCCACAGCTACAGTGAGAAATACAATAAATTACACTTGCTTTGATGCTTTACCTGTATATGTAACGACATTCACACACGTCTAAGTCTGAATTAAGTGCATTAATACTTTTTGGGGGTGAGTGTAACTAAGGACAAATCTCTAAAACAGAGGAACTTAACTTATCTGAGCTCATGTCAAAGCTGATGTATCAAACTATTGGAGTAGTTCCATTAGTTCATGAATTTTTATGAAAAATAAGATGTATATTCATGAAATTAGACATTTCTTCTTTGCCAGAGGCTTTGCAAGGTCTTTTAACTATACGTTTTTTTAGACGCAAGGCAGAGAAGATGCTCCACTTTAAAATATTAGATGTATACTAAAGTTTGTTTGTTTTTTAAAATAAATTAATACTTTTATTTAGCAAGGATACACTGAACCGATCAAAAGTGACAGTAAAGACATTTATGTAATGTTACAAATATTTCTATTTCAAATAAATGTTGTTCTTTTGAACTTTCTATTCATCAAAGGATCCTGAAAAATCAAATGCATCACAGTTTCCACATAAATCTGAAGCAGCAACTGTTTTCAACATTGATAATAATCATAAATGTTTCTTGAGCATCAAATCATCATATTAGAGTGATTTCTGAAGGATCATGTGACACTGAAGACTGGAGTAATGATGCTGAAAATTCAGCTTTGATCACAGGGATAAATTACATTTTAACATATATTCACACAGAAAACAGTTATTTTAAATTGTAATAATATTTCACAATATTCTTTTTTTTTTAATCAAATAAATGCAGCCTTAATGAACACTTCTTTCAAAAACATAAAAATACTCAAAATAACGGTAGAATATAAAAACAAGGTTGCATGAGAAACTATCCAACGAGAAAAAACCTTGGGTGAATAATCCCATTTGGGAACATTTAAGAGAATTGTTCAGAGCGAGAAGGTTTCTAATTTAATGTCATGCTATAGTTTTCGCTTGTTCAGACTTGGCAGATAATAATAAAAAAAACATTTCATTAGTCTTTTCGGACGGGACTAGTTTAACATGGAGAGGAGGGGTAAAGTAATAATTACCAGAGCTTCTCTGTGACTTTAGTCCCGTCCGAATGTGCATCTCAGTGATCATTACAGACAATATCAGTGAAGATTACGGCGACTTTTACCTTCAGTAAAAAGGTCTGGAAAAATGACCTCAGGTGATACTAATCCCGTGCGAATAGACCAGCTGTAATTACTGTATGTACGTAAATATTTCATAATTTCCTGTTTAAAAGTAGTTTTCCACGTTTTTTCCGAGTATGGAGGCGCTTGAAAAAGCATCAGTTGCGTTCTAGACACTGGGACGAGTCTGTGGCAAAACTCAAGTGTTTCACACACACCATTCAGATCAGAGAGATCAACAGCACTTGTTAGAGGCACGACACATCTTTTAGCGTTAGTGCCTATTACCAACACAATCCAATCTGAAGTTCATTAATACATCGCTCGACCGGACATAACCGTTTTATAAATATAGGTTATATGTGTTTGCGCACGTGATATCAGGAAGCAGCGTAATACACACATGACGACAGGAGAGACGGCGGTGTGTAAATGCAGTTACTCTCCCACTTCTGTTAGTTTTACTGAGATCTCTTATCCCGTGCGAATTGGCCATTCATATTACAGACGTCCTGTGGTTAAATTACATTACTCCATCTACCCTTGTAAAGTTAATCCCGTCCAAATAGGGACATCTATCCCTATTGTTCCCTCATTATTTTCAGAGGGACTCTTTTGGCTTCAATGTCATATATGCCACTAAATAAAGACACTAAAGCTCGCTGCCGTCTTCTACAGTCCATGAAACTCTCTTCTGTGGCCAAACTCATACGGAGAGAACAAATATTACGGTCTTCACACCCACTGTCTCCAGAGTCAGACAGCTTCCTAAAGCGACGACAGACAACGCTGTACTCTCTCCATCAAACCTCTTTGCTCCTCCCGGTGGCTTTATTAAGCTGCCACACAAACCTACAGAGATTCATTTACATGTTTGTGTTTGGTTTCATGCATCATGAAGGGCAGAGAAAGTAAAGTAAATGCGCATAAAGGATCTCTCCATGACTCACAATGGATTCCAGTAGAATTTGACATGTTAGAATGTTGTATTACAACAGAAATTAATGTTAGAATATTGATAATGTTGAATCCCAATTGAAGTTGGCATTAAAATGTTGCTAAATGTTCAATGTCATTAGAATTTGATGCGTTAGAATGCCGTTAAAATGTTGGATTGCAACAGAAATTGATGTTAGAATGTTGCTAAAATGTTGGATTCAATAGAAATTAATGTGTTAGAATATCTCAAGGACCCCAAAAACACCTTAGACCCCAGAGGGTTAAATCATCATATTATAATGATTTCTAAAGAGGATCATGTGGCACTGAAGACTGGAGTAATGATGCTGAAAATTCAGCTTTGATCACAGGAATAAATTACACTTTACTATATATTCACATAGAAAACAGCTATTTAAATGGTAATAATTTTTCCCAGTAGTACTGTTTTTACTGTATTTTTCCCCCCAAATAAATGCAGCCATAAAATGAACAATCCTTAAACAAATTAATATAGTTCATAAGCAACTTGCAATATAGAATAGGTGTTAATCTGCAAACTAAAACGGCTTTGACTGTGGTTCATCCAATTTGAATTTTAAGTGAAAAATGTCGACTCGTTTTATAATAATTATTGCTCTTTTCATCCATAGTGACCAGAGGCTCCAAAATGACAAAAAAAGGTACTTTTAGGTACTTTTTCATTTTATTTCTGTAAGCTTGACAGGGTCAATCCCCATATACGTTCAGTGAATGAAAACGAGCAGTCCCACCAGAAGAAAGAATGTCATACAGGTTTGGAACGACATGTGAGTGAGCAAATGGAATATTTTCATTTTTAGGCGAGCTATTCTTTTATTATTCCCATTTGTGCCACAGGAAAGAGAGAGAGAGAGAGCTAGTGAGTTTGGTCCATTTATTTGTAGCTGGGCGAACAAAAGAAACCCTCGTCGGGTTGAGTATGACCGGCGGCTAATGCCTGCCTGCTTTTTGGAGTCGGGTTTCCATGGTGAGTAACAAGGAGAACAATCACTCTGGGTAAAATAAAATTGAAGGAAAGCTAGAAGAGAGGGTTTTCTGGAGACAGTCCCGTGCCACCGCCCCTCCTCTTCAGCTCGTACAGTAATAACCTTGGCAAGAGACAGCGCTTCTGGCATCCGAGCATGTGCTATTCCAAAGGAGCGAACGGTAAACCATATGCCATGCTTCCCTCCAGATGGACGCCCATAGTGTTTTATTGAAATGTAATGAATGCTACATTTCTACGGTTGAGTACAGCAACTAATAACTCATTCAATTATGCCAATTTGTGTGGCATTTAGGTTGAGAGAGATGCTAAATAAAAGCTTTGCAGCTGGAGCATGGTCAGAGCGAAGGAAAGTCTAACCTTTTATTACTAGTATGCTTGAAATGTATAGTTTCTGGTCGGCCCTTATGCAGACTTTTATATTAAAAGGTTGAAAATAATAGGGTGGGATTGTGATCCTATTTTCACATTAATTGAACCAGAGGTTCTCAAACGGCTTTGCTTCAGGTCGCAGATTTTACACTGGAAATCAAATGACGACCCAAAAAATGTTAACGTATCAAACTAAATGATAATGTACTTAAATTATTAAAAATGCAGTTAAAGGATTAGTTCACTTCAGAATTAAAATTTCCTGATAATTTACTGGAAATCCTGGAATGTTTTCCTCAAAAACCTTCATTTCTTTTCAAACTGAAGAAAGAAAGACATGAACATCTTGGATGGAAAGTAAATTATCAGGAAATTTTAATTCTGAAGTGAACTACTCCTTTAACTGCTTTAGTCCAACAATATAGTATACAATCTAGCCTATATGTCTAAAAAAAAAGTATTTGTAATATTATGTCTATATATAATAGAACTATTAGATCTATAGAGTCTATTTATATAGTTTCAGTTGTTATTTGCATTTAGCATTATTTTTATATATTTATTGCATTATATATGTCAAGCACATCTTGGTTTATCTAAAACAACAGCAACAACATTATTAATATTTCAGATAAACCCACCACGGGGTGGAATGTAAAAAAAAAAGAAAAAGAAAAAATAATTGTGATTGGTCGCTTCACATGTCAATCAGAATTTCATTCTAAGTGGGCGGAGCTTGTTCAGAATCAGCCGCAAGTGGCTCTAGAGCTCTAAAAAAATCATTAAAAACAGCAGAAAATGAGCCAAGAGTGCTCAAAACAAATGCACATTTACTGAATGGCAGCTCACATCTCAATTTTTCGTTTCATTTCATCTTAATTTGGAAATGTCACTTCGGACACATGAAGATGAGCTTATCAGGGACGGACTGATGCAGTCAGCGTGGACCAGAATGATTTAATACGCTGAAACATCCAGAGAGACAGGACTGAAATAAGGCCAGACAGTGTGAACTGTTGAAATAATAAGGAAAAATCACCCGAGGGACAAGACGAGGGGCTGTTTGTGTGAAAGAGTGTGAGAGACGGCGAGATGAGAAATATCCAGTACCTGTGAAGTCTGTCCTCCAGAAGCTCAATATACTTCAGAGTGTTTTCTCTTACACTGCGCTCTGTTGAGGGGAAAGAAAATAATGTACATCAAGGAGAGATGCTGGCAAATCATACATATTCATGTCCGGTCAAGACTCTTGAAAACTTATCCAGGTCACATTTCAATAACAACTAAACCTTTTCCCTTCAAATTCTCATCACTGTGAATGGTGTAGACACTGGATTTTTTTATTTTGTTTGTGACATTTAAAAAAACAAGACAGAAGAACATATGCTATATATATATATATATATATATTATATTTATAGGATATATAGCCTACTTTCAGCTACATATCCTAATGGCTAAAATTTATTTCATAGAGACATCAGAAGCATTATTGGTATCGGTGATACTGGCCTTCATTCATTAAAGGTCCCATGACATGCTATTTTTTGTAGGCTTTAATATAGGCCTTAGTGGTCCCTAGTACTGTATCTGAAATCTCTTTTCAAAAATTCAGCCTCAGTGCAGAATTATAGCCACTATAAGCCAGTCCCAGAATGAGCTTCCTTCAGACAGGCCGTTTCGGTGTCTGTAGCTTTAAATACTAATAAGGAGGAGAAAGGCGGCGCAAGGTGGAGGGTGGGTGTGGCCTTGACCATCTTGCGCAACGGTAGACCATGCATGTTTACATTGGATATATTGCAATGGCACGGAGACACGCAGTCGTTCAAGCATTTCAGTTTGACCCAGAATCTGATCCGGATGGAGAAGCAACGGATGAAGAAGTTGCAACTCAGCGGCTCCAGCAGGACATTTCCGAATGGTTAGTTTAAAATATTATGTCTGGATACGGTACTTTATTCGGATGGTTTACAGTTATTATCATGTAGCTAACGCGAACCTACTGTTGCCTTTTCATGAGAGATCTGTAACATCTGTAATTTATCTTATTACAATTACATCATCAAGCTCTGCGATCTTGAAATGCGGATATCGCGCGCGCCGTATAACCAACAGGAAAACGGTTATCCAAATAACAAAGAAGTGTACAACACTCGCGTTACAGTGTGTGTATTCACACACATAAACTGCATAGCTGCATAGCTAATGTGACAGCCACATTCTACTTGTAACAGTCTAGGCAACCATAAACAGTAAAGCAACACACTTATATATCATTAGTTGACTTACTGTTCCGAGGTGTGTAGCTGAGCCAAAGAGAGTGATCCAGACTTTAGTTTCAGACGTTCAGCAAGCCCAGCTCTGTATTGACCCTTTCGTGTTCATTTGTACATCCAATTATTGAGCAATTGTTATGCTTCGCTCGCTCAAAAGCCATGATATCTCTCGTGGACAAACTAAAATCGCGCGCGCGTGTTCCTACTTCCTTCCTAGCTCATTTTCTCATGGGCGAGAAATATTCTCTGGGCGGGCAAAGCAGAGACAGGGGAGGTAACATTCCTCCTTATGACGTCACAAGGAGGAGATTCAAGATCAGCGCGATTGAGCTTCCATTTTCTCAAAGGCAGAGAAAGATAGCAAAAGCTCGATTTACACCGATTGAAATTTCTAGAAACTTGGGGACCATATACAGGCTAGGGGAACTCATATTAATGTTAAAAAACCTCAGAAAGTGAAAATTTCATGTCATGGGACCTTTAAAAGATACCATTAAACAAATATTTAAAGTATAGGCTACTATCTTTATGTTGTTTCTATGCTAATTCGGAGATTAAATGTTAAAATATTACAATGTAAAAATATATAAAAAACTTTCATGTTAGGTTTTATTAATCATGATTAATTACAAAAAATATATATATGTATAATAATATATATATATATATATATATATATATACACACTGTAAAAAGTGAACAGTTGGATCAACTTTAAAAAATTACTTCAATTGGTAACACCTAAAGAAATTAAGTTTTCTCAACTTAAATTATCACGTTTTATCGTGATAGGTGTTTTTAGCGCAATTTTCCACCGGACAAAATTGCGATTGTTAACTCATGATTTCTGTTCTGTCTGTGCGCACCAATCTTGCACTTCTATCTACTCCTCAAACAGACCACCTAGAGACTTCGGGTTTTCGGCATTATGTAAAGGAAGGTCTAATCTCGGGAACGCACAAAAAAAATCAAGGAAAAGATTTACTATCTCTTAGTGTTGTGATCCCATGACGTGAGAAAATTGCACTAAAACACTCACTGAGTTTTTATTACTTGTTTTTCTTTAGGTGTTACCAATTGAAGTAATTTTTTTAAGTTGATCCAACTGTTCACTTTTTACAGTATATATATATATATATATATATATATATATATATACACACACACAAACTTTCAAATAATAGAACAATTAGATTTTTTGTATCAGAGTTTAATAATTGGGAGCAAATGTGCTTGCTTAATGAATGAAAATGCTAAATATCTTAATGGTTCTTAAAGGGGTCATATAATGGTACATGCACTTTTACAAGTTGATTGTACTGAAATGTGTGTTGGCAGTGCCTGTACACAACCATCATAAAATTATAAAAATCCATCCAGTGGTTTTGTTTAAATCTTCTTATATGTTTTCCCCTCTCTCAAATCAAGCCGTTCGATTTTGTGTCGTCACAATATCGACGCCCCTCCCACGATTGTATGATTGACAGCAGCGTTTCAAATCAGACCCGCCCTCTCGTGAGTGAGCTGTCTGTCATCATAGTGCATTGTTGATATGGCGTCTGTGATTGTGGTGTTCTGTTCTTGGGTGTAATAAGGAACACAGCAGTCATTTTGATGTTCCTAAATCCGAACCACTGAAAACGCAGTGGCTGAGTTTTGTTTTTGAAGGGAATATGCCCAAAGCATTGACGCGGGGATTCCCTGGCGGGGATTCCCCACGATCAACATCCATGCTTTCATGTTTGCGGAATCATTTCACACACCAGACTGCTTTACAAATGAGGGTCGGTATAAAGCTGGTTTTGCTAAGAAGCTGCTCCTGAAAAAAGGATCGGTACAAACGTGTTCCTGCTGAACCTCCAGAAGACGTGAGTGTAACGTTTTATTAACCTTTATATTAATATTTATATTAATCTTTGCAAATCGCTTACACGCTTCAAGATGAATGCGTCTAAGGTTTATACTCAGTGTAGGCTACATTACGGCATGTTTTCTATGTACGACGTTCTCAATATAATTCATAATCCCACGTTTATAATGAACAACTCGTTATGGTTATTGTGTTATTGTGTTACGGTGTCCGCACAGAACAGAGGGGCGGGGTGAGCAAAGCTCATTATCATTTAAAGACACATGCACTTAAACGGCGTCCTGAAAACAGAGCTGTTTTTGACCAGGTAAAATTAGTGTTTTCTTACTATACTAATGAGAATTTTTAATTAAAGTATATTACAAACTTTTAATTTAGACCCTAAAGAATCATTTAGATTGTACAAAAATGGCATTATATGACCCCTTTAAAATAGGTTTTAGGCTTTCTTTCTTTATGAAAAATTGGGTTACACTTATTTTAAGGTGTCATTGTTGCAGTGTAATTATATATTTAAGTACTGAGTAATTAACTACATGTACTTACTATAGAGTTAGGGAAGGATTTGGTTGAGGGTTAGTTGCATGTAATTATGCATAATTTACTGTTATTACTATGGTAAGTACATGTAACATATGTAACATATGTAACAAGGACACTGTAAAATAAAGTGTTACCCAAAATTGTATTTACTTTTGCTTTTTTGGATGAAATATCACCCAATATCAGAGGCGTAGTTTGTGTGTGGGGGGGGAGATAACCCCCCCAATATTTAATAATAATCTGCATGTTAATGTCAACCATTGTCTCATTGAGTCACTACTATTCCTATTTGTGTCCTGATTTTAAAGCTTCGAGCACAATGTCCACTGAATAGGACTCTGGCCTAGTGTCTGGCTGTCTTGTGTGAACATTGATCCTGACAGTGTCTTATTCAAACTGTGTTCTCTTTCTAATCCAATTCCGACTCAAGACACAGCCAGAGAGAAAAATCTGTGAATTTTACCCCTGATTCAGTCTGAACCTGATCTGATGACAGACACGAATTCAGATTCAATCACTGAAATGTGCTCTAATGCCGCCACTGGTCCATATATACGTCACCCTCGCCCTTGTGATGGAGCCTAGCTTTCCCCCAGATGAGCCGGTCAACATCTTTACAGTGAGAGATGCTGTGTGCAACATACTTTGAGGATCTTCAACAGCAAACCACAGGCAGATGGTGATAGTGGCACATAGTGAAGAAGTGTTGCATATATTTCGTTTTTCTTGGATGGTAAATAATGCAGCAGTCTGTTAAACATTGGAGAGTGGGAAATGGTGTGAAAATGTAAAATATAATAAGTCGAGGCCTAGCAGTTTGTGCTCATGCATCAGCTTTGAGAAGATATGCAGGTTCAGATTCAGCCTGTGTCGAGTCCTGATGATCCAGAGCTGAGGGAAAAACCTCTGATCAACAGAGTCTCTGCGGAGATTTTAATATCAATTTAAGACCTACACAAGTACCGTTCATTTACTGAAAATTCATAAAATGTATTTAATTTTGAATCAGAATTATTTTAGTATAATTGTGATACTAATATAGTTTTTATTCATATTTTGAATGTTTTATTTTTATGTTTACCAATTTAATTTTAATTTTAGCAAGTTTATTTTTTGTGTTTTTGTCTTTTTTATAATATGTCTACATAGTTTGTATTTTATTTTTAGTTATTTTAGTACTTGAAGTCAAAACTAAATGAAAATGAGAACTGTACTGATAACTAGCTGGAATAGAATAATTTGAAGGCTTTTTTCATATTTTATTTTATTTCAGTTAACGTTTATTTTATTTCAAGTAACAAAACTCAAGTTTATGGCTTTGGTTTTAGTCAACAATAACAACCCTGTACCGTATGTCCATACAGAATAACTTATCTCAAAATAAATGTTGTACTGTATCTTAGCTTCTTTTACTTTATTAAAAAGTCATCTGCAAAACAGGGTGATTGCAAGTTTAAAATACTCAAGACATGTTTTATTCAATACACACAAATGGTGTTTGGTTTATGTACTAATATTATATTACATATGAATAATAGACTCTTCCTGTAATGGGATGATGCAGAGAGAATCTATACAAGTTATTGCTGAACTAAATGCCAGATTTAATCGTGTAACCAAAATACCAATAATATCCAGAATAAGAAAAAAAAAAATTTTATACATAATGCAGGATTTTAATTATAAACAAGCCTGAAATACGCCAGGACTCTTATTTCGAAATGTCATTGATGCTCATTCAGAGATATAAACACTGTCATATTGGATCAACAAAGATCATAATAAAAAAACCATAAGCCTGTGGAAAGTGCAACATCACCGTGTTCTGACTTTGAACACGCAGCGCTCACATTTGTTTAACTGGTTCAGTTCACATTATCAGGCCGTATTGCACATTTTGCAAACATTATCCCATGCAAACAACATTTGCATACTGTACACTGTACTCTGAACATTATCTATCAATAAAAACATGCATAACTTCAACCAGAAGAAGAGCAACAGAAAGCTGCAACACCTTTCCTGCAATAAGAGCTAATTAAGCTGACAAACAGAAAAACACTGGATCAGCATGTCTCTTTTTCTTGCTTTCAGGAGCTGATCTTCTTGCATGATTAGGAAGGTATGCTCAGATGTGACAAAAAGCTAAACGACTTCATTAATTAGCACTTTTCTGACAACTTCACTATCATGCCGTGTGGTGTGAACACAAACAGAAGCATTCTGCTAATGCATCTGAAGGACGCTCGTGAGCTAATGATCGCAAAGAGTGCATGCATTTATTCAGAGAAAGATGGTAATTGTTTGCCATGTGTAAAAGAACACAAAGCCTCTTTTACACCATTAATATGCCTCAAAAGCAGACGATACACCTGTTTCAATGCAGATGCGTGGGCATGAAATGCTAGTGCAATAGGGCATAAGAGGAATAGTCTGTTGTTTTAATTGAGTCAGAGACGGCTGTGATTAATGGGCCTCTGTCTGTGTTTCTGAGTCTCAGTACAACGGCACGGAGAGAGAGAAGCACAAAAGCATCTTAGTCAGCAATCGTAGAGTATCTAAACTTGACCTGCTGAGGGCAACTGCACTAACCGTGAGCATAGACAGGTGTTTGATAATAATGAGCTTTGATTTCTATGTAATATAATAAATGTGGACTGTAATAGTGACACAAAGGTGCATGACCTTTTTGAGGAATTTTCAAGGACAATATAAGTACTAGTGATACTTTGCATCAGGGTTATTATCACTATATATATCTATACATTATGCACTTATGCACTCATCCGTGTAGTGTATACATTTTATAAGGTTATTTTGTCATTCAACATCAGAGTCTGCTATATAATTAAAGTGCATGTGACAGCTGAGTGCATGAAGTGTCCAACATTCCACACTTTGTTTGTTTTTCCTCGGTTTAATTAAGTGCATCAACCGGGTATTTATTGTTTTTGGAATTTTCAGTGTGAGAACACTGTTCATACTATTTACAGTATACTATAAACGGCATAGAATAGTGCATTAGTTAGTACACAAATTGGGACACGCCTACTGAAATATTTTAAATACATTATTCGAGAATTGGAGGTCAATGAACTGTACAGTAATAACACATTTTTTATGTTACTCTTATTTTTAAAGGTTTTGTATATGTGTGTATATATTATTTTTGGCTACATATCTTGAAAAGAGATTTTTAATCTCAAAAAGTTTTTTCCCCCTGGTTAAATAAAGGTTATACATAAATATATATATATATATAAATAAATAAATAATATTGTTAACTCAAGTACTAAAATAACTAAAAACGAATTTTTTTTTTTTATAAAAACTATAGACATTAAAAATAATAATAAAAACACAACAATAAAATAAAGGTTATAAATATATAAATAAACATTAAAAAAACATTTTCGTTAACTCAAAATAAAATATATTTTTTTTAATTTTCTTTTAGTTCAACTTGAAGTATTAAAATGACTGAAACCGAAATATGAAAGTGAAAATGCAAAACCAATTCAAAATATTAATAAAAACTATAATTGTGGCCATGTAAAACAGTGTTCATTTAGTATTAGTTATATACTAATTCCCTGTCAAACTAAAGAGGGCAACAGCACACGATCGACACAAACATTCACCGAACACAGTCTCATCAATCAATCAGAATTCAGGAGAGGCGAACACAAAAAGACATGCATTAGAATTTATTTTGGTGAGTGAATCTTTGTAGAAACCCAGAGACGAAGCACAGCAAACACAAAACCTCATTCCTGAAAGCCTTCCAGAACGACACCCGTCACCTGCTCACATTCTCCACTCCATTTACCCCTCCTCTAACTACATCTCCTCCTATACACAAACATTTCACACAACAACGAGTTCCCCGGGACAGAGGTAACCGTAAAACACTACAGCATTAACGGATGTAAACAGCGAATCCGGTCAACTCGCACCTTCAACAGTCATTACAGATGATAAACTATGCTACTGCACCACGGTACTCACTGACAAAGTACATTATACTGCTTTTGAATAAAATGTCTAAACAATAATAAAGATGTTCTACACCCCAAAATAGTCCAAATTTAGCATTTTCTACACTCTCTTAGAAGTAAACATGCCGGTTTTTTGTTGCTGTGTCTTTAAGTCTCCTATATAAACGTCCTCATCACATGAGATATGAGACTTATTCTGCACTTATTAATTAAAACGCATGTGTAATTCTTCAGGCTGCAAACTATAAACATGTCAACAGGTTAAATTTTTAGGCTGGACTTGCATTTCTGACTTTTTTCTCAAAACTAAGAATTGCAATATGTAGCCTAAACTTGCAAATGCAAGTTGCAGTTGGCCTCAGCGGTCTAACATTGCTTTTGTGTTGCATTATGAATTGCATTTGGACACATTTCGTAATGCACATCACATGAAATCCAGCGAGTGCAGCATGCTTTTATCATTATACATAATGACCAGGTTTCCGATCAGGTTTCTGTATATATTTACTGCACGCAGGTCTTCTCCTGTTGTTTATTTTGTTAAAGACTCATTTCCTCAGCAGCTTCCAGAAAGAGGAAGACGACATGATCACAGCACACAGACAGACTGAAAAGAATCAATATGTTATGACTGTGTCTTAAGAACTATAGTTCTTTTCAGATTCAAATTAGACCCATCTGTTTTTTTTTTATGCATCTGACATAAGTTTTGACAAATCATTTAAAACAATAAGATAACTAACTTGTCAGACTAGTCTTAAACACTTAAACCAACCAGCTACTGTCCTGAACTACTCGACTAGTCAGGCTTGTGTTAGTATGGAAGCTTATTTCCGCCACGGGATTAAAATATACATGTGAACTCTTTTTCCTCATAATTCAAAGATTACATATCGCAACGTAATAAAAAAAAGCCAGATTCACATTCATTTCGGATAAAACTGAACACGCTTTCTCCACTCATTGGAAACTGTCGCAAAACGTGCAAGACGCAATAATTTTATAGAAATGTCACCAGACACTTTGTCTTGTCACCTCACAAGACAAATGATTTCAAGAGATGACAGACAAACCTAAACCCAATGCACTGCAGATGAGACGCTTTATGTTTGAAAAGGTCATTATGTATAATGATGCTGCACTCGCTGGATTTCATGTGATGTGCATTACGAAATGTGTCCAAATGCAATTCATAATGCAACACAAAAGCGATGTTAGACCGCTGAGGCCGATTGCAACTTGCATTTGCAAGTTTACATATTGCAATTCTTAGTTTTGAGAAAAAAGTTAGAAATGCAAGATATAAACTTGCAATTGTAAGTTTTGAGCACTCCAGCCTAAAAATGTAACCTGTTGACATGTTTATAGTTTGCAGCCTGAAGAATTACACATACGTGCAGAATAAGTCTCATATCTCATGTGATGAGGACGTTTATACAGGAGTCTTAAAGGCACAGCAACAAAAAAACGGCATGTTTACTTCTAAGAGAGTGTAGAAAAAGCTAAATTTGGACTATTTTGGGGTGTAGAACATTATTATTGTTTATTAATTTAGACATTTTAGACATCAATTGTAAGTATTGAGCGGTCCAGCCTATAAATGTAACCTGTTGACATGTTTCCCCAATGAGTTTTAGAGATATATGACTAACATGCACTGATCACCTCTGAATTTACAATGTGCACAAAGACAAATCTGCACACTAAAGTACAATTACAATTACAAGTACAATTTCCTTACTAAAAATGTACTGTGGTAGAGTGATGGTAATAAAATGGTACTTTGAAATTCAAAAATTAGTATTTAAATTGAATTCCAGGATGCATGTGCAATTTCTCAAATAGAAGTTTTATTTGAGCTTTTTCCGCTCCATTTAGGAATTATTTTCTGAAAGTGAGATGAAAACAACAGCCAGTGCCGGCCCGAGCCTTTTGGGGGCCCTAAGCAGAATTTGATTTGGGGGCCCCCTCCCAACACGCGGAGTCACCTGTGCTGTGCTTGACGATTATTGACACAATGTCACTCTATAATGTTACATTATAAATTAATACAATGAGGTTATGTATTAATACAAAATAAATACTTAATAAAAAATAGATATACTTAAATAAAAATGTTTTAACTTTTTCTTTACTCTTTTACTAACTCTTTGAAACTTCTGAAAACAAATTGTCACAAAACATATAAAAAATTATAATTTGCAAAATATCCTCAAACGTTTTGCAACACTTTGCAGTTTGAATGATGTCTTGTATGAACATGACGGAGTATGTTCTTATATTTCCACTGTTCGATCGCGTCCGCGCCTCACACACACACACACACACACACACACACAGACACACAACATAGCATTGCAATGATATCGCAGCCTGTTCGTTATAGCCGTAATAAAATATAATAAAAAAATAGTCAACCTAACATATAAAAATTACACTGCTCTGTTTAAATAGTCAGTAGTAGCCTAATTCGTACCATTCAGCGCTGCGCAGCGTAAGCACCACTCCACTGTGATGTTTCCAAGCACATTTTTGCGCATGTGAAGAGAATGATTTTTTTCTTCGATATTGGAACGTGGGTGAAGTACAAAGAAGCCTATAATAAAGAATAGTTTGCCATCCAAATCCATCGCGAATGTTGAAACATTCTGATTCTAATGAGAGAGATACGTGAGCCCAACGCCGCTTTCACTTTCGCTTTAAATTAATTCGTTTTGGCTTGTTTATAGTTATTTTTTACCCTTGTTCTGTTCTGAATATCATTAAACTTAAAGGATAAATCATTGATCAAATCAATTTTTTGTGACATGGCTTAACATTACCGTGACTTTTCGCACGAATTGTCTGTGCACGCAAGGTTATGCGCATGACTCAAACACTGGCAGTCACAGCACCAGTTGTAGGCAGTACTGATCATGAAATCAGAATTTTCTTGTCTTGAATTATTAATCCATTCATTCATTTATGTCTTTTGTTTAAGTTAATTAATATGTAAAAAAAAAAAAAAAAAAAAAAAAAAAAACTCGCTTCGGGGGCCCCCTGGTGGCGAGGGGGCCCCAAGCAGCCGCTTAGTTCGCTTATGCCTCGGGCCGGCCCTGACAACAGCTCTTTGTTTTTGCACAAGCTGGGACAAAGACTCATGTTTAAAAATACCATTTAATATGTGGAAATATATTCCTAATTACGCAAGTATACCAACGCAACCGCAAACTACAACCCCGACGTGACAAGTGACGCACGCAAACCCTTTTTCTTATGCCCAAAACAGTGATTTGATGGCAGGTATGTGGCAAATATGTGTGTCAGCATGTTATTACCCCGGTTGGAAGACAAGCTAATAAGACCCTATCAGGAGCAGCCCGTTCATGTCAAAGATCTTTTGTGTTCTGTATCATATTCAGCCGCTTTGCATATTTAGCATCAACGCTCAGCCTATCATTAGCTCACAGTCTCTCTCATCCCAGCACAAAGACACAGACCAGCCGAGCTCTTTGTTGAGCAAAATGTGTGTGTGTGTCAAATTAAGCAGACGAGTGTAATCCCTATAACGGGCAGGGCGAGAATTGGCGAGATTCCCGTTGGCTGTCAGCCGGCTTCTCTTACTGTTGTTGGACGTGTAGAGGACCGAATAAATGAAAGACCACCGCCCGCAATCTCCATCCTGCACAAATCCTCATGGGAGGACAGAACGCCACAGCCAAGTTGGGAAGATTTGAATGTGCATCTGGTCATTATCGCCAACTACAGTCAGACGATACCGGAACAAGACCAGTGCGTTACCAGTGGATTTACACTAGTGACGGGAGCCAGACATTTAGACACCTTTCCATTTTTTAACCATTAAACACTGGCTGAATTTCACAATTCATGTCAACAACGAGTCTAGATCATATTGCACCTCAAAAAAAAAAAGGAAATTATAATTTGCATGAAGAAATTGAAGCCTATTTTAGGATAATTAAACATTGTTGAATATAAAACATATAAATGAACTAATATAAGTATTCATACATTATTTATTCATGGGATATCTTGTACACTGAATTTAATTTATGCTGATTTTACATAAAAAGTCTGAATAGGATGATTTGCATTAATCTAAAAAAGATGAAATTATATTTTGCATAATAAAAAAGAAGCCTCTAGCAGGATCATTAACATTATTGAACAAAGCTAAATAAATACATATATAAATTAATAAATACAGTACATCAATATAAATTAAAATAATATGATTCATACATTATGGTAGTATTTATACACTGAATGTAATTTATTTTTCAATAAAAAGGATGATTTTCATTTCATTCATATAAAAAATTATTTTATTAATTTTTCATAATGAAAATAAAGCCTCTTGCAGGATCATTAACATTATTGAGTATAAAGCTAAATAAATAAAGTACATAAATAAATGTTTCAATATAAGTAAAAAAAACTATATTAATAATATATATATATATATATATATATATATATATATATATATATATATATATATATATATATATATATATATATATATATATATATATATATATATATATATATATATATATATATATATATATACATATATATACATATATATATATAAATAAATAAATTCTGGGGTATTCATACATTATAATAGTCTTCGTGCACTAAAAATATATATTTTTTTAAATCACAAATTGCTCCAGAAAAATAGGTTTTATTTTCTTTATAGACATTAAAATACTATGCATATAAAATAAATATTTATTTAATGTTAAGTACAATATAAGTTAAAATTCTGTATAAATATCATACATTATAATAGTGTTTTTACACTAAAAATAATTTAAGCAGATTTTAAATAATACATTTATTGGATTTTTATTGAAACATTTATAAAGATTTTCTTTATGATCATTAAAATATTATGTATATATTATAAATATTTCTATCCAACTTATTTTGTTTTGAAATATGATCAGTTTTTGTGAGATTCACCCGGCTGTGTTTAATTCAACATAATCAATAACAAAAGAGCTGTTTTTTATTTTATACTCGCACAATAAGGACTCAATGTCAACGGATTTTGTTGAAAACACAGTTCAGAGAGACACTGTGTGTGGAATAGAGATATCCACTCTATATAAATCAATAGTGAAACCTACAAAAACTTGAACATGTTTTCAGCCGAAACACATGAAGAAATGGCTCCCCCCTGTGCCGGCAACTCTTCAAGGTCTGGGTTCTCATGAATAGAGTCTCTCGTTCGTGTGGTGTGTGAGAGTGTTGCTCACCGTACTGGGCTTCTCTCTCCTGCAGCTCCAGTTTGATGTGGTTGTGTTGCTCCTTCATGCGGGTCAGATCGAGTCCACTTCCAGCACTCAGCGCCTGCAGTTTCTTCACCAGCGCCTCCAGACGATCCCTCTCTCCGTACACACTCCTGATTTCTGCCTTCAGTTCTTTCGCGCTGCTGAAGTCATTTCCTGCAGCAAGAACAAAACACAGATGCATCTAAATGAACATCATAACAGTTGGAAAGTTCAGAACGCCACCCAGAAAGTAATAGTGATTTCGATAGGCAGGATGGATGGATGGATGGATGGATGGATGGATGGATGGATGGATGGATGGATGGATGGATGGATGGATGGATGGATGGATGGATGGATGGATGGATGGATGGATGGATGGATGGATGGATGGATGGATGGATGGATGGATGGATGGACATGGAATGATAGACATGGAATGATAGACAGAACGATAGACGGATGGATGGACGGATGGATGGACGGATGGATGGATGGATGGATGGATGGACGGACAGACAGACAGACAGATAGACAGATAGATAGACAGATAGATAGATAGATGAATGATAATTGGATGGATGGATGGAATGATGGAATGATAGACAGAACGATAGACAGATAGATAGATGGATGGATGGATAGAACGATGGATGAATGATAGATGGATGGAACAATAGATGGATGGATGGATGGATGGATGGATGGAACAATAGATGGATGGATGATGGATGGATGGATGGATGGATGGATGGATGGATGGATGGATGGATGGATGGAACAATAGATGGATGGATGGATGGATGGATGGATGGATGATGGATGGATGGATGGATGGATGGATGATGGATGGATGGATGGATGATGGATGATGGATGGATGGATGGATGGATGGAACAATAGATGGATGGATGGATGGATGATGGATGGATGGATGGATGGATGGATGGATGGATGGATGATGGATGGATGGATGGATGGAACGATAGATAGAACGATAGAACGATAGATAGAACGATAGATAGAACGATAGATAGATAGATAGATAGATAGATAGATAGATAGATAGATAGATAGATAGATAGATAGATAGATAGATAGATAGATAGATAGATGGATAAATGGATGGATGGATAGAACGACAGATAGAACGACAGATAGATAGATGATGGAACGATGGATGGATGGATAAATGAATGGATAGATGGATGGATGGATGGATAGATGGAGCGATAGATAGAATGATAGATAGACGGAAAGATGGATGGATTGATGGATGGATGGATAAATGGATGGATGGATGGATGGATATTTAAAACTTAATTACATTCACATGAAATCAACTAATTTAATTTGTAATAATATTTCACTGTTTTAACCGCATGTTTGCTCAAATGAACTGTTGGTGAGCAGAAGAGACTCTTGAACGGCAGTGTACAGTAGAGTCTGAAGGCAGAGCGATCAGTCATGAGTCTGCAGAAACACCACAGCGCAGGACAGAGAGTTTGAGTCCCGTCATGGAGGAGCACAGAGTGACAGAGGACAGGCTCTACCTGAGATGGCGGAGAGCTTCGCCTCCTGCAGGACCAGCAGCTGCGCTTCACTCTCGCTGACCTTACGCCGAACACGACCCGACAACCTCTGACCCATCACCACCTGAACCAAGACAAACAGAAGATATCACACACCTGGAGGACAAGAGCAGCCATGAAAACTTACAAAAAACGCTAACACTTTACAATAAGGTTCTTTAGCTAACATTAGTTAGCATGAGCTACACTTATATATCTTTGTTAATGTTAATTTCAACATTTACTAATACTTTATTAAAATCTTGTTAACATTAGTTAATGCACTATGAACTAACATGAACAGCTGTATTTTTATTAACTAATGTTAACAAAGATGAACAGATACAGTAAAAAATGTATTGCTCATAGTTAGTTCATGTTAGTTAATACATTAACTAATGAACCTTATTGTAAAGTGTTACCCAAATAACATTAAATTATGTTGAAAATATGAAATATGACGCATTTTTCATTTCATTTCACATCATTAATACTGAATGATAATGTACGACAGCTGTTAATATTCCGATATTTAGATTTAATATTAAGACAAATAATCATCCTAAGAAAGATGAGAGTGTCTTGCCTCTAATTCATATTTATAATATCTAAAATAAAGTTGTACATAGGCCACATAAACTTTTTTCTGTTAGGAGAATTTCTTGAATAAAATAAAATAAAAATCTAAAATACAACATACAGTTTGTTCCGTATAAAGTTTATTTGTTAAGAGTAAATGTAAAAGTAAAAAAAAATAATAATAAATGAAATTAAAATCTTGAATGCAACACATCTGTGCCACATAAATTATTTTGTTAGGAGAACATCTTGTGAAAAATAAATAATGATAATTAAAATAATAACATAACATTCATTTGTGCCAAATAAAAAGTTTTGTTAATAGAATATCTTATAAAATAAAATAAAAAATATCTGAGACAAATTTATGTTGTATTTTAAGATATTCTCTTAAAAAGTTTGTGACACAAATTTATGGCTTTTTATTATTTTATTTATTTTTTTCATTTGTTTTATTTGATTATATTTGTTATATTTTTTAAGATAATCTTTAAAAAATATGTAAGTATTGTATTTAAGAATTGTATTTAATTTATTTATTTGTTGTATCTTTTATTTTACATTACTTTTCGGTAATAAAAAAAAACATTTGTGCCACATAAAATGTTTTGTTAAAAGAATATCTAATAAAATAAAATAAAATATAATATAATATGTGACACAGATGTATGTTGTATTTTATTTTATTTTGTTATTTTATTATATTTAAAATATTCTCTAATAAAGTTTATGTGGCACACATTTATGTTGTATGTAGGAGTTTTTATTTTATTTATTTTTTCATTTATGTATGGCACAAATGTATGTGTTGTATTTAATTTGTTTTATTTTATTTATTGCATTTTTTATTTTATTTTACTTTTCGGTAAGTGACTAAATAATAATAATAATAAAAAAAAAATTAAAAAAAAAAAATAGCATTCACCGAACATGCCACAGAACATTCTGGAAGTCTGTAATCATGGACCAGATGCCACAGTGGAGACACAACGGACCTCCCGACGTGAGAGTGGTTGTGAGACGCAGCCAGACGTGCCGAAGCTGTGCATCAGATAATGGCAGACCAGAGGGCAAAGTCACACTGTGCCATTTTTCAGGCAGCTCAGATCCAACCCGCGGTGCCAACACACACTCTCTGAGCCCGAGGCTCACACTGCAGCCACACCGATCCCACTGACACCAGCTCACACACACACACACACTGAGAGCTAAATGACAATTTCCCATGCTGCTCACAGGAGGAAAGCATCTAATTTTGTCTCAGATTGTGGTGGGAGAGCTGACAGAAGTTAACTAACCAAACTCTCTCACACATCACAATTTATTGCAACAGGAACTGACACCAGAACCATAGTATCATAGTTTTTAATCGCCTGAATCGTGCTGCGACTTCTATTCCAATGCGACTTGTATAATGCAATTAATTTGTATTCGTCCTGAATGAGAGAGTTTAGTTGTATACTTTATTTCACTTTAAACAGGATTGCCATTTATAAAAAAATGTGTTTACAATGAATCCCTCAATAATTTATGTTTGTTTTATACTTATTCATTTCTGTTCTGTTCTGAAAACCATTACATTTAAAGGATTTGTTGTGGAGTGAGGGGAACTAAAATGCATGTTTCCAGAGTTTATAATGCTTGTAAACATTTTGTTTCTTACATTATTTATGAATATAATAATAAAATGTGACTTCTTCACCAATGCAGTTTTCTCTCAAGAATGTAACTGATGCATCTTATAGTCCAGATAATACAGTATATGCTGCAAAAAAGTTTTTTTAAATGCATTTATACATTGTACTAAGCTACATTGTTGTCATATGACCTTATTATGATGCTTGTCCAGTTATCAGAATGGTTATTTAGCATTTTTAATCAAATTTTATGAAACTTTAAAATAATGGTCAATATAATCAAATATTGAGTCACTTGACAATCATGGCTGAGATAATTTACTTTTCTTTCATCACACTGGAAATGAAAGGTGAAGTCGAGTGCATTGCGTTGTGAGATACAGTATATAATCTAAATCTAATGAGGTTTATGCTTAAAAAAAGTGCATAAATCTGGCATTCGTGCATCATGAGGTTGTGAATGAAACATCTCACCCAAATTGCACACAATATCTGTAATATTTCATGCAACTAACAGGACTGTTATATATGACCTATAATTACGTGACATTGGCCTCGTTTACACTGTCAGTGAAATGTGACCCAATTCCGATTTTTTGTTCATATGTGACACAGATCGGATGTGTTCTATGACAGTGTAAAAAACACATGCATTCAGAAATTTCCATTCATATGTGGAATTAAATCAGATATAAATCAGATATGTGCCAATGCAACTTTCATGTAAACCAGCAGATCGGATTTTCTGAAGCATTATGCAACGTCTCCACGGTTTAATGACGAGAGAAACCCCGACGCGCTTCTGCAAAGGGACGGATGGCCCGACGAAACTTCGTGTCGTCGTAGGAGTGGAATGTGGACAAACGTTGACACAACGGGCCCTATTTTAACGATCTGAAACGCAAGTATCAAGCGCGAAACGCAAGTAACTTTGTAGGCGGATCCCGACGCAAATCTAAAATGTGTTGGTCTGAAGTCGCTTCATTACTCATAGGTGTGGTTTGGGCGTAACGTGAAATAAACCAATCAGAGCGTCATCTCACATTCCCTTTAAGAGCAGGCGCGCTTGTTCCATGGCGGATTGCTATTATAACGGCGGATTTGCCAGGAGCGGTTCACAGCCGAGGAGACCGACGTTCTCGTCAGGGCCGTAAAACACAGAGAAGTGACATTGGGGATGGAGAAACACACACAGATTAGCTTCAGTTAAATAGGCGTATAATAATTTAGGTAAATGTGTAAGCTAGATTTATGCCTATTTTTTCACATCTTCATGGACACAACAATGATTTCCCTCGTATGGTAATATTTTTCCTTGTAATAATGTAGCCTATGATTTGCAAAAATGAAAACTGCTGCGTTTGTGTAGAGTAGAGAATCAAAGTTTATGTGCGTTGTGCACACGCTAAATTATGGTCAAGCATAAAATAGCATCTGAATAACATGCGCAACGCGCCACTGACTTTAGATGAGGTTTCTCCTGGTCAGTGGAGGAATTGTTTTCTGAAACTGCAAAATAGCACCAGGGAACGTTTGCGCCGAAACACGCCTCCTCTTTGCGCTGAACCGCCCCCGGGAGCGTAAAGTTCATTCCCTAATTTACCAACGTCTGTGGAGGGAAAAGTCCGCTGTGCGCGGGTGCAAAATAGGAATGATACATGCGTCGGTGTACAAAGTCAAATGCGCTGGGTGCAAGATAGGGCCCAACATATCAAAGGTTGGCTTGCTCATCCTAAAATTTCAGACTCACTGCTTCTCGTTAAAGCCTGCCACAATATGTTCCCACCAGTCCTGAGATCTCTCTCGCACACAATAACAGAAGCATATGCGCTGGGTGGACTTTTCGTCCTCCTCCGCCTCATAATCATGGTGATGTTTGGCGAACTTTGCATATATCGCAGAGCTAGCATCAATCATATTTTGCGTTCGTCCATCTGTGCAAGATAATTTAACCCTTTAATCATGCGCGATGTTTCAGATAGTATGGCAAGTGTAAACACATGAATTGAATATGGGTCACAATTGAAAGAAAGTGTAAACGGACAGTCAAAAAAAATCGGATATAGGCAACAAATCAGAATTGGGCATCAAGACCTGCAGAGTAAACAAGACCATTAACACTTATTAAATATAGTGTTGACTGGTTCGATTAATATGTGGACTTACTTTAGCCGTTGCCTCTTTGATGGACAAACTCAGCGTTCGCTCCTGCTCCTGAAGTCTGAAAGGTAAATAAACCATGTCAGTAATGCTGAAAATAATGAGATATGAACAATAAAGTCATACATTTTACCATAATAAATCATGCCAAATAGTAATAATGGTACTTGATTTATCAACACCACTAATAAATACAAGCAAGTCATATTGTATAACAGGTGGTGAAGTGTTTAAATAAAGCACTATATACTGTGATTAAACAAATGCATAAAGCGCCTCCTGCTGGTTATATACAGATCCCTCTTTAGATTAATAAGTGGATATGATTTCAGTAACATCTCAGACTGAGAAAAGGTCAGCCTTTTCTCATCAGGAGCCTTGAGAGTTTCTTCTTAAACATTACGCACAGGTTTTGGACAGAAACCACACGAGGATCTGTAAAGCCTGAAAGCAATAAAAATTCATAACCACGCTGAAAAGTGCGTCTCATTTCCAGAAGGCACGGGTAAAAATACAATAAAAGAGAGATGAAGGGAGAGAGGATTGCACGAGCAAAAATAGCACTGAAGAGTCCATGTGGACTCAGCTGCTTCTCCTCAAAACTCACTTTAAATCGGCCCTCACTGCAGGAGAAAATAAATCAATCTCTCAGCAGGGTTTGTTTAGCTCAGCTCAATGTTATGACCTCAATCTGCACCGTACCTCCGATAAATCTGCATATGCATCAAAATCAATCTGTGAGAGACCAAACAGAGTCAGGCAATCTAGAGTTCAATATTTCTCTGCTCAGAGGCAGAAGTTTCGATGCCCTTCGTTTTTTCACCAGAAACTCCTCTAAAAACTGAACCCACTGAAGATGAGATTCAACTGAAGCACGTCAATCTCAAAGTGACAAGGCGTCAAAGTGTCACATCTGATGTTGTGACGGGACTGTACACATTCATTTGCTTTAAAATATCAGCTTTCGGTTTCTGTTCTGCCCTGACCTGACCCAAAAAGTTACAGAAAAAGGTCAATAAGAAGAGAGATTTTAATATTAAAACAAACTGATGGCATCACAAAGGTATCAGATTATGTACTTGAACTTCCACTTTTAATTACAATTAATTATATTATTATATATATATATATATGTTATATTTTGAGAGACAACCGTTTATCCCGCCCCTCGGATTGAGCCGTGCCAATGGTGAGTTGCCCGACCTAACATCTTGATGTAGGTCTGGCTTGCCAGGCTATGTGTGACCATCATATAACAGTAAAAGAGCACACACAATCCTTATTCTGTGGAATTGTATTGGAATGGTAGAGTGTTTGTACGTGACCAGAGGGCCTCCATTCAAGGACACAATATGATGAACAAGTTTAAAAATGTTCCACATATGGGTGAAAACACCATCATTGGCCTAGAAAGATAACATTCTGGGAGTCAAGACTATAAAGGAGGAAGGATCACGGTCACACCCTGAAGCCACTCTGTGTGACTGTACGACTGCTGAACTTTTCTTGCAAGAAAATAAACCTCATCAAAAGACAATTGCTATGTGTTTGTCTCTTATTCAGTGATATAATTTTGTTTGTCATCCACTTTTTACACATTTGGCAGGTCCACGGGTTCCCAAACCAAATTCAAATTCAATGAGCTTTCAAGGACTTTCCAATATCCTCAAATTCAAGGACTTAATGTGGGAACACATTTGTTGTCCAACAACAAACGTTCAGGTTCCATCGTAGTAGTTTAGTGCGCACGTGAACATCACGGCAATGTACAACACAAAGTACCTCACGTGGGAAACACTTCACGTAACGCGTAAATGCGCGGAACTACCGTAAATCAAGCAAGCTAGTGTGCATAGGCCACAAAGTGTTGGCGAAATAACACATTAGCAGATCAGAGGGAATAATAATATGAAATAATATGAATATTATTGATAATATTGATATGAAAATAATTTTTTTGCACAAAATAAATTCAAGCACATTCAAGGACCTGTGATGTTTATCTTCAAAAACTTTCCAGGTCCTTGAATTCTTTTTTCCAGATTCACAAACTTTCAAGGATTTCAAGGACTAGTGATGCGCGGATCGCGGTTATATCCGCGGATCGGGCGGGTCAAGTAATAAAAATAACATTCTGATTAATTTCGGTCGGGTCACGGGTGGATATGATAAATCATTATTAATGAAAATATTAACTTCATTATCTAAAATATGAGCATGTCTAAAATGTAAAAAAAAAATCCGCCAGGCAGACAGGCACTAATTTGCACTCTCTTTAAGATCTACGCTGCGCGGGGTCCGCTTTTCTGAGCAGAAACGGAGCAGGTCTGTGAGTGAAGTAAAAAAGAAGAATTAAAAACAAAACAAAAGGAAGGAAAGAAAGAAAGAAAAGTACCGTGTGGGAGCGTTTTAGCGAAGTGGTTAACGAGGATGAATCAAGTGCTGGGTATGTAATATGCAATGGCTGTGAAGTGTTTGTGCGCGCGTGTGTGTGTGTGTGTGTGTGTTTCAAGGGAGTCTGTTTATACCATTAAGAAAATAAAATTCTGTCAAATAAATTTTGTTTTAAAGAAATGTTCATTTACAGTAAAAGCAGCGCTCATTCATCAGTGTTTTATGTTACCATTAGAGATGCGCGCATCAACCGTTGCCGAGTCCACTGTTGAAGGTGATGATCATCTGTTTATCATCACGCGTAACAAACAAGAATAATTGTAATTTGACCGTCGGGTGCGGGATCCTTAAATCAGAGAAAATTATTGGTGCGGGTGGATGATTTGTTTTTGGCTGCGGATTCGGAGCAAATCCGCGCAGCTCTCTCAAGGACCCGTGTGAACCCTGAGGTCCGCTTCCCCTCACCTGATGATCGCTGCTGGTGGAGACAGGCTGATCTGCGGCCGATGTTCAGAGGTGATCATGTCCTCCAGCGCTCGAGCCATCAGACGCAGCTGAGCCGAATCACAGGCTCTCAGGACGGGCTCCTCCAGCTCCTCCTCCACAGCTCTGCTCTGCTCCTGCAGCTCCTCCAGCCTCCGCTGAAGCTCACACATCTCCTTCTGTACACACACACAACACATATATAAACTTACAACCGGTCTTTGTGCTCTACTAGATTAGGTTTTCATGCTTGAATGATCATTATTTTCCCCATATTCTCCATTGTTGCAGCTCCTCTCCTCCCAGTCTGTCAGTGACGCTCTGGGATGTGTTTCCCGAAAGCATCGTTAGCTAACTATGGTCGCAAGTTCCGCCATTATCAGCAGTTCAACGAGTCTGTGTTTCCCGAAACCATCGTTCTAATGAACATTCGCAAACAGTTTCGCAAACTTGCGTGTTTGGAACGACGACTCTCGACCTGTGGTTAGAAGTTTCTTGTTTGCATGACATGTGGACTCAATAAATCATTATTCTTGAGCAAAATAATCAAGCTGACATTCAGTACAACCTGTGTCTTTTATTTAGAATACATACAAATGTCTTTTATGTCTTAGTTTGTCAAGAGATTTAAAGCACCGTTTTTGAAGAGTGCGCATGTGCGAACGTGCTTAAGAACGAGCCTATGATTGAATCAGGAAATAAAGCAAAATAACTTAACTAAAAAATAACTGAGAAAAATGAGAATTAGTCCATTTACAGCAAAACATCTAGCATTAATTCGATCTCAAACAGACTCATTAAAATAAGTTATTACTCCACCACCTGTGTGACGTCATTAACCAACGTGGTTGAACGACCAATTTTCGGGATTTCGGGAAAAAGTCGTGACTAGCTAGTTGATTTCTTCAACGATGCATCATACTATGGTAGAGAACCAGCGAGTTATGTCGTTGTACGTGAAATGCACCCCTGTTTAGTTCCTGTCTCTATGAACCCCCTCCTTCTGAAAAGCACACTGTGCTCTGATTGGTCGGCTGGATCAGTGTGTTGTGATTGGTCGAGTGCTTTGAGTGTGTTTGGGAAATGTGCCGCCCCTTCCCATAACCGCCAGTTTAACACACTACTAACTAACTCAACCAGGCCCCGCCCCTTTATTCTGCGCATTAATGAGGAATATTGTGACGTGTTCGTTCCCGGAAGAAACTCAAGACTACAATGGAGGCGTTTCAGGAGTTCAGAAACACTGACACTGATATAGAGAAGAACTCCCGCTGGAGGAAACCTTTATCAACATTACACACTGAAGAAAGTTGAACATGAAAAAAAAAAAAAAACATAACAAATCCTCTTTAATAGTATGACTCTAGATCCATAGTCCGACTAAAAGCACAGTAAACATTCAAGAAACAAAAGCTTATTAGTGCATATGTACTGTAATACTGTAATACGTTAAACAGCAATACAAACTTCTTATTCAAGCAATAAGTTAATATGCATATGTTATGCTCTTAAAGGTCCCGTTCTATGCCCCTTTTCACAAGATGTAAAATAAGTCTCTGATGTCCCCAGAGTGTGTATGTGAAGTTTGAGCTCAAAATACCCCACAGATCATTTTTTTACAGCATGTTTAAATTGACATTTTTTGGGGCTCAGAAAAACGAGCCGTTTCAGTGTGTCCCCTTTAAATGCAAATGAGGTGCTGCTGGATGACACAGGGGGCGGAGCTTCATGAGCTCGTGCTCAGTCTGTCAGGAAAAATTCATCTCACGGAATGATGATAATATCAGAAACTCTCAGTAACGGCGTTCATTTCGAGTCGGACAATAATGCCTACAGAGTCAGATTGCTGTATAGAGATGAAACAGGTATGGTTTAGTAGTTTAATTACGGTTATTATAACGTATTTGTCATCTGTTTGTAGGCTATGTATCCATTATTTATTAATAGCCTACAAGTCTGCTGTCTGAATGATGATCAAACATGTACTGATGAGTTTAATAAAGTTTATTGTACATCACACAAAAGATGAAGCGTCAGTTTTACTTCAGAAAATCACCGTAAGAGCTGAGTAAACACAGTAGGCTAAGTTATAAGAAGTGCGCAAGTAGCCAGTAGAGTTGAGGGAGCATTCCTGTGGGCGGAGGTTAGGCAAGAAACGGTTCTGGTGATGTCACTAATGCAGGATGTAGAGGGGTGTAGTCCAATCGAGCCGTTTTTTGTAGTCAACTTCTGTTAAATAAAATATTTCGCTTGGCATTGAACTTTGAGCTTTATAATTTTACAGATATTATTTATGCTCTAACAGCAACATTACACACTAACTAAAGTTTGAAACATGGAATCGCATGCAACGGGACCTTTAATAATCATATATCAGTGATGATCATATATTTGTGTTCACCTGAATCCTCTGTTTTTTCTCTAACAGTTTCTCCCGTGTTTGAGGTCGGATCTGAGAGCTTCCTGATCCCTGATCGTCACTCGCTTCACCGTTTTGCCTGAAGGAAAAAATGCATTTATGATCACTCATGGAAAAACGTGACTAGAAATGTCTTGTTAACATTAACTAAAACTATTTTAAAAAATGTATGGTAACTGAAATAAAGCTGAAATAAAATAAAATTGAAATATTACATGAAAAACAAACTTTAAAAACATAACATTATAAATAATTAGAAATGAGAAAATGGCAACTAACTGAAATAAAATAGATTGAAGTACTCTAAATTACTATATGTGTGTGTATTGTTTATAATTATTTTGTGTATATATATATATATATATATATATATATAGATAGATTGTATATAAAAATACACACACTTGCATGTATATATTTAAGAAAAATGTGTTATTTATATCTAAAATATTTATATTTATATATAATATAATTTGTATATAAATATATACAGTATATACACATGCAAATATTTCTTAAATAAATACATGCATGTGTGTGTATTTATATATACAAAATAATTATACACAGAACACACACTATTATGTGATTAATCTTATTAATTATCGCAATTAATCTTTTCACAGCCCTAATAGAATTTTTTTTTCAACTAATAAAAATGACAAAACCACAACAAAATAGCTCAAATGTAAACTAAAACGAAATAAAATAAAAACTAATTCAAAATAATACATTTATTATAATATATTTAAATAATATATAAATATATTAAATGTTATAATATATTTTCATTAGTTATATTTAATATGCATTCAATTATGAATAATATTAATACTAAATAATTCTTTATTATAAAACTGTATTATGAAAACTGTAAATATAAAAATAAAAGCAAACTGAAAATATGAATAATTACTATAATAGCATATAAATAATACTAAAATAACACTGAATCTGTGTCACTTCTAGTCAGCGTCTCATTGATTATAATTAAGTGTCTCTGAGCTACAGCCGCCAAACTATACAAAGATAAACATATGGAAACAATACGTAACAGGAAGTGCTTTTCAGACACTGACGCCACTCCTGTTTGCTTTCCTGTTTAAAAGGCTTATTTCTGGAGCTGAGATCATCTAACCAGCCTTCAAATACAATATAGTGAAGCATACTGTAGTATTACAGAACATCTAGTCAGATTAGAAATCAGAATTTAACTGAGAAGAATGGATTACATTCATATTTGAGTGTAAATATATAGAAAATACTATGTTTAGATCTGATGGAATTAATACTTTTACTCAGCTAAGATGCATTAAATTTATCAAAAGAAACAGTAAGCATTTATAATGTAACAAAAGATATCCATTTCAGATAAATCTATTCATCAAAGAATCCTGAAAAATAAAAATGTACCACAGTTTTCACAAAAATTGTCAACATTAATAATAATATTAATAATCAAAAATGTTTCTTGAGCATCAAATCATCATATTAGAATGATTTCTGAAGGATCATTTGACACTGAAGACTGGAGTGATGATGCTGAAAATTCAGCTTTGATCACAGGAATAAATTACACTTTAAAAAATGCATTACAATAGAAATCACTGATTTTAATTTAAATTAATAATACATTTTTTGATCAAGCAAATGCAGCCTTGATGAGCAGAATCAAAAACATTAATAAATCTCACCATTACTAAACATTTGAACATTCAGGAAAGTTCTCAGAACAGATAAGCTCTCGATGAATGAAGGTATAATGTGTTTTGATGTGTCCAGACCTGCAGTGCGTGTGTGTCCTGTGGATGGCGCTGTGCACCGCTGTCCTGAGACGCTCCAGAAATCCAGTGACCTCAGGGTGTCTGGACGGGAGACCGGGCTTAAGTGTCGCTCTCTCTCTCCGCAGTTCCTCTAGTTTCTTCCCAAAACGCTCGGCTGAACACACAAACAAAAAAAAGCCTTTCAGTAATCTTTCTTTGATGGAGTAAAGCACAAGCCAAACACAAATGTACACCGTTTCCGGTCAATTTAGGTCAAACTCAATACAAAAAATACAAAAATATCTTGCGCCAAAATAATTTATTCATAACAAACACAGAGGTATCTTAGAGTTCATGTAAGTTATAAAAACGTTATTTCGGAATGTTCTCTGAACGTTTAAAATGTCCAGTTTTTAGAATGTTTAGAATGTTTTAGAATGTTTAATGTTGGTTTTGTGAACATTAAGGAAACATTCCATTTTGTCATTTTCCAAACATTATCGCAATGTTACTTTTGAATGTTCTCTGAACATTCTGAAACTAATTGTAACATTCAAAAAATGTTAGACAAACTTTTTGTCTAAATACAAAACCCTCCATTTAAAATGTATAAATAATGTTAAAGTGTTAACATTTTAAGAGCATTAATAAAGACCAGATGACTTTGAACAAACATTCTACATATTAACGTTACTCGTTTTCGAGTATTATTTTATGTCGCTTTTTATGTTATGTAATTTTACTTTGTAAAGCACTTTGGTCAGCTTAGCCATATTTAAATATCCTACATAAATAAATTTGACTTACTATTTAATCTAAAAAACAAGCCAAATATCATAATTAAAATCGGGCTGTGAGATTTATTCATCTATTATTGATTACAACCCAATCTTCCACAAAAAAAGAGCCACGTAAACCCTAATCTACAACTAATACTCTGCAGGAAATGTGTGTGTGTGTGTGTGTGTGTGTGTGTGTGTGTGTGTGTGTGTGTGTGTGTGTGTGTGTGTGTGTGTGTGTGTGTGTGTGTGTGTGTGTCAGTTGAAGACAGCACAAAACAAAACAAACACAACTGACCCACTTTACACACACACACACAGCTCAGGGATCAGACCAGGTCTGGGAAAAGTCAGGGTTAGTTATGTAAGTCACAAGGTTTGTCAGGCTCTAAGGATGGGGGAAGAGGCTTCCAGCTGACTAATGTAGGTCAATCATCTGATCTGATCAAACAGAAGAAGTAGTTTTACAAGATCACACGCCGAAGACTAGAGGGACTCTTTTAGGTACAGTAACTAATGAAGCATAGGATACAGAAATTAAGACTAAAGTAAGTCGTGACACACTGATGCTGCATGAAGACTGTGCTGATGATGACCAGAAGATGGCGCGGTTTGACAATGAATCGCAGAACTTATGGCAGTTATGGACTATAAATAATGTATAATGTACAGTGCCATCTAATACTGTTCAAAAATAGCCTGTGAAACAGCACACATGCAAAGATAAACATTTCAAATGTGATCCTACTCAGAAGAAAATAGACATCCATGCAGTGCACAATATAAAATACTTTTCTGATTTAAACAGTTGAAAATATGCAGTAACTACAGAAATGTTAAGCAGCATTGAGGCAGACGAGGTAAACTGTGTGTCATTGCCAATACAAATAAATAAAAACACACATGGGATGTAAAAACAATAATTTTAGGCCTGTGGCAATTATTGATTAATAGTCTGATCATGGTTATTTGATTTAATTGCAATTATTTGAGATGACCACAATAATTGTGCAGTTTAAATTTCAATCACATTTTACCATCAAAATAAGGGAAATTTAAGCACTTAAAGAAATCAAATGCACTGTTATATATTTTTTTCTAGCATTACAGTCAATCATAAGGGTCTTTTTCATTATAACTTTTATTATTATATTATGTACGTAAAAAATAGTCAAAAAAATAACACATTAGGCTTTCACTGTTAGGGACATGAACAAAACAGAATTAAGTCGTTAATCGCTATTATTTGTATGACAATTAATCGTAAGCACAAAATTCACGATCATGACAGGCCTAAATATTCTTGCTATCAAGTGAGCAATCACAAGTTAATGTTTTTGGTCTGGTTCGAGGTCACCATTGCTTTTGTCTTCTGTCATCAGCTGTGGACTTATTTGGACATACAGTAAAACTGGGCTAACTCCACAGATGCAGTATGGAGTCCCTCTTGTTCTCTCTCTCTCTCCTCCCCCATCATGAATGGACACGCCCCCTACTGCTGATTGGCTCCTCTGTCCCTCCCCCATCATGAATGGACACGCCCCCTACTGCTGATTGGCTCCTCTGTCCCTCCCCCATCATGAATGGACACACCCCCTACTGCTGATTGGCTCCTCTGTCCCTCCCCCATCATGAATGGACACACCCCCTACTGCTGATTGGCTCCTCCGTCCCTCCCCCATCATGAATGGACACACCCACTACTGCTGATTGGCTCCTCCGTCCCTCCCCCATCATGAATGGACACACACCCTACTGCTGATTGGCTCCACCGTCCCTCCCCCATCATGAATGGACACACCCCCTACTGTTGATTGGCTCCTCCGTCCCTCCCCCATCATGAATGGACACACACCCTACTGCTGATTGGCTAAATCTGTCCGTCCCCCATCATGAATGGACACGCCCCCTACTGCTGATTGGCTCCTCTGTCCCTCCCCCATCATGAATGGACACGTCCCCTACTGCTGATTGGCTCCCTCTGTCTTCTCTCCCATCATAAATGGACACACCCCATACTGCTGATTGGCTCACTCTGTCTCCTCCCCCATCATGAGTGGACACACCCTCTACTACTGATTGGCTTACTGAATGGACACGTCCCCTACTGCTGATTGGCTCCCTCTGTCTTCTCTCCCATCATGAATGGACACGCCCCCTACTGCTGATTGGCTCCCTGTCTTCTCTCCCATCATGAATGGACACACCCCTTACTGCTGATTGGCTCACTCTCTCTCCTCCCCCATCATGAGTGGACACACCCTCTACTACTGATTGGCTTACTGAATGGACACACCCCCTACTTCTGATTGGCTCACACTGTCTCCCCCGTCATGAATGGACACGCCCCTTACCGCTGATTAGCTAGTTCATTGTGGCACTATGTCCGATCTACTTACAACAGCATTTCACAGAAATCACTTACTGCACCTTTATCTATATTTTATTTGATCAATTCTGTTTCAGTATTCACACTAAATATACACATACTATTAGCTAGAGATACAAACTTTCATTATAATAATTAATCTAACAAGCACTGAGCATCTAAAATGTCTGACCTGTGTCATAGTCGTCGGCCAAAACTGCTTTGTGCTGTAATCTCTGAAGCTTCATCATTATGGACTCGATCTAAAGAGGGAAAACATTGTAAAGCATAAAAAAAATATTATAGATTGTAAGTGAAGACAGTTAAGTGTCACTTACAGTCAAATAAAAATTACTGTATCATATTTTTAATATATATGAAAATTAAAGCCTCTAAATTATCAGCATGATCAAAAACTGTTGCACGACATGCCTTGTGTCGTCTGACTTTTTTTAGGGCTTTTTTTGCAGTGTTATGAGCAATAGTTGATTTAGCAAACACTGAAATATTAAACTCCTGTAAAATGTAGACATAAGAGATATCTTTTTTTAATAACAGTATTACTTAGACATTTTATGTGTAACAATATTTGCCTATTTATGCCCTAATTTATGTAAGGGTTAATGCCCGACGAGATGTCCATTGTCAGGCATTAATGGACGACGGCGGGCGATTAATGGCGAGGAGGTTGCCTCTGCCGAAGTCCATTAATACCTGACAATGGACACCTCGAAGGGCATTAACCCGCTTAAACCATGGTCACTTGCCAAATAACAAATTTTTAAAACATTAGTTTATATTTTAATTAGTTTTACAATCGAAATCTAAAGTTTTTACAAACAATAACTTGGTTTCCCTGGTTCCACCTGACGTTTTATTTACTAGCTGTCCTCTATCACTTTTTAATGGACACCCTGCAGCCAATCAGAATCGAGTATTCACCCAGACCATGGTATAATACTAATTATTGCACTGTTTTTATCCTTGCATTGTCTATTCTAGTTTTGTGCTATTTTTTGACAAAGCTGCTTAGACATACACTCTAGTTTCTAATGTTTTATTGGTCAATGTTTTTATCTTGTGTTTTGACCGGGACCTTAGAACTTACGTTCGTTCCTTCATGTAAAAATGTGTATGGAATGACAATAAAAGACCCCTGAACCTTGAACTCATACAGTGTTGAGTCATACTGATGATACCTTGGTGTTTGTGCGATTGTTCTGCAGACAGTCTTGCAGAACATCTTCATACTTCTTTTTCAGGCCGTCCCGGCTCTGTTCTGCGGATGCGGTGGCGCTCTCGTATCCAGAGGTGACCGACGAGGCCGAGGTCGAGTCTGACGAGTCGATCGAGAGCGAAGACGTGACTTCGGTGTCCAGAGAGCCAGAGTCTGAGTCCTGGATGTTTTCTTTTGCGTAAGACGTCATGGAAGACGAAGTCTGCATGTCCAGGTCTGCTAGCCACAGATCTCGGTCCAATAACAGTCCTTTATGTTGCACCGACTGACCAATCGAGCCAGGCAAATGTCTTAATGCGAAAACCTCAGGTCCTGATTGGCTAATTGGAACAGAGCTGATCTCTGATTGGCTGAAGTGAGCGTGAGGTTTTAAAACACCTGAGTTTGACGTTTCAGACTTCAGTTTGTCCAGTGATGTCGATTCAGACTGTTTGTTTGTGCTCGCATCTAAAAAATCACTGGTTTCTAATGACTGCTGAATGAAACTGAAGCTGGAATTGAAAATGTCGCATGATTGCGTTAGAGAATTTTCCTCTGTGTCACGCAAACGGTGAGCTTGGGAAGAATCCGAAGAGTTGTCTCCCTCGAAAGCATCCTTATGGCATTTAGAAGCGCTCTTTTGAGTGCTCTCATCAGTAGACGAGCTAATAGGAGTTTTTGAATGTCCTTGTTCAGAATCACATGGCGTTCTGGCAGCTTCGACCTGGTTAAGCGGCTCTGACTGTCTGAAACTCCACTTGCGACGGATTCCTGACGCTGATGCACCTGTTGAGAACAGATTGCTGGTTAAACCTCTAAGTCTGGATAATAAACCATGAGAGGAAGTTGGACATCTGACATGCAAACTTTCACAATGGTATTTTTGTAAACAAATAATGACCCATGACAGCTGCTGTCACGTGGTTCAGCTGTAAAATCTCCCTGTGATCAGCGTGTCAAATGCAATACAGCTGTTGAAAAATGACTACTAATGGGCACATCGGGAAACGAATATATATCATTAAATATTATACTTTTTTTTACATTTAAATGCAAATTTTTTGTGCATTTTACACTTTAATTATACACAAAACTTTAATGTAATTTTAAAAAATATAAACATATTTTAATTTAAAACTAACGGGCACATCAGGAAAATTAAAATTGAACGAAAATTAAAATAAACTTTAAGAGTCTAATAAATTCCATTTCAATAAATATTGTAATATTTTATTAATTAATTAACTTATTTATTTTTTAAATTGTACATTTTTGTACATTTTATTTACACTTTAATTTTACACATAACTTAAATGTTTAATGTTTTTTAAATAACACATCAGAAAATGCACAATAAAAAGAGTTAAGAGTTGAATAAATTCCATATCAGTAAATATTGTGTTATTATTATTATTATTTTTTTTTATTTTTATTTTTTTTACACTTAAATTTTATACAAAACTACCATTGTAACAGATGTTTACATCTGCCACAGATATATTAGTGCTGGACAACGATTAGTCATGATTAAAAGTTTGTGTTTGCATAATATATGTGTGTGTACGGTGTATAATTGATTTGTACATATAAATACACACATATGCATGTATATATTTAAGAAATATGTGCTTGTATATACTGTATATATTTTACTTGCTATGGAATTTTGAAAAGAACCATCACTTTAAAGTTATTAAACCATAAATATTAAACCAAAAAAACAAAAAACAAACAAAAAAATTATATATAATATATATATATATATATATATATATATATATATATATATATATAGAGGCCTAAATTAAATTAAATTAGTATTATTTGCAGGAACCCTAAAGAGTTTTAGGAGTTTTATAATAAATTACACAATACATTTTTTGTTTACACTTCTGAGCAATGAAACATTCCTCTGGCTCAGTAAAACTGTAAGATTAGCTGAAATGAGTTAATGAGTTCAAATGCATAAACAACAAGCCATCAGAAAATTACAAGCCCCAAAAACATCAAAGCACAAGCCCTACAAGTATAAAACCAAAACCTCCACATGTCAAGTCAATGAAACACACTGGTCTGTTGTTCTGGAAGGGGACGGATCAGTGGAAACACTCTCAAATGAACTCTTTGTCTGCAGCTCTGATTGGCTCTTCATTTAAACGCGTTTCCCACAATGCCTCTCTGCAGCGAATGCAGAATCCGTCCCGTGTGCAGAGTGAGAACAGCTGCAGTGCCGTTGAACGAGTCTCTCGCTGATCTTTCAAACATAAACACACAAACTCACGAGGGAGAAATATCAGTGATTCACAGGAGTGTGAGAACCGAGAGCTCAGACTAGACCATCACTGAGACAAAACCTGACCTCCGAAAAAGGAGGCAAATAGAAAGTTTATGTCACTGATTTCTATTTTTCATGTAAGATTTTATATTTGGCCACTTCTTAATGATAGAAATGCTACAACCACTGTAATTTCTTGAACAAGACAATGTGGACATCAAAACATGCACACTCAGAGCGAGGGTCTAAACTTTTATTTTGAAATTGCGATAAATTAACAGATCGCATATTTAGAAACATATTGATGTATATTCTCCTGCGTTGGTCATTGTTAGAAATCTGATGAAATGGTGCATGTTGCGTCCAGCATTCGTATTTACGAATAAATCTTCAAAATAAGGTGGATAGTCTGAACATGTGTGGAAATCTTAAATATGTAAGGCAAGAAAAATGCCGAATACTCTCTTTTTATCTTCTTTCTTTCACCATAAATTACGCTGAGCTAATGAAGAGCAGATGAAGAATGTTTTCTAGAGAGAAAAGAGGAGCTGCTCGAGTGACGTTATCAAGCAGTCGACCACAGCAGAGATTAACAAAACCTTTGTGTCACCCGACCCCTTTTGACAAGGTATTTACTTGAAGCGCCCACAAGATCTTAAAGGGTTATTTCAGATGAGTGTGTATTTAAATTGGGTCATTTATGTAGTAGAAATGTGAAATTATTTTAGAAGTTGGTGCCTTCTAGACTGAGAAAAGCCAGAAAATGTATTTTTGGCTCATGTGGATGAAAGACAACAACTCCCAGAGTGCACTTGCTTCGCTGCCCTATGAGGACACTCCCAAGCCACGCCTACCGGTTACAGAGGGCAGTATCAGAAGAAATGACACACCTAGGCTACTAGTCGACTCGAAACTGAAAAGACGGCGTTTTATGGTGAGATCCCCCTATGGGCGGGTTGAAGACATGCGGAACGAGCTCCTCCTACTGGCTGGAGTCTCTCGCCTCGGGACAGAAAAGCCTCTGATGACGATAAATGATGATTTTTGCGTCCTCAGAGGTTTTTTTCCAGACACACAATTCAGAAATCTCTCGTCTCAGGGGGACATGAGGGAGGGAAGCACGGTCACTCGAGAATACTACAGAGTTTCTACTGATACAAAGCTTAATGCTAATTGTTGAAGTATCCCTTTAAGTTAATATTTCAATGGGCCTGATTTATTAAAACGATTCTATATAAACTTGGTCACAAACAGTAAATGTGTCTCCGCAAAATGAACATAAATCTGATCTTCAATAATTTAATTACAGCCATAAATTAAAAAAGGCTTGAAGTGTCAAATTAAATTATATTTTGCTCGTATCAAAATAAAACATTCAACAACTTGAGATTTGAAATACTAGCTATAAAATATACAATTAAATTACTATACAATAGCTGTCTGTCTTTCTGTAAAGCTGTGTGTACCTACCTGCTGTGAAATGCGCTATGCAAATACATTTTTACCTGCTTAAAATATTTTTACAAACTGCTTTCATCTCATCTTGTACATGGCAGTGGGATTTAAAAGTAGGCCTTCATAGCAGCGGGATTCAGTATGCTACCACATAAAGCTAAAACAGCTCACGTTAGCTACAACAAGTTATCGCGAGAACAGCTTTAGATCAGGCATAATACTGGTGTCCTAAGCCGGGACTCATCTCTATACACACCGACTCTATGATGCTGTCTGGGACCCCAGTGCTAAAGGATTGGTTCACCTAAAAATGATTTCCACCTCATTCTGTGGAACATTAAAGAAGATATTTAGAATGAAGAATAGCAGCATAAATGAAAAAATACAGTGGAGAACATCTTTGAAATGACCGTACAAACGCGAGCCCATCACTGTTCACACTGTTCGCAAAGACCCGCCCCCTTTAGTTACTGTTGCTATGTCCGACAAGCCACGCCTCTCTCACGCCACACGTTCTCACGCATTGAAACACACATCGCGGCGCAAAGAGGACACTGACAACACAATGACACACAGGACAGACGAGGATACTTTTGATATGAAACAAAGTCTCAACTTTGGTAATTTTTTAAAGAAAATTAAACAATAAATAGCATTTTGTGGCTCTTTAATGTGTCTGACAGATCGCTGTAGTTTAAGCTGTTCGTGAACTGATCATCTCTTCCTTCTAGTTCATTTATAGCATCAAATAAACATGAATGAACTTAAGAAGGAAAGTTGTTTTAACCGTGGAAAGACGTCAGGACACTCCGTTAATCGGACAAAAATGATTGGTCAGATCGCCTGTCAATCAAACTCCCTGCGAAGGGTCAATTACAACCACAACTGAGACTCAGCATCCACCATCTGTCATGAACACGGTCTAGTTCAGCTCGAGTAGACGGCTAACAGTGATACCACACGACAGAGAACACTAAAGGTCTGCTCTCCCCTCAAAAGGGAAGGAAACGGTCACAAGTCTCTGTAAAGACACATGCTTGTGACAATTCCCTAAGAGAAAAGATGAAACAATCAAGAAGATGAAAAAAAAGGAAGTATATGAGAAATATCTGTGTGGTTTGTTTATAAAAGTGCCTACATAGAATATCTGGTGCCCAAGCAAAAGCCAAAGGTACTTTACATTTGTGGTTGCTCAAGTGAAAAGAATTCAACTTCTGGTTAATTCGGGTCAAGTCAAAATTTATACAATAGTTTCAAAGCAACGTCACATTAATAAAAAATAAAAAAATAAAAAAAACAGTGTTAATGTTGTAAAACTCATCAATTATGAAACATTCAATATCAGCTACACTGTAATAAAAAATAAAAAAATATTTCAAACTTAAAAACTCTAGTTTAATCAAATTGGCTATCCTTTACACTGACTTAAAATATATCAACAGTTGAAATTGCTTAAATTATTTTGCCGAGTTAAAGTAATATAAAAGCATGTCACAATGACTTACTGTTCATTTTACAGTGTAAATTAAGCTCAATATAAGTAAAATACAGCTCAGCGTTGTTTCAATTCAGTTCAATAACTGTCTCGATGTTGCAACGTTATCATCTCTGGTCTGGTCTGGACGTTTTTCCCCCGTTTTATGGTCAATCAGGTGAAAACGGTGCATCTAATCAGTTTTAAGTTAAGTAACAACACATCTTTTCTCAACTAGACACATGAACTGAGGAATCATTTGTGTCTGGAGCATAAAAAGGTTTGATCAGTTCCTCAAAGTATATGAAAAACACCAAGTATGTGCAACAGTAACAGATGTTTGACTTTACAAACACCATTAATAATTACTGACAAACAATTTAAACGCCACACACAGCCTTCAATCAATATTGGCATAATAAAAAAGCCAGTTTTCAAGTGGCCCTGAGAGAAACATGTGTGTTTACCTTTGTCGATTAGAGAGTCTCTCTCCAAACACACTTCTGCTTTGCTCAGCCTCCCATTGGCTGCTCACGAGCGCTTCAGTTCACACACACACACACACACACACACACACACACGACTGAATGCTGAGGAGCTCGTAAAGAGGAAAAGGGAATGTGAGAGGAATCCGCTTCAGATCCTCGTCTGGAGACGCTTCACCACACTCACACACGCATGTATATCGTGACTCTTCCAGTGACGGCAGAGCGTTTGAGGAAGTGAGAGTTTGATGGACAAGTCTTTTCCTCTCTGCTTTTTAACACCAGTTAAGACGAGAGTGAGAGAAAGCTCAGCTCTCTGCGAGCCCACAACAACATGATGTTCACACCAGTGCTGTCAGCAGGGAAGTGCATCTAAAAAACACATTTGTGTCAAATAAAACAAAGCTGACATTTTTTTGTTAAATGTTAGATTAAACGCTTAATCCAGCTTTTAATGTTGTTTATATGTCTATGTGGTGTTTTTAATGTGCTTTAAGACAAACCATGTGTAAATTCATAAGTCGACACCATTGCTGAATATTTCCTCCTTAAAACTGCAGTGAACCAAAGACAGTCTCAAAAACACGCTTTGAAATCGCTGGTGTTTCTGACGTCACAAACTACCTTGTAACCAATCAGATCAACGTGTGATCGTCAACGAGTGGATCTCTGAGCTGAGCGAGTGAGTGGAGGCGGGGCTCATTTGCATATTCATAGAACCACGTTTACTAAATGTGGCAAGGGTGTCGAGTTACATACAATACATTTTAAGAAAAACAAAAATTTAAATATGTCATTTTGGTGATCAAAGATTAGTTTTAAGGGATACAATTATTGACTTTAATGGACTTTAAGGTAAAATGAAAATGTTGCCTTGGCCACTAACTGAAATAGTTGAAATCTGAAGTACTAAAATTACTAACCGAAATAAAAATAAAACTGAAATTAAAATACAGTTATACTAAAATAACACTGGTTCACACCTCTGCAGAAATGTTGGCCGATCTTATGGATGATGGATGGATGGAGATAGGAATGTTTTCTGGTGTAGTTTGTTAACTTAGGGACTCGAGCTCAGGGGAATTTGACAAACAAAAGAAACCCTTTGTATTGCATTTAAATTTAGCAGCTGCAGTTCTGCTGAAGTTCTGGCAAATGTTTCGACGCACTTCCTGTTCACTCGGAGAGACACAAGCCAGCTGAAAATGACTTCACACACACACACACACACACACTAGACTATGTGGACTAAGGAAACTATTTGAACAGAAACCGATCTGATGATAAAGGAGCACAAGAACTATGAAAATGCATCTAAACAACAGTTATTCTGTCATCATTCTCCTTCATGTCGTTCCAAACCCATATTATGTTTGAAATGAATGATGCCAAACGGCAATGTTTTTCACTAATCTCATAACCAATTCCGTTACAGCAAGAATTAGACCTTTTCTGCTTTCGTTCAATGGAAAAGAGCAGCGCGAACTTCTACTAAATACTTTCTTTTGTGTTTCACGGAAGAAGAAAAATCACTTTGGATGATATTTCCAATATTTGGATAATATTTTTATTTTTGGATGCACTTTTCTTTAAAAATCTTCCATGCACCCGATGGCTGTAAACTTAATGTTTCACTCCGATAAACAGATAAAGATGCTCAAACTGGCCTGAATCATGCATGTAAGAACAGAACAGAGATTTGGACAGATTGACAACATCCACACTGATGGTTATCACAAATGCTCATGCTCAGTCTTGTAAGTATTTATTACTATCCAGATTGTGACATTGCAAAGCTGATAGTATAAGTCTAGAATCTTTTAGACGTTTGCTCAGGTTTCTCTCCCACATCTTGATCTTGTATTCTGCAAGCGTTTCCATGAGTTTCGTGTTTCTCTAGAGCCGCCTGCCTGTGGGTCCCAACAATATTATGTCTGAAAGCGGGATCTGAATTGCAAAGGGCTGTTATGATTGGAGAGGATCTCCTGAAAACCTTTCTAGCCCTTTGATGGATGTCTAAAAATAATTCAACCACTAAACCACCGGCTGCTCCATCCTAATGCATTCTGACACTGTTTGTTGAACTTTGATGTGGGAAGAGATTGTGGCTAGAAGAATAAAAGAAAATAATGTGTTCCCAAAAGATCATATTGCACATTAGAAATATCAATACATAAAGTTTGTACAATTACTGTATCCGATGATAACAGCATGGTGTTTTATATATACCGTGGTGTTTAATGAATTACCATGGTATATGTCAAACAGCAGCAATATGGTGTTCATCATGGGACATATAATGCACCATCACAACATGCACATTACACATGCTACTTAAAGCAAACATTTACATCATATCATGTCCAATAAAACTTAAAAAAATGTTGGGTTGTTTCAACTCATGTTTGGGTCAAATATGGACAAATCCAACAGTTGGGTTTAAAAAATATAATTTAAATATTTAGACCATAGGTTGGGTTTAAAATGTAGGCTAATTTAAATATTTAGACCAAACGGTTGAGTTTGTCCACATTTGACCCAACCATGGGTTAAAAAACCCAGCTTTTTAGAGTGTAATATCATGATACCTTTTGGTACTTTTTAGTCAGTTTCAATTTATTACATGATATTAGATGAATGATTACCATTTGTACTGATTCACACCGAAATTACTAGTAAATGTCACTAATTATTACAAAGATACGACAGTAACACAACACATGTTGAAGTAGACAGACTAAAATACTATTTTCTTGTAAAACTTACTCCAATAACCATTGTTTTATTTTTGAACTTGAACGAAAATTATTTGTTTTACACTATACCAAGCTGTTTTCGTGCAGTGCCGATGGTAATTTGTCTTACCTGCTCTCACATCGCACCGGTAACAAGTGGATTCAGTGTCCGTAATGTGTGTTTTTGAGTTGTTATCCACTCTTATCATTCCTGCGAACATCATGTTGGTTTAAACCCGGTTAATCCACGGCACTAGTTGCGGTAAGTTAAACTCCCAACGCCGCGCGCGCGCGTGTCATCCTCCGATGCGCGGCGCGTGCGCTTTTGCGCGTGAACCCGACGCCGTTCACTTTCCCAGAGAAATACGAAATTTTACTTCACACTTTCCACATAACGATAGTCCGCAGATAGCAGGGTTGTCAAATATGAAATCTCAATCGATGCTTGAAGAGAAACAGATCCACACAAAAAAATGGCGAGTTTCCTGTGAGAGGAAAACGCCGAAGGGAAGCCTGAAGAAAGTTCGCGTTTGTGTCCCTCTGTTTAATGCGTATCAAATACCTCAAGGTTCTTTATTTTATTTCCCTTTTCCGGGTGAAAAACAGAGCCACGGCACATGGTTGTCAACAATCAGCCGAGAGCCGGATAACAGCCGCACTTTGTGCCGTTATGTGGCGCGTGAAGGAGTTCCAGTGACGTCAGCTGGAATTTGACTCCTCTGATTCACACTAAAGCAAAACTCCCATCAACTTTATGAACAGGACGGGCTTCAAATGGCTGAATAATGTCATTACAACACATCAAACAGGCATTTATTGTCCTGCAAAACAAAACAATATACAGTTATATATCTGAAATGCACCTGATCCTGTAGGACACATGTGACCTTGACTAAAAAAACATGATTCAAAAACATGATGAATGAAGTTAGTGAAGAGAAAAGATCCTGCAGATACTTCATGCACTGTAAAACATTTGTGTAGAATCCTGCTGAAACTGTACAACATTTAGATTTAACAGGACAATAATGTCAAATCTATGCTATATATATTCAACAAGACAATACATACTAAAATATTGTTTGTCAAAAGACATTTCCGGAAAGTCCCTGTATTTTTACGTTGGTTGTCAGTGGGCCTATACATTTTTAAAGCAGATTTTAATAGTTCAAGCTGCGTTTAACAGGTATTGTCTGGGTTGAACATGTTCTCTTAAAGGAATAGTTCTTCCAAAAATCATTTACATTAACATCATTTATCAAGTTGTTCTAAAACTTTTAGGTAATTGAATAATCAAACTTAAAATAACATTGCATATTTTAATTTGCATTTCACTGTATAACTTAAATATAAATTAATAATATGTGTTAAAGCTATAAAAGTTATTAAGTCAAGATCAGTGAGTGCATGATTTCTTTCTTTTGTTCTTTGATTGACTAACTGACATGCAGCAGGTATAGGCCATTTTAGGCTGCTGTCACTTTAGTAAACGTACTAATATATCATTTATGAACTGGAATAATAAGCAGTCTGGAATAATAAGCCATCTGATCCGTTTCCCAGGCGTAATGCGGACACACACAGAGAGTGCTCCTGTTGTGTGTCTTTCTCTCTCTCAGCTGAACTGGGCTGTGTTTGTCTCGGTCAGATGAACAGAGCCGCTCTTTGTGTTGTGCTGTATAGATGGTGGAAAGGCCTGTGCTTGTCTCATAATGGTTTAATTGAGCTAAACCCATCAGAGTGTCAGAATCAAAGTCTCTTACAGACGCAGCTAAATCAAATTAACAACTGATCTTGTGACTTTAAGTCCCAATGTGAACCATTGAACCAGCAAACGACGGCTCTTCTGTGGTCAGTGTGTGTGTAAAGGAGAATATCTGACATTTTCCACATTACAATTAACACTAAACACACATTTAGAATAAGATTTTGAGGTGCAAGATAAATGATTTTCATTACTTTCACCTTTGAGTTTTGCTGACACATGAAAGTCAAAGTACACTATCAGTAAAAATATAGCCTATATTTTTTATAATGACTGTTTTGCACATTTTATAACTTTTATTCTGAAGTCATCGAAACTATGGAATATGGTATGGGCATGCCGTATGAACTACCCATTTAAAAGTGAACAAAACATTATTTATACATAATTCATGGAACTTAATTTTTCGGAACGTTTTTTAAATGCTTGTTTCAGAGAACCTTCAAAAGTTTTTTTTTTTTTTTTTTTTTTTTTTGTGTGTGTGTGCAAAATTCTAAAATAAAATGTTTCCTTGCATAACCATTTTTTTTTAAACTGGACGTTTTGAACGTTCAAAGAACATTCAGAAATAGCGTTTTCATGAGTTAATAAGAAAGTTAGCGAAACATTGTTTTAGATCACGTTTTTGTTTTTTATAGTGAGTGACCAAAAAATGTAAAGCTTTTTTATATTTTTTATATTATATATGTCTGTATTCCAGCTCCAGGACTGCTTATTTAAAAAAAAAATCATCTTGGCTTGAGACCTGAACATGTATTTTTTTATATTTACCCGTCATACTTTGATATTTGCATCCCTGCATCTCTTCTGAACTGTAGTCGTCCCTGTAATCGCTTGATGTAGCCACTGCGTGTCAGTGCTGTACAACTTCATAAATCTCCAGCTCTCATGTGGGAGTCGAAATGTTAGAGAGAAAACACTAAAGCCTAAGAAAATATTATTATGATCAACGATGTTAACAACTGAATGTTTTTTTTTTTGTTTGTTTGTTTTTTATTCATTAATGTCCATTCATTTCAGGGGCTCAATTTGGAAATCAATTTGTGTCCTCAATATCAAACTAACATTTAGGGTGAATTCAGGTTGATTGGGACACATTTTGCCATTGAGATGACTGGAAAAAATTGCCCCAATCAACCTAAATTGATCATAAGTAGGAAAACAAAGTTTGTTTCTTGAATGCTGTCAAATCGATTAATTGCGATTAATCACACCTAACATAAAAAGTTTGTGTTTATATATTATATGTGTGTATGCATATAAATATATATTGTGGATTGATTTATATGTGTATTCCACATGTGTGTGGAAGATGTGGGCCGGATCTGGGCCAAAACTATGTTGCTTTCTGAGTGTGTATGTGTGTGTGTGTGTGTGTGTGTGTGTGTGTGTGTGTGTGTGTACTTCAAATGCAAAAGCCTCTAAGTGTCATCTGAAATTTTCTTCTAGAATGATAATTTTTATCAAGCTTGTATGTTTATGTTCAGTTATTTCACTTTAATGGCAATGAAAATTACCTATTAATTGTCATTAAAGTGAAATTACTAAACCTAAATATACAAGCTTGATAAAAATGATCATTCTAGAAGAAAATCTCAGATGTCTGAAGTCTTCATATATACACATATTATATATATATATATATATATATATATATATATATATATATACACATATACACACAGACATTATATAAACAAACTCGATTTGATCGACTTGACAGCTCTAGTAAAAATCAATGAATACAAAAAACCTAAGTTCAGATTGTATTTGAGAAATAAATAACTAACCCCTTATATAAAGTGGTCACCCTGATGTGATCAGTTGAGATGTAGTTAAACATAAGGGCTGATTTGTACCAAAAACAAGTTTTATTGACAACCGTGATAAACATGTTTATAGCTTTCAGGTTGAAATGAAAGAACAACTGAACAGTCATCTTGCAATTAATATGAAAGATGACAGCTCAAAATTGAGGAACAAGGCATGATAACAACATGCAACCATTGAAACAAATACAGATTGACAGAGAGAGATATGACCTTAAACTAAAAATACTCTCACAATATGCCCAGTCTATAGTGCAACATGCACATTCCTCTCCATATCTCACGGCATCGCATCATCCGGGTCCAAGTGCGCCGCCCTGCTGGAGAAGACGTCGGCTAGCATATGTTTGGGAATCTCCGATCCGCGCACGCGCAGGGTGTAGCACGCGTCCTCCACCTTTCCCAGGCTCTGCCGAAGCGTGTGCAGTTTCTTGGACACCTCGTAGGGCCCCGTGTTCCCGATGAAGGAGAAGCCGTCGTGGATTTCCCTCAGGAATCCGCTGAGGAGGAACGGCGTGTCCATGTCTCCGTTGCCCACACTGCTAATGCACATGCGCATCAGCTCGCCCGTCAGGTCCGCGACGCCCAGCAGGTAATCGGTCGGCGTTATCTGGAAGGTCAGAACGCACGGACCGGGACACGTGACCTCATCTACAGCCTTCAGCAAAGAGACGAGGAAACAGTGAATATCTACTGTCAAATATGCCATAGGAGACTGATCAATCTAGTAAAGAAACAACAGTACACTCAAACCATAGACGAGGCTTAAAGGGTTAGTTCACCCAAAAATTAAAATTCTGTCAGTAATCACTTTCCCCCTATGTTGTTCAACCCAGTAAGACTTTTGTTCATCTTCAGAACACAAATTAAGATATTTTTGATTAAATCTGAGAGCTGTCTCACTCCTCCGCAGCGCTTCTTAGCCTGACTACGTCAGACTTCCTACTTCCGCTCAATTTCATTTCGCTTCTGTAGTCAGTCTGAGACAGCAGCTTATCTTTCAGTTTGCCACCGGCTTTCGGACGGCCGGGCCAATCAACGAACAGAGGGCGGGCTGAGAGCCGTGACGTAGATGCTGATTGTACCGTGGATGCGTAGATTTACTTCACATAATCTGCAAAAGTCGTTCACAGCCATGTTTACTCCGGTATTTCGCTCGATGGTTTTGTTTTCGCATCATACATGTGTTTACAGTGGAAGTTAGATGCGGCTGAGCATGCGCATAACACACGCCATAACCAAACGTCATGTGATTGGCTTACGGGTAACCAATGATTTTAAACTTCAGACAAGCGACCCCCCGCGAGAGAGAAAACACTTCTCTATTATGCCATTCCAGACTCTGTCTATTAAGCAAAGCGAAGTAGCAGAGTTTGGTATTACCAGGCTAAGCGCTTCTGGGTTGCACGTCAGAACGGAGGCTCACTATTGGCCAGCATCACACGCATCACACACATGACCAGCGTCGGCCAATAGTGAGCCTACGTTCTGACGTACAACCCAGAAGCGCTGTGCTGTTACACTACGTGAACTCACTCAGAGTTGAATAAAGTCGTTATTTTTGTTTGTTTTTGCGCACAAAAATTATTCTCGTCGCTTGAGCCACTGTAGTCACTTGGACTATTTTAAACATTGTCTTTACTAACTTTCTGGACCGGCAAGTTTCAATAACAGAGAAGCCTATGGAGGAGTGAGACAGCTCTCAGATTTAATCAAAAATATCTTAATTTGTGTTCTGAAGATGAACGAAAGTCTTATGGGGTTGGAACAACATGAGGGAGAGTGATTACTGACCGAACTTTAATTTTTGGCTGAACTAACTCTTTAAGTCTAGTCTCAGATTAAATCCATGTTTGAGCGGTTTTAACTGAAAGCAACATATCTTAAAATATATCAGTGCCATTGTTTGTCTCCAGATGTCACCAGTCATGTGGGTTTTTAGCGCAATTTTCCAACGGACAAAATTGCGATTGTTAACTCATGATTTCTGTTCTGTCTGTGCGCACCAATCTTGCACTTCTATCTCCTCCTCAACCAGACCACCTAGAGACTTCGGGTTTTCGGCATTATGTTAAGGAAGGTCTAATCTCGGGAACGCAAAAAAACAAAAAAAAAAAACATACAAAGATTTACTATCTCTTAGTGTTGTGATCCCATGACGTCAGAAAATTGCGCTAAAACACTCACTGAGTTTTTATTACTTGTTTTTTTTCCTAAGGCACGTTTATAAAAGCCACTTAAATGCCCTAATTGAACTAAGGCCTAATCCTGGCTTAATCTAAACCCTGTCTGTGAAACCAGGTCAAAAAGATTTATGTATTGAATTACATATACAATATTTCCATCCATTTGGATTACATAATCCATAACAAATTAAACTAATACGTTTAATGTGACGCATATTTGTCAATCATACATAAATTAAACAGATAAGATTTCTGAAGTTGTGCTTATAAACTGAATGTGTTTTAAATACACAATAACCAGGTTTTGTATAATCAATAAATCCATTTATTTTAAATCCCATTCATTTTAACTAACTGAATATTGCTTGATCCACAGCTAGTGATATATTAATACTTTTTTTAACTGAATAAATGTAGTTGTTTTCACAATGAATAGATTTATGCTGATTCGAAGCAATTTGAGTACGTGTTTTGAAAATATGATTATTTATTAATAATAAACTATGCCATGATTTTTTAGTGCAGAAATCTGACCTGTTTTATTTAGGCATGACTGACAAATATGCATAACATTTTGTGCATTAGATTATGTTAAAACTGTGTAATCCAAAAGGATCGAAATTTTATATGCAAATACATCAAATACATTTTAAATTTAGGCCTAAATATGTTTTGAGCGTAGCGATGCTTGCCGTAGCAAACACCATTATATAAAAGAGTTTATTCACAAACAAAATTGCTAAAAACTATAAATGCAAAGGCTACACATTTTCCCTCAAACTAAACCAATGCATCTAAAAATACCTCAGAGAATTATTTACAGAGAGACGTGCAAAGCAGTCAGCCCTCATGACTTTCTAAAAATAACAGCAAAAGATGGAGTGATTGTCGCCGATCTGATAAACCTGCTGAATGTGCTTTTGAGAACGTAGCCCGTCTATTTGAGCAAGACAACATTAAGGAGGTCATGTTTATATAAGGAGAGATGCGTAAAAGTGTTTCAGGTTGACTTTAGGATGCGATATCATACCTTGTTTTCCCTCATGAAGACCAGCCGAGCGTTGATCTCCTCCAGGCTGATCAGTGTGCGATGTCGGATGAAGTGATGAAAGGACACGGCCTCCACATACTCCTGAATCCCTGAAAATACAGAAAACAAAGACGCTATCTCCATTACTGCGCTCCTTCAACTCAAAGCTTTCATTTGATCATTTCACAACACATTATTTCATTTCATTACGCTTCATAAAGCCCAAGCCCTGATCTTGTACCTCACAACAGTCTAGTAAATCTCTGTGTATCTTCTACATTTTGTCTTATAATCTTAAATAAGGACAGAGATTTACACTGCAGTTAAAAAAATTTCGCGTCAGTAAGGGTTTTTTTGTTTTGTTTTTGAAAGAAGTCTCTTACACTCACCAAGGCTGCATTTATTTTATCCAAAATACAGTAAAACCTGTGAAATATTATAATAATTTTAAACAGCTGAATTTATTGTAAAGTGTAATTTTATTCCTGTGATTAAAGCTGAATTTTCAGCATCATTACTCCAGTCTTCAGTGTCACATGATCCTTCAGAAATCATTCTAATATGCTGATTTGATGCTCAAGAAACATTTATGATTATTATCAATGTAATATTTTTGTAGAAATGGTGATAATTTTTTTAAGGATTCTTTGATGAATAGAGTTCAGAAGAACAGCAAAATCGTTGTAACATTTTAAATGTCTTAATTGTTCATTTTAATGTATCCTTGCTGAATAAAAGTATTAGTTTATTTGGTTTTTGCTGTGAAAATGAGAATGAACACGTCAAGCGAACATGCTTGAACTGATGTGTGAGTTGATGAAAGTTTGTATGTGAATAAAAGCCTAAATTAAACCTGTTCGTCATATAAAGCGATTGAGTCTCTTCAGATTCATATGGATTAGTTTTACGATCTCTTTATGAACTTTTTGGAGTGTCAGTTGCGTAGCTGTCAATAGAGGGACAGAAAGCTCTCAGATTTCATCATAAAGATCTTCATTTGTGTTCCAAAGACAAACAAAAGTCTTACAGGTTTGGATTATTTAAGGTTTTGGAGTAATTAATGATAGAATTTAAATTTTTGGGTGAACTATCCCAGAGCTGCCAACTCTCACGCGATTGAAACTTTTCATCCATTTTCTCACGCACAGAAAAATCGCGAAGCAAAGAGGACACGGAGACCGACAGACTAGACAGAGCAGGTTACTTATGATATAAAACAAATCTCAGCTTTCAGATTCTGTCAATTTTATTACGAAATTCAAACAATAAATACCGTTTTGGCGCTTGTAAATGTGACGTGACAGATCCCTAGCGGCACGTGAACCGATCATCTCTACTAGCTAATAGTAAATAAACACGAACACTGTTGAAAGATACAGTACAACTTACCGAAATGTATATTCCTCATACATGATATCGATCAATCAGCGTTTTTCATCCGCGGAAAGGGGTCAATAAAACAGCTGGAGAACAATTATGTCACATAACATTTACCTCAGGAAAGCCATTTAATGACCATAATATGGCCAATAGCATGTTGGCAAGAAAAAAGAGCTATAGAGAGTATTTTGCTAAATAGGTGTACTATATTACATATTTATTATATTTATATTTGACATATTTTATTTTACTTTTACTAAAGTTTTATTATAATAATAAAAAAACGCATTATATTTCATTTGAGTTATTTTTAACCTTAAATACGGTAATACTGCCAGCTGATAGGGCTCTATGTATGTTTACAGCATTAGGTGAGTTTTTTTTTTTCTTGAGAAAAATTAAAGCCTATCTTTTGTACCTAGTATTTATCCAAATGAGTCAATATTAAATCAAATCACAAGAATTTAATTTAATTGAAATCCCCCCGCTTCCATAAATCTCACTCCAAGCTAAACTCAAAAGTTGGCAGCTATGCTATCCCTTTAAGACACTGTTACTGTGTATTGCTTTTCAAACTATGGGCTGTTCACACTGCGCTACTTTTCCATTGTTTTTCAATGTAAACTTGTTTGACCGTATGACCCGTTTGGCGTTCCACACTCAACGGGTCTCTAGACCTTGTGCATTTACTTCGTTCCACTGACCCGAGTCTCGTGTTTTTAACAGCAAAACGTGTTCAGTGTGAATGACCCTAAGATGTTGTAATGTGAAGTTATTTTCAGGCATTAAACAGCCTCAGTCAGTAGATGATGTTTAACTGGGCTGAGCGACTGACCGCTGTATTTGTGTCCAGATCTTGTGTAAACACCAGGACAATAATGACAGGACGGAAGACTTTGTGATTAAGCTTTACTTTCGGAGTGGCAATTAACATCAAAGACGTTCTTATCTGTCGCTCCCCGGGCACCGATTTGCATGCAGTGTGACACTGTTCAACATAAAAATGAAAACAAAAACCTAATTTGAGTCTCGGCTGAAAACGCAGTTCTTTATGATGCAGTGAGCGTGAGCGAGAGCAGTGCTCGCGGTTCCCAGAAAAGCTGAAATCCTGAAGGTTTTGTTGTCTTCTCTCAGGCTCAGAAGGAAGTGAGATAACGTTATCAAGCATGAGATTGGAGACTCCCTCTGCAAGACATGTCTTTGGAGGTTAATTTGACAGAACTGTCACCTTACTGGATGTAAACACACTGAGGCTAAAAGTCAAAATCACTAACTAGAGCAAGACTTAAAGTTGCAACACTTGTTCATCTGTTAGAATCTCAAACGTAGGGGTTTTCTGACTCCTGGGAATTATTATAATTAATATTATACACACACACACACACACACATACTGTACATACATATACACATATGTATATGTATGTATATATATATATATATATGTATATATATATATATATATATATATATATATATATATATATATATATATATATATATATATATATATATATATATATATATATATATATATATATATATATAAATATATTACAAATCAGGGTTATTATAGTTAACTAAAACTCATTTTTATTTTCAGATTTAGTAAAATAACAAACTTGAAATTAATAAGTTTTAGTTTTTAAAAACGAATAAAAACTACATGACTTAAAAAAAACTAATAAAAGTTAAAAACACGAAATATAAACAAATATTAATAAAAACTATAATAGTATCTGAATGATACTAAAAAATAACACGGTTATAAATAACAGTGCTTGTATACACTTCTGTTCAAAAGTTTTGTGTATTGTATTACATTATGACATCTTATTTTAGAAAGCTGTACAAACAGTAGTAGAAGTGTATTTTTTGGGAGTAATCTGTTAATCATCCAAGAAGATGAGGACAATCTCAAAATGTTGGACTAAGTGATCAGTTAATCAATAGCATCCGACTTATCTCAGTTTCATCCTTTGATTTTTAGCTATCATACTTATGTTTTGTTTTGAATTAATGATTTTGGATCAAGGGAAAGCACAAAGCAATTCACATACACTACTGTTAAAAAATAGATTTATAGGAAAAGCTTATATACTGTATGTACACTCACCTCAAGGATTGAACACCTGTTCAATTTCTCATTAATGCAATTATCTAATCAACCAATCACATGGCAGTTGCTTCAATGCATTTAGGGGTGTGGTCCTGGTCAAGACAATCTCCTGAACTCCAAACTGAATGTCAGAATGGGAAAGAAAGGTGATTTAAGCAATTTTGAGCGTGGCATGGTTGTTGGTGCCAGACGGGCCGGTCTGAGTATTTCACAATCTGCTCAGTTACTGGGATTTTCACACACAACCATTTCTAGGGTTTACAAAGAATGGTGTGAAAAGGGAAAAACATCCAGTATGCGGCAGTCCTGTGGGCGAAAATGCCTTGTTGATGCTAGAGGTCAGAGGAGAATGGGCCGACTGATTCAAGCTGATAGAAGAGCAACTTTGACTGAAATAACCACTCGTTACAACTGAGGTATGCAGCAAAGCATCTGTGAAGCCACAACACGCACAACCTTGAGGCGGATGGGCTACAACAGCAGAAGACCCCACCGGGTACCACTCATCTCCACTACAAATAGGAAAAAGGGGCTACAATTTGCACAAGCTCACCAAAATTGGACAGTTGAAGACTGGAAAAATGTTGCCTGGTCTGATGAGTCTCGATTTCTGCTGAGACATTCAGATGGTAGAGTCAGAATTTGGCGTAAACAGAATGAGAACATGGATCCATCATGCCTTGTTACCACTGTGCAGGCTGGTGGTGGTGGTGTAATGGTGTGGGGGATGTTTTCTTGGCACACTTTAGGCCCCTTAGTGCCAATTGGGCATCGTTTAAATGCCACGGCCTACCTGAGCATTGTTTCTGACCATGTCCATCCCTTTATGACCACCATGTACTAGGGGTGCAACGGATCAAAAAACTCACGGTTCGGATAGTTTCTCGGATCAGAGTCATGGATCGGATCATTTTTCGGATCAGCAAATAATTATTTTTTTTTTATTTATTAACACTTTTAAATTATTAAATTAAAATATATCAAAACAACTTAAAATGCACAAGGCATAATATCTTCTTTTTAACATAATTAATGAAAAACAACTTAAAGTGCAACATAAAAAGGCATCTCCTTCCTTTAAACATGGACCAATGCTTGATGTGTTTCCACTGTCATATAGGGCTGTCAAAATTGCTCAAAAATGACGTTTGAATATTCCCTCTAAAAAACACATAGCCTATTCGAATTATTCGAACATCTGGTTGCGCATTTTGTAAATGACGCGCATTACGTCAATAACAGGACAAATTAATACAAAGAGACATAACTACTTGTATGGGTAGTTTATTTAAGTTTAAACATATTTGACAACGTATTACCTACACAAAAACAAGTAAATCAACTAATGGCCAAGACCGCAGACCTCACTCTCGCTAGCTCGCACTCGCAGGCACTCTTTCTCTCTCTCTCTCGCCCTCATCCTCATGCTGCGTTCACACCAAACGCGAATAGAGTGTCTGGCGCGAGTGATTTCAATGTGAAGTCAATGTAAAGACGCGTTTACGCACGTCTGGAGGTTTTGCGGCGCGAATGAGGCGTCACGCTCTCTGCGGTTCATAACGCTCGCCATGACCACGCTTTGTGTGGACTGAACATGCGCACAACTTTTTTTTCATAAATCAATCCGCGGATCACGTGTGTGCCGAACCGAAGATATTGATCCGAACGGATCACGGATCAATGATGATCCGTTGCACCACTACCATGTACCCATCCTCTGATGGCTACTTCCAGCAGGATAATGCACCATGTCACAAAGCTCGAATCATTTCAAATTGGTTTCTTGAACATGACAATGAGTTCACTGTACTAAAATGGCCCCCACAGTCACCACATCTCAACCCAATAGAGCATCTTTGGGATGTGGTGGAACGGGAGCTTCGTGCCCTGGATGTGCATCCCACAAATCTCCATCAACTGCAAGATGCTATCCTATCAATATGGGCCAACATTTCTAAAGAATGCTTTCAGCACCTTGTTGAATCAATGCCACGTAGAATTAAGGCAGTTCTGAAGGCGAAAGGGGGTCAAACACAGTATTAGTATGGTGATCCTAATAATCCTTTAGGTGAGTGTATATTAAGTGTATAAGTGTAAATAATTAAATAATTAATAAAAGGCAAAAATTGGAAGAAGAAAAAAACAACATACACTGGCAACAGAAAAAAAAAAGTGAATAGCTTTATAAGATCTTAAAAATTCTAAATCAGACGGACACTGACAAAACTACTACACCATCAAACAAGACCTTAAGAGAATAACCCAACCAAAAACCATCTCTGTCCAGGTTTAACACCACTGACCTCTTCATCTCTGATGCTCAAGAATTAAACGCTCAAGGCCTTTTGCCACAATAACAGAGCTGCATTATATATGGTCCATCTCTGAACCCAGATCAGACGCTGATGAATTGTGCCAGTGTGTCTGGTGTACCCTTCACCAAGCTTTCTGAGCCAAAAGGAAACAGATAATTGGGCTTTCAGTGAGCCAAACACTGGAGACATAGAGTGTGTTTGTGTGTGTCAGTGAATGGAGATGACAGTCTAAACGCTGTGCTATGCAGGAGTCTGATGCCAGGCATGAAAGAAAAGCGCCGTTTCTAATACGGGCACAGGGTTATCTTCATTTCTATCAGGTACAGTGTGTAGAAACACTCTTAATCGAGCAGAAAAGGCACGGTTCACATGCTAAATAAAATGTGCATTTGTCGAAGAGAAAAAAAGCCAGGAAATTCTTCATGCAAACATGCCGTCATCAAAAAAAAAAGTATAAAAATGTATATGACTAGTGGAGGAATAAAATAAGCGAATGATTTAATGGTGCCTCTCTATGATGCTGATGATTTGGTCCAACTTATAAGTCCTAATTATGCATTATGATTATATTGAGGACATTTATTTTAGCACATTTTAAGCACAGGTATTTTGGTATAGTAGTAGCAACTGAGTCTATTTTTTTTTTCATGGCAAGAGCTGAGTTACAAGTTATACAAGAGTTGCATCAACCAGACAAAAAAATGAAAAAAATTAAGTTATAAAATTACACAGATGTTTTACATGTGCATAAAAATTCTAAAGCTTTTTTCTGGTCAAATCTTCCTAAACAAGTCCTTAAGTGATCTTACTAAATAAAACGCTGTGTTACTTGCATTAAAAATTAGGACAGTCCAAAAAAATGTGTTTAATAGAAGAGGGATCTTGCAGAACATGCAAAAAATCTTTGCCTTTTAATGCATGTGCAAGTCTTAAAAGTGTATTTTTTGGCTGTAATAAAACAGATGACTTAATAAAACTAACTTTAATGTAATATTTCTTTCAATTTTCACAAAAAAATAAATAAAAAATTGGAGTAGGATTTACATTGAAACAATTTTCACTTTTCAAATTGCTAGTACATTTCACTAATAATTACAAAGAAAGGGCAAGTAACACACTGAAATGAAGTTGAAAGCCTGAAACAGTATTTTCTATTTCATTTTCATATCTAAATCATTGTTCCTAATCCTAATGCTACTACAACAAAAAGAAAGAGAAAATGTGTATTACTTGTGCTTTATCTATGGGAAATGATTCATTATAGTTCCCAGAATGCAAACAAACTAACCAGCATTCAAAATTAAAATTGAACTATGGGCAATACCAGTTTATTTCCACTATTATTCTTAAATCAACACATGAAATCTGTGCTTAACGTTAATGCTGATTACAGTATTTCTAGTGTCATTTGAGTGCATAAATCTGATGATTGTGACATGACTTTGAAGCAGCTTGTGTAACAATTAAGTGAGTGTTCAGTTGATTACAGAAGGTCATGTTATTATCATATTACCTGTTCATGCACTAATAGTGTTCTGCAGCATGAACTTACTGGATGCAATTAGTGTCACATTTATCGGCAAGTAGATTTAATGGGTTTTGTGTTAAACACGACCACAGACTCTCTCAACGCTTGGACCCGAGGGCGAGCGACGTCTGCTTGCCCCTCACCACACTAATAAACTCTTCAAACAAAAAGAAAAATAGAAACCTAATTGACAGGATCTGACCTCGGTCACGTCGCTAGAAAGACCCCGATGATTTCTCTGCGACCATAATCTAAAAATGACTTCCCCTCACCGTTAGATAACCACAGAATTTGGTAGGTCCCCTCCCTCCCTTATCCACACTTTCCTCAGAAGTTTGCAGACATTGTGTCTGCCCTTGCTCCTCTTATGAAAGACAAAAATAATAATGGCTGGAAAAGCATGGTGACCTTTTTTGGAAAGATTAAGCAAGATGAGATGTTATGTAATGCGTAGTGGCGTAAAGTGCAGAACAACAACACAGGTTTGAGCACAGAGACCCAAACGTCTTCAGCACTGTGATGATGATGATGATGATGGCAAGATTCACATATAAAAACGCATATTAAACTGAACAGCCGTAACACATGAAAGTATCATAAGAACCAGATATCAGACTAAATGTTGTCATTTTATGATCCACATCAGTTCTTATTAGACTAGCACAGAATTACTTAAATCTAAATTATATAATAATAGTGCTGTCAAATCAATTAATCGCATCTAACATAAAAGTTTGTGTAACGTTTATATAATATATGTATGCATACATATGTGCGCACACACATATTATATAAACACTTATAAAAACGTTTATGTTAGATACGACTAATCGATTTGACAGCACTATATAATATATAATATAATATATATTAGGTGTTCAAAAACGTACAATCACGGTTATTATCATTAACTAAAACTATTAAGAACACTTCTGTTAACTGAAATAAAGCTGAAATAAAATAAAATATAAATATTAGTTTAAAAAAAAACTTTAACCCCTTAAGTGTCAATATATTTAGAACACTAATATCTTAGTAAAAACCTAAAGTAATATTGACAAACTATATATCATTTGAAAGCTTACAATCTCTAGTTTTCATTTTTTTTTTTTTTTTATAAATTACAGGAATTTCACTTTCATAATTTATTTCACTTCTACAATAATCTGGCAAATGTCTTCTTTTAAACAAGACCAACCATATGTCTATATTTCAAAGCATTCTTGAATTACAACCATTTAAGTTTGGATAGTGATTTTCATGGGGGAATAGTTAAGGGGTTAAACAAAAAATTTGAAATGTTGCCTTGGCAATAAACTGAAAAAAGTTGAAGTTGAAGCACTAAATCTAAATGGAAATTAATTAAAACTGAAACTGAGATAAACGTTCGGCTGTCCACTGACAGTACCTGGTGTAATTGCTCGGTGGAACTGGTGTAAATCTTCTCCTCTCAGTTCTTCTGCGATCTGTCCGATCTTCTGCCTCACGCTGTCCAGTTTCACATCTGCCTCGTTCAGGATCTCCTCCACATCTGGAACACTGACAACCAAACACACACTCATGCTTATTTACAGTTAAGGCACTTCGCAGATGCTCTCATCCGTGAAAAACTCACAGTATAATGACATTCAAAATCTAAAGTTACTTTGTACTATGATGAAGGTTTTCCTTTGGCTTATTTTCCTTTTTATCAATTATCAGATTCTAAGTCAAACAATTTATTAAAACAAAAACAATTCTATCTATCCGTCCATCCATCTATCCTTCTGTCTATCTATCCCTACTAAGTGTAAAGTATTTCGCTACCTATTCACTTTATTTGACTATTTTCTCAAATATATATGTGACTCTGGATCACGTCACCAGTCTCGAGTCGCACGGGTATATTTGTGGCAATAGCCAACAATACATTGTATGGGTCAAAATTATCGATTTTTCTTTTATGCCAAAAATCATTAGGATATTAAGTAAAGATCATGTTCCATGAAGATATTTTGTAAATTTCCTACCATAAATATATAAAACATTTATTTTTGTGAGTGAATGCAGCACAATCGCCAACATAAATGCACAACTTTGAAGGAGATTTTCTCAATGTTTCGATTTTTTTTTTTTGCACCCTCAGATTCCAGATTTTCAGATAGTTGTATCTCGTCCAAATATTGTCCTATCCTAACAAAACATACATAAAGGAAAGCTTATTTATTTAGCTTTCAGATTATGTATAAAACTCATTTAAAATAAAATTGACCCAAATGACAGGTTTTGTGGTCCAGGGTCACATATATGATAATTATGTATATAGAATATATGTCATGTACATAAGCAAGCTCTTGAATGGATCTCACCTGGTCACCCTGTGCAGGAGGAATATGGTCCGTTTGCTCTCAATGGTGATATCTCGACTGCTTTTCACCAAACGCTCATATTTATCATGCTTGGTGTCCAGTTCTTGCTGGAATACTGTCAGAGAAACCAGTAAATAAATCAGATTCATTAATCTGGTGTCGTCAACACACACCGCACACACACTCACCTTTGAAAGCAGCAATGACAGCTGAATCTGGGTTCATACAGTCCTCGGATTTCTGTCCGACTTCTGTCCTTCGTCTTCGGCCGCATCCCTCGTCTAAGAGGAACATTATAAGCATATATTTACATAAATGAGAACATAACTCACCGTGACGGCAATCTATAAGCAAACGATTCTTAGTACGAGGATTTCTGCATGAAAATCAAATGTTTTTAAACTGAAAGACGTCGTCAGGCTTTACCTTCTCGTTTACTCATCTCTGTAGTGAAGTGTTTTTCACTGGACACGTGAACTGTTCAGTTATGTACAGTAAACTCTTTTATTTTAGCAGCTGATTGTGATTTTAGTGCGTGTAAATCCAGCTGAACGCCTTTATCGTGGGTTTACACGTGTGCCTGTATGATTACGTACTTCCACAAATATTAAACCTAGAAACAACTAATTTTATAAATGTGTAATCAAACCGTGCATTCGTTATAAAAACAGCGATTTACGTCCGACTCGGCTTAATTTGAACGCTGGCACGCACACGGACTTCCATTGTTTACACGGGACCTGCGCGTGTTGATTGCGTGTTACCGCAAGCCATTCTGGGTAATGTAGTTTAACCTGGTCCATTGACTTTCGAGGTTATTTTTAGTCCAGTAGTAAAATTGATCTTCTTTAAATGATTTAGGTGCTCAAATTTCGTTTAAATAATTTAGAAAGCATATCTTTTTTATAACTGTTTTTATGTCAAAGTAATTTTTTTTCTTATAAAAGACAATAAAAGAAATGAAAGTACTTGAAAGTAAACTAAATGAAATGAAAATAAATTGAATTAAAAGAAAAGAAATTAAATGAAAAATGAAAAGAAATTAAATGAAAAGAAATTAAATGAAAAAACAGAAAGGAAATGAATGAATGAACAAATGAATGAATGAATGAATGAATGAATGAATGAATGAATTAATGAATGAACAAACGAACGAACGAACTAATGAAAAAAAAAGAATGAATGAATGAATGAATGACAAGGTGTAGATTTTTACAAAAAAGTATTGTAATGGTACAATTGTACATTGTTCCATATTCATTTCAAGCCCCAGAAAGGTAGTAAAGACTTCATTAAAGTAATCCATGTGACTCCAGTGGTCTAACCTCAATTTTATGAACCAACGCAAGTGCTTTGTGCAAAAATACATAATTGTTGCATTCACGCTCTTGTCGTCTGCTCTCGCATTAACACAACATGTTAATGTCGAGGTGCTCTCGTGAACATGCGTTTGAGTTTAATATGTTGTAAATAAAGTGATAAATTATGGTTAAGGGATAGAATATACTCATGTCACTTCATAAAATTGAGGTTGAACCACTGGAGTAACATGTTTATGATGTGTTTGCTACCTTTCTGGGGATTAAAAGTGATAGTTGTGTAGCTGTCAATGGAGGGACAGAAATCTCTCACTCATCAAAAACATCTTTATTTGTGTTCTGAAGATGAACAAAAGTCTTGTTTGGAAAGACATGAGGGCGAGTAATTATTGACCGACTTTACATTTTTGGGTGAACTAACCATTTAACAGCAGGTGTAATGACTAATTAGAGTGACCATAATTTAATTCAATACAGCACTGCTTTAATGTAACTTTTTCATAATTTAACACTGTTGATGTTGTCACAGTGCATGCCCAACTGAACATTATTTATGCTTTTAAGGTTGGAGACAAGTGAGAAACAATGAGACAAGCCCGGATCCACATGACTTGATGTGTTTCAAAAATGTTTTACATCTATGACATAAACTATTTCAAGACCTCTGCACCCATTTTGGGAGTTTTTGTAGCATGCAAACTTCAATATATCTGGAGGAGTTCCTGCCTCATTAAGAACTTTGATCATCATCATCATTAGGTCCAGTAGTCAACATATGTATTTGTAGTTGTATTACTCAAGGTATGTTTACACTAACACATCAATGCATTCAGTGTACAGTGAAGACCTTTTAATAAAGTGGTGATTAGGATTTATTGTTATTAATTTGTGTATTCTGTCCATATTTGTATAGGTTATTGAATTAAATGTAGGTTATTAATGTGTAGTTCTAAATTTAGTGTTCATTTTGAATTTTTGTGTGCTGTATGCTGTACAATTGTATGTATGCTATGTGCATTTTTGTGTAGGTTTTGAATGTGTTCTGTTTGTACATACTTGCATAGGTTTTGAATTTATTATGTGTGTTGTATGTACACTTTTGAATTTATGTACACAATTTACATTAAATGCCACTCCCCAATATATAATTTGTAATTGAAAAATATATTTGTTGAAACATATGTATTGTTTATACAAATAAACAATCTGTATTTGAAAACAATGTGTATTTTATTTATTAAAATAAGGTCATAAATAAAAATAAATATTTAACTCAACTGTTGGGTTATTTTAACCCAACTGGAGTTTAACCCAATGCATTGGGTTAAAATAACCCACAGTTGGGAAGGTGCTATACCAATCCACAGTTGGGTTATTCGTTGGGTTATTTTTAACCCAACATTTTTAAGTGAGTATACAATGATATTTACATAATGTTTCCTTTACTATCACTACTCTCATGGTCATGGCACAGGATAAAACAAATTGAGAGAGAGAGAGAGAGAGAGAGAGAGAGAGAGAGAGAGAGAGAGAGAGAGAGAGAGAGAGAGAGAGAGAGGGGGGGGGGGGGGGGGGGTTCTCTCCTTTGATTGCACATATACAGTATATCAGATTACAGTTCTTCCTCCTGAACTTCAGCCTGGAGGATTGATGCCAACTGTGTACGTGCCACCCAGAGCCTCCTCACTGTCTGAACGAGTGCCAGCGAGCTCCTATAGGGGGCAGTGGACAACAAAATAAACATCATGAAACCACATTTATGTGCATTTTATTGAAATCCCATATATTTGCTTGCTTAGCAACTTGAACAAATGTGACGTGGTCATTTAGATCACAGGCTTTCAGTCTGTTAGATGCCACGGACCCTCAAATATTATAATATCATAAATATGTGTAAAATATGCTATTTATTTTCTATTTTGTTAAATTTGTTCTTCTAAAGTGCTGTGTTGTTAGATGTAGGCCTATTATTTATTTGTTTAAATATTTAATGTATTATTTAATATTGTAATCAAAGTTTTTATCTATTTAGCCTACTTTCATTTATTTTTATTTCATTTTTTTTCATTTTAGATTTTTTTTTTTAAATCTGTTTTTCTCTAAAGTTTTCCACGGACCGCCAGCACTTGGCCGGACCCCAGTTTGAATCCCCCTGATTTAGACCGATTTCTTTTTGCCTAGAACTGAGAATATGCACTTAATACACCAACCAATTTACATGAATGACATTGCAAAACAATGCATTGAAAATAAATCCGCTGTCTCAAAAAAAGCAATTTGTTTTTCATTAACTCTGCTTTTTTGAGTGTTATAGTAACTTGTTTACTAACTAGTAAGAATATCTAGAATGAAATAGGCTTACCACTGCTGATTATATGGATAATTCACCCAGAAATTAAAATTCTGTCACTAATTAGGCTACTCCCCCTAATGTAGTTCCAAACCAGTAAGACATCTTCAGAACACAAATAAAGGTATTTTTGATGAAATCTGAGAGCTTTCTATTCCTCCATTGACAGCTACGCAACTACCACTTTGACGCTTCATAAAGTTCATAAAGAGATCGTAAACTAGGCCTAATCCATATGAATTGAGCGGTTCAGTCCGAATCTTCTGAAGAGATTCGATCTCTTTATATGATGAACAGATTTCATTAAGACTTTTATTCACATATAAAAATTGATCAGCGAACATAAACAGAAGCTCAACCAAACATGCTTGACACACGAGAATGAACCTCATTGGCTCTTGCAGAAGCTCAAACGTGATGCGCAACACGAGAATGAATCTCATTGGTTCTCACACGTCAATCGACCATGCTTGTGTTTACCACAACTGATGTGAGTTGATGAATGTTGCCTGTTCATCACATAAGTGATTGAGTATCGTGAGAAAATTTTGACTAAACCGTTCAATTCATATGGATTTGTTTTACATTTTTGAAGCGTCAAAGTGGTAGTTGCGTAGCTGTCAATGGAGGGACAGAAAGCTCTCAGATTACATAAAAAATATCTTCATTTGTCTTCCGAAGATGAACGAAAGTCTTACATGTTTGGAACAACATGAGGGTGAGAAATAAATGACAGAATTTAATAATATAATAATATAAATATAGTTCAGATTATGTTTATGAAGTAATTTCAGCAGATCAGAGTTTAATTCAGTTTATTTAAATGCAAAAACAATAAAAGTAATTGTCATTTTTGCATCTCATTTTACTGACGGCAGAGATAAAACTGAATTCGGTTCATTTGCGGACCCCCGTCGACCTGAACTAAAACCTGAAGCCTTTGTCTTAGTAGAATCAAAGCCTTGCTAATTAGGCCACCTATACTACTAACAAAGACATTAACATTTTAAAATCCTTCTGAATGCGACAGATCTTGAGCGAACACAGTCATTCAATTTCCCACTCATCCCGCTTTCAGAGTGTGTGTGAATGTGAATGAAACAAGGCGGGGCATATTTATCAGGTCTGAACCCTTGACCACGCCCCTCCTGCCTGACGTCAGAGGTTTGGTTTGTACTGGCGACGTGCAGCAGAACGCACACCAATACAACCACGCGCATGAGGAGCGCGCCTGCGGGATGGAGCGCGCGCGGCACGATCCCAAACCCATCCGTTTATTTAACGGAGAAAGGGTGAAAATAGTTGTGTGATGAAACGGATACGATTGTTGGTTTGCGTTTGTTGAGGCTGACACGTTGTGAGTGGATCAACGTGAAAGTTATCCGCAGGAACGCGTGTGGAAGGACACGATTTAAAGGGCCAGCAGCGCGCAAACGAGAACATGGAGCGATGCCCTACTGTTTTGGATCCAGACCGGGATAAACAGTATTGCGAGCTGTGTGGCAAGATGGAAAACCTTTTAAAGTGCGGTCGGTGCCGGATCTCCTTCTACTGCAGCAAGGAACACCAGAAACAGCACTGGAAAAAACATAAACTCACCTGCAGAGAGGCTGAAAAGACCCAGATTGAGGCACAAACTCCACAGCTGCAGGAGAAACCAGCTGATCCAACACTGTTCACCAGAAGTGAAAGCTCAGAAACTGACAGCAGCAACACACAACACAAACCCCAAACACTAAAACTGGCCACTGAGTACATAATCCCGTGTATGAACAAACATGGCATTTGTGTCGTGGACAACTTTCTGGGTGAAGACATCGGATTGTCCATTTTAGATGATGTGAAAGCTCTCCATCAGGCTGGTAAATTCACTAACGGACAGCTGGTGAGTCAGAAAAGTGACTCTTCTAAGGACATAAGGGGGGATAAAATCACTTGGATCGAGGGGAAGGAGCCTGGATGCGAGAAGATCTGCTTCTTAATGAGTTGCATGGATGACCTGGTCAGGAATTGCAATGGAAATCTGGGAAACTACACTATTAATGGAAGGACTAAAGTAAGTATGTGTCAAGGATGCTTTACTAACACGGCTCCTCCATGTCATCGTGGTTTTGAAGGCTTCACGCGTCCTCCGTTCAATCTGCTAATAGCCGGTTTTGTCTGAACTGATGCAGCTCAGTGTTGGGAGTTTTATTATTTGGTATTGGTGTTTTTTCAGTGGATGATGCAGAGTGGCCAATGGCTGATATAAGATGAAGATGCATCTGCTCAATCTTAATTATGTCCAGGTTTTCCAGTTACTAGGCACTCGGCATTTTCACTGGCCACAATTTTGGCATTGATACCATGGGGAAAAACTGCCATATATATATAGAGATATTTATTAATATCTCATCATTTGGCAGCAGGTTTATTAACCTGACGCATTGATCCATTATACATGCATTTTCTTTCTCAACTCTTTACGTTCACTTAAAACAGAACTGACTGCAGTGAAAAAAATGATTTGTTGAATTTAATAAATAAAAAAATTATCGTACGTGGTTGCACACAATTGATTTTAGCTACATTTAAACAAATGCATTAAGTTGAACTTAATCAATTTTAGTTCAACTTAATGCATTTGTTTAAATGTAGCTAAAATCAATTGTGTGCAACCACTTACCATAAAAAATAGATTAAATTCAACGAATCATGTGTTGAATACTCACCCACTCAGCATTGTGAAATTATTTTGTGTGCATTTGAATGTTTATGCGCAATAAGCAGCGAAAAAGACTCAATTTAGTGCTGAGAGGAGGCTTTATATGTGCGCAAACTTTCCGTGTGCGAGCACAAAATCTGCAGGAATAAGTAAAATTATGCGCAATACGTGCAATCCCTTGCCGAAATTCAAGCCCATAACACCAACAATATTCATCCAGAGCAAATGCAACGAGTGAGTGAGGAGAGGTGGGTTTGTGTGCCACTCGCTGTCAGAGAGAGAGAGAGAGAGAGAGAGAGAGAGAGAGAGAGAGAGAGAGAGAAAGTGCAGCTGGTGTCATGTATTCTGTGAAAAATGACTTTTGGAAGCGTTTCAGATATTTCAGTATTGATATCGAAAAATCAATATTTTTGACAACACTACATCGCACTTAGTTTATTATTTTAGATGACTTTTAAAAAAATGACAAAAAAAAAATACACACACACACACACACACACACACACACACACACACACACACACACACACACACACACATATATATATATATATATATAATATCGAAACTATAAAACAACACAAGTGGAAGGATGGGGACTGCAAATATTTATAGTGAAAACACTTCCAATTCCAGCTCGGCACACCGTGAACATGTTCTCAACCGACTTCATGAGGTGCATTCTGGGAACTGAAGGAGTTGATGTGTGCTGCACATATATGATAATTTTCCTTCTCTATATCTTGCACACGCTTGCTAGATTAACAAAAGCTAGAATTTCAATATTATCTGATTAATGCTTACATTTTGGCTTGTTCAATCAGTCTGTTACCATTTAGTATGGACACTTTTTGACTTTTACTGTTGGATGTCTTATTACTGAGTAATTATAGTGAAAAACGACATGTGAGCTGGAATTATTTTGGTTAAATTCAGTGCATCATTTACAGAGTAACTGCATTCTTGCAATTTCTTTTTGGCAAGTGTTTTATTCCTTTATTTTTGGGTTGGGTAGGAAAATGATACTTTCAGCATAGAAAATTACAGTGAATATTTATATTCAGATTTTTATGTTACCCTCGTTGTACAGTGGTGTAGTTGAGCAGTTTGCACACTTTAAAGATGATCACTGCAACATAAAAAGGCTTTGTGCATTAGCTGGAATACTGTGGTGCATGTGGCATTTGTTGTGCCTGTTATAGTAACACTTTCACTTTTTCTTTGTCATTTGAAAAACTGCCTGTAACATTAATAACAAGGTCGTAGATTTGATTGCTGGGAGTGCATGAACTGATAAAAGGATGCGACCTTGAATGAAATGCAAGTCTGCATAAATGTACAGTGCATATAGGTGGGTCAATATTCTTAAGATTTTATATAATAAACACAGAACAGAAACAGAAAGTCTAAATTAGTACCCGTTTCTGCATATGCTCTACCTCCGAACTTGCCATGACAGCCGATGCAACAAAAAAAAGAACAAAAAAAAAACAAATTTTCTATGCTCTCATGATAATATTCTACCACTCTAAAGTCTAAACACACTTGACTGAATTTGTTTTTCACGGTCATAAAAAAATGCATACATGATTGTGCTTAAATACCTCAATATTATCGCATCTAACATAAATATATATATATATATATATATATATATATATATATATGAAGAGTTTAGATGCAAAAGCTGAAATTTTCTTCTAGAATGATCATTTTTATCAAGCTCGTATATTTAAGTTCAGTAATTTCACTTAAATGGCAATGAAAATGACCTATTAATTGTCATTTAAGTGAAACACTTGAATATACGAGCTTGATAAAAATGATCATTCTAGAAGAAAATTTCAGATGGCACTTAGAGGCTTTTGCATCTGAACTCTTTATACACACACACACACACACACACAGACACACACATACTGTATATGCATACACACGTACGTACATACATACACAAACTTTTTTGTTAGATAGAAGCACTAATATAAACAATGTTTTTTAATGCATGAGTTGGAGAAGATAGTAAAGTAAAAGCAACACCTTCAGCCGTTTAAAAGCATGTTTTGATCACCACATGATTCCATACTTACATTTCTGTAAGAGTTTGATGACTTCACTTTTATTCTAAACTGTGGCAAAGAGCAAGAATAAAGTGAGTGGGTGTTAAGGCCACATTTGCTTTAGTACGTCGCTGTTTTTAGCGCATCCGAGCCTCTTGCTGGCCGCAGTTTAACTCTGGCCTTGCGTGTGACCTCAGATCTCACTGTCCCTGAGCATATCAGAGCGACTGACCCGTGAGACCCACAGACACGGAGTCACTCGCCCCGCTAAACCCTCCCTCTCTTTCATAGTCAACCGTTACAAATGATCATGCAAGTTACCTTGATGTTTAGTGTCTCTGCTTACTACAGTTTCCTTTGCGCTGCTGTGAAGTCCCTCGAAGTAAACACACGATTAAGTTTTGTTGCTGTACCGAGCTCTTTCATAGATCTGTTGATGCTGTCTTTTTCTCTGTAATTTAACGTTTATTTAATTGAGCAAGTCAGGTTTCCATGCCACATTTTTTATGCACATTTATAATATGTGACCCTGGATCACAAAACCAGTCTCGAGTCGCACGGGTATATCTGTGGCAATAGCCAACAATACATTGTACGGGTCAAAATTATTGATTTTTCTTTTATGCCAAAAATCATGAGGATATTAAGTAAAGATCATGTTCCATGAAGATATTTTGTAAATTTCCTACCGTAAATATATAAAACATTTATTTTTGTGAGTGAATGCAGCACAATCGCCAACATAAATGAAAAACTTTAAAGGAGATTTTCTCAATGTTTCCATTTTTTTGCACCCTCAGATTCCAGATTTTCAATAGTTGTATCTCTGCCAAATATTGTCCTATCCTAGCAAACAATACATCAATGGAAAGCTTATTTATGCAGCTTTCATATGATGTATACATCTCAATTTAAGAAAATTGACCCATGTGACCGGTTTTGTGGTCCAGGGTCACATATAGATAAACCCAACAGTTGGGTTTAAATATTTAATTAAAATTTTTACACCCAATGATGGGTTTGTCCATTTTTGACTCAAACAAGTTGTTGAAACAACAGCATTTTTTGTAGACTTTTTTTTATTTTCTTTTTTACAATGTATATAGTATTAAAGCAGCTTTGAAAATGCCTGTTTCTACGTTACAAGTGCATGTTTCTACATCTTTTCTTGGCAAAGTAAAGAGATTAAAACATCTGTCATGTCAGAGGTGCTCTTTAGCTTTGCCAAATCACAGTTTTCTAATCACATGCACTGAGCATATTTACTATTAAATAGTTCTTAACCACAGATTAATTTTAGTACCATTGTGATACATACATACAAACTCATACAGGTTTGAAACAACTATCCGTTTAAGTGTAAAATATTACGTGCTAATGTTGTTCTCACGCTTTGCCTTGTTTTCCAAGGACGGCACAACTATTTGTGTCTTCTCGCTCTCTGCTCTTTGACCATGAATGTCTCATCATTCATGAGTCTGATATTACACTGCACGTCTTAGCCAACTTCATGCATTTTGTTACAGAAATATCAACCCGGCAATGACTTGTACAAGTACAATTTGACTTGTACAATTGTTTTTCTCATGCTTATGAACATATAGCACTCATTTCTCAAAAATATATACCGGCGATAAGTGATAGATGGACATGTAGTCATCCAAATGACTTGTTCGCTGAATTATCCAAGTATTTTTGTGTGAGAATAACAATCATTATTCACTGATAGTCAAATCTCTTTTAAACTTGAATGACCCTTTGAGTACGAGACGCACGAGAACCAGCGGTGTTGGACGTTATTGACTTCATCACTGAAGCAAACATTCATTAAAACTTCTCCTTTTGAATTCCACAGGAGAAAGAATGCATACGGGGTTAAAACATCATGAGCTTATAGTTAATGATGCCGACAGCCAGTCCTTTACTGTAACGTGACCTGCTTTAATGGTATGCAGCTTTACAATAGCCTCTCTGTGTACACACTTCATTGTGTGCGTGTGTGTGTGTGTGTGTGTGTGTGTGTGTGTGTGTGTGTGTGTGTGTGTGTGTGTGCGTGTCTGTGTGTGTGTGTGTGTGTGTGTGTGTGTGTGTGGATCTATGCAAACAATGCTTATGGAGAGAGTCCTGCTTTTACCGACTTTTGACCCAATTTTGCAACAAGTCATGTGGATTTGGCTTTTTTCTGCGTGTGGCTGCTTTAAGACCAATCTAACAACAGTCAATGAAGGAAAAGAAAAAGAGGAAGACTTTTAATCACGCAATCTTCTTTAGTGACATTGATGGTTCCACGAAGAACCTTTAAAGGCACAATATGTATGATTTTTGGATCAAAATATTCAAAAACCACTGGAAAAATTGTATATATTTTGTTGATTTGTGTACTTACATTATCCCAAATGTTTCTAAGAATGTTTAAATCCAGAGAAATAAGTGGTTTAACATATCAATGACATCATACCCACGTTACCCTCGATTTACGGTTATATTTAGTAGAAACCATGGAAACACCAAAGACGCTTGAATATGTTTTATTAGACAGAAATCGACATCAACAGAAAACTAATCATTGTTATACAGCTCAACACAGTTTGTTGGAATCTCGTTTTCTTGATTTACCGCGAGTACCATGTTTTACCATACACTCAACCCAAATTTGGGTCAAATATGGACAAAGTTAAAGTTTTTAACCCAATGGTTTGGTTCGTCCATATTTGACCCAAATTTGGGTTAAAACAGCCCTGCATTTTTTAGAGGGTACCTATAATATCGATCTAGCTCACTGTAGTGTGTAACAAGTGTCTAATATAGTCACCGCCGAGTGAACGCACCATTATAACAACTTTCAACCCACTCAGATGCATCTAAATCCCTATTCGGACGGGATTAACTTTACAAGGGTAGATGGAGTAATGTAATTTTACCACAGGACGTCTGTAATATTAATTGCCAATTCGCACGGGATAAGAGATCTCAGTAAAAATAGCAGGAGAGTAACTCGATTTGCGCATCGCGTCTCTCCTGTCGTCATGTGTGTATTACGCTGCTTCCTGATATCACGTGCGCAAACACATATATATAAAACAGTTATGTCCGATCGAACGATGTATTAATGAACTTCAGATTGGATTGTGTAATAGGCACTAACGCTAAAAGATGTTTTGTGCCTCTAACAAGTGCTGTTGATCTTTCTGATCTGAATGGTGTGTGTGAAACACTTGAGTTTTGCCACAGACTCGTCCCAGCGTCTAGAACACAACTGATGCTTCTTAAAGCGTCTCCATACTTGAAAAACTGCGGGAAACTACTTTTAAACAGGAAATTATGAAATATTTATGTACATATTTACAGCTGGTCTATTCGCACGGGATGTTATCACCTGAGGTCATTTTAACGACCTTTTTACTGAAGGTAAAAGTCGCCGTAATCTTCACTGACATTGTCTGTAATGATCACTGAGATGCACATTCGGACGGGACTAAAGTCACAGAGAAGCTCTGGTAATTATTACTTTACCCCACCTCTCCATGTTAAACTAGTCCCGTCTGAATAGGGCTTCATATGATAAAACAGCGTTGCGTTACCCCACATACGTATGACTGGAAGAAGCAGAAGCGTCTATAAAAGCTCAACTGTGTGTCGCACTCGTCTCACATTAGCAATCGCTCCAGTGGCCTCGTTCCTCTCCAACGATTTTCGCAACGTTAATAAATCTTTAATACATGACCAGTCATCCATGAATATGATTTCAGCCCCGAGTCCATCGTGTTCTCCACCGGCTGTAGAGGCGAAGACAAAAACTCCCATGATTCTGCGAAATCAATGCATCATCAAGCTACACCTTCGTTTTGAATAAGTGACCTCTAGTGGTGAAAAGTTACATGTGTATGTTAATATGCTTTTAACATCCACAAAATCTTTACATTCCACAAAAGGTTCTTTATAAGGTTGAAATGTTCTTTGGAATCTTTGGGAAACCAAAAATGGTTCTTCTATGGCATTGCTACATTTTTTCTAACAAACAAGAATCCATTACTTCAATGAGCTCCTTATATCTGCATTAAATTATTACATCTAAATTAATACATTTTTAGCTAACTGTGATTTTGTATATGTACATTTCTAAAATACACTTAGACAGTCACTGATAACACATCACTCTAAATTGTAATGTGGACTCATGCATTTTCTGTAAAGCTGCTTTGAAACGATGTGTATTGTGAAAAGTGCTATACAAAAAAATGTGAGTTGAATTGAATTGCGGCGCAAACCTGCTTTAGGAGCCTTTATTTTTAAGAGTGTGGGTTTGGTGATCTAATGCATTGTTTAAATGTCTTTTGCATGTTAAGCTGTTTGATTGTGAGTTCCCGAGGCAGAGATCCAAGATCCGTCTTGAGAAAAGAGTGTGTTGTTCTGGCAGTTTGCAGCTGTAGAGGCGAATAGGAAAAGAGGATGCCGGAGGTGCTGGTGTCATGGGAATGCCAAACATCTTAAAGCATAATCACTCAACTTTCTCCAGTTAATAGAAAGGTAGAGCCAAAGCCCTTCTGACTTAATGTCTAGACGTCTGCTAAATGCTTATCACAAGATCACATACATGTACGGTTAACAGAACCAAGGGTTTCTGAGAGAACTGGCATGCTTACAGTTGTTGTGGATGTCTTACGGTTGATTAAATATGAGCAGTATTCAGTGTTGGAGTCTCAAGAGCCAACATAATCATTGCCTGGGTCTCAAAATATTACTTTATTTGTCTAGGTCTGGGGTTATGATCTCAGACAGCACATTTCCCGAGTGTTAGAGGAGTTAATTATGTTGGCAAGAATTCATTGGGTCTGAACTGATCAGTGGCTCAGATTTGGCACATTTCATTTCTTCTACCCCTTTTTTCTGTTGTGCATAGATGATCATTATTTGTATATGCGCCATCGATTTTAGATGCACATCAGTGTAATATTGTTTGCATTTTTTAATGACAACTAATGAAATTAAGTTCAAACGACAAACTACACTGAGTTAGAGGAACTTATTTTGTAGTATAAACACCAATTTTTAAGTTCATTACTCAAAAAATTAAACAAATTTGGTGTAGAAACAACTTTCACTCAGAAATTGCTAATAAATGTCAACAAACAATAACAAAGAAACGACAACAACAGTGAGTTAAATGTGAAATTTGACATAGAAAATCTTAAATAATATTAACTTGTAAAATGTTTTATTTTTCAAGGTTCTAAATTTTATGGTACTAAATTATATTTATGCAGTAGTTATAATCCATTTATTAACTCTTTGTGCACAGACCTGAAAATGACATTTCCAACTTAAACTCTCATAAATCTTGAATTTGTTCTCTCTTTTTTAATGATGACACTTGGCAGATTATTGCTGAAGTGAAAAATTTTTTTTAAAATGTTTACGTCTATTGTTATGAAAACATTTTGAAAAGGTTTTTGTATGAAATATATATTTTCCAAAACACGTTTACTCTAAAACTGTGTGAAAAACAAAGCCATATATATAAACAAGTTGTGTTTCAAATTTGTGGTTGATATCTCAAAAAATGAGCTTTCAGTCAGATTTTGTTTGGGCGCAGTACCGAACGCTTCCACTAGATGAAATGTTCCCCATTTCCAATGCACTTATTTTTGAATGTGACGATTTGCCATTTAACCTTTTCAAATCATGTCCATGATTTTTTGTGTGTGTTCACATAAAGTGCCAAAACCTTTACCAAGTTTCATACCTCAAAAAAAAAAAAAAAAAAAACGAAACTACATTTTTTTAAGAGCACCTGAGGGTTAAAAGGTTATTAATCAGTCATATTTTGGGTTAGGACTGTGTTCAGGGTCTTGACCAACAATTTTCCCTTTTGATTTCAGGGATAGATGAGGGTTAGGGATTGTATGATTCTAAAGTTGTTCCAGAATTATGGGTTATTCTCACTTTGGATCTCTGGTGTTTGCTTTCTTCATCCTCGTTTTCCTCCTGCTTTTCCTTATATTCTGTCCCGAGGGTCTGTGTGTTTGATATCATCACTCTAAAATATATCTAACACATATATATCTATCAATCATTAAAGGGATAGAGATAGTTATCCCAAAAATAAATTAAGAAAATAAGTTTCAGATTTTATTCTGACAGATTTTCCATTTTTAACCCTTCAAGCTCTAAGGCTCAGTTTCTTTTCCTCAAGCCTCCAAGTTTTGTCCTAAACAAAAACAAAAATGATGCAAATAATATGCATAAGTTTTTATGCATCATTTAACTAAAATAAACTAAATAAATAAATAAACTAATAAAGTTACTGGTATTGTATCCACTGCCCTCGCTGACTTTTGAGTGCTAAGTTTCTCAGTTTATTTATTAATTTATTATTATTACGTTTACATGATTTATTTTTGGAGTTTTGTTTGAGTCAGCGAAGGTTACTGAGAGTGTGCTTCGTATCGGACACAAAAATAAACAGTGGCGCGAGTCTCCGACTCTGTCAAACTTCTCTTATCAGACAATCAAACTAAATATTATTGTTTCAATAATCAGTTGTTTTGGAGGAGCCTAAAAGCTGTGATTGTCCATAAAATGGTTTATTGGCAAAACAAATGCCCTTTTTCATCTGGCAGGGCAGCTGCTTTTCAGATTAATAATGTCGAGTCATCTTCCTTTCATTTGTTGAACAGTGACACGTCCTCATTCATTTGCTGGTGGAGTTTGGTCGAGTTTGAATGTGGCTTTGAGTTAACAAGTCTTCCAAATGCATGTATCATATATGTGAAGGATTTGTGTGAGTTGTTGTTGTTTTCTTTTTACATTAAGTAGTAGTGTTTGTTCAATAAGATATTTTCCTATAACATCTCAAGGCTGTCAGAGACGTCAATGACAGCATTTCCTGCAGAACTGCACCATGCAACAATTTTAACTCTAACCACATTTGCTATGAAAATTAATGCAATTTGGAATAAAACTGTATGCATGAGCTTTAGGCATATCATGACTTGCAAACAAAGCATACGGTGAGAAAAAAGTATTTTTTCTGCAATGCAATTAAATGTAACTCGACACCCTTGCCTCATTTAGTAAGCGCTCTATGAATATGCAAATGAGCCCCGCCTCCACTGGTTGACGATCACGTGTTGATCTGATTGGTTACGAGGTAGTTTGTGACGTCAGAAACACCAGCGATTTCAAAGCGTGTTTTTGAGACTGTCTTTGGTTCACTGCAGTTTTAAGGAGGAAATACTCAGCAATGCTGTCGACTTATGAACTTACACATGGTTTGTCTTAAAGCAGATTAAAAACACCACATAAACAACTCTGAAAGCTTGATTGTTTTACCACAGGGTTATTTGGGGAACCAAAGATGGCCACTCTACATAGATCTGTCCGTGTGAACACGCTTCAGTAATGAGGGATGCTGCTGTTGGGGTTTTTATGGTTCGTAGGGCAGGAACTCTGTTAATATTCGGACATAGTTTTGAAGCGGCTGGAATGTAAACAAAAGCCCTCAGCGTCCGGATCGCCTGTTAATGAGGCCGTCGAGGAACGCGGAAGAATGACAGCGCTAGTATACGGCAACGGCACACACAAACACACTTACAGTAAGGCTGAGGCGTACGCTATCTCACACACACATCTACTGTACGAGAGCCAGCTGCTGAAAAGCTCCGGCACGTTCACCGGCGTAAGTCAGAGCTCAAGTATTGAGGACGAGGAAGCCTGATCTGACATTGCATTGGCATTTCTGATGGGCAAAAGAACCTCGTTTGTAGAGTAATAATATTGAATGCATTACTTGAAAAATAACTAGGCCTACCTTACCAAATGCAAAATGAATGCATGTTGAATGAATGAAATATTGATTTGAGCTGCAGTATAAATGTAGTCTAGGGGAGACCGGGGGCAGATGCAACATTTGACTTCTAAATTGTATCCAAATATTTCAAAACGTTTTTGAGTAAAAACAACATGACCAAAGTTTGTTACAATTGCCCCCACCCCTATAAAATTCATCAATGCCTTGTTTGACCAATCAGAATCAAGTATTTCAGACTTTAATGCGAGTTTAAAAAAAGCACACTGAATTTGTTGATTAAGCTATTATTTTTTAGTCATTTAAAAAGTATTAAAATCTTTAATTGAGATTTATGTCATTTTGAACACTGTAAAAACAAAAGTTGCTGCCTTCAATTTTTGAGTGCAATCAACTATGTTTAAGTAGTTGTCATGTTTGTCTATGTTTAAGTAAGTCATTTCAACTTAAATTAGGCTACATTAAACTGACTGATGAGTGAAATGTCTGGTATTTGTTGATTTAAATTTTTTTTTTAATTATATTCACCTGATATGTTAATACTTTCTAAATGATTAAAAATACATATTTTTTATTTGTTGATTTGGTGTTTTTTTATATTCACCCCAAAAAATAGTATCATGTTTTGTGTATACTTTTAATAATTTAAACTCATTTAGGGAAATATATGGAATTGTAAAGTAAGCTATTATTTTTAATCACTTACTGAAAATTTGTGATTTTCTTTTTTAAATTTAGCCTATATTAAATTATTTAAATGATTAAATATACCCAAGTGATTAATATCGTATTTTTAAAAATGCATATTTTGAATCATTTTAAAGTGATGATGATTCATGGAGTGAATTTGTTAATGAATCCGTTCACACACACTGCTGAACTTGTCTTCGGCTCCTTTTGTTTTCAGGAGTTTTTACGGGAAGTGTGTGTGGAAAGACATGACGGTCCGTGTGTTTTTGTTTAGTCATTTGGTTTTGGAGTCAAACCCCTCCCACACACACTCGCCTCGTAACTGACCCACGGCGAGAAGAATAGATTTCAGGAACACTGAGCTAAAGCTGGGATTTATGATCACTGTTTCTTTAGCACTAGTGTCCTGTTCTTCTGTGGGCCGGACCGCACACTTTCTTACGCAGTGACAAATACAGTCAAACCAAAATCTATTCAGACACATTTCTCACATTATCACAGTTTATTCGCTATAGTTTAGAAAATGGTAATAAAATGATAAGAATCAGTTGATATTTGACTGGTTTTGTCCATCCTTCTGTTAGACTGTCTCACACATGAATTATGTTGAATATCTGTCAGCTGTTAAATTTAACTACACCATTAGATAATACCAGTTTAGCTCAACCAATCACCAAGCAATGCTTCATTTTGTTCAGTCTGTGTGTAAAAAGAGCATTAGCAATTAAAGAAAACACACTTCAGCAAAACATGATCAGGTCAAAGTGTCTGAATCAATTTTGGTCCCAAATTTTTATACAATTTACTGGTAGTCCACTGTGTATGAAGAATTTTTGGGTATAATGTCACAGTTTACTTTATTTTGCTATCCTCACTTATATAAATGAACTATAATGTCCTGCACACACTAGTAAAAATATATAAAAAAAGAATATCTGGTGTCTGAATAATTTTTGGTTTGACTGTTTACCCATCTTGAGCCCATCTCCTTGAGACAAAAGGGGGGGGGGGCAGAGAGAGAGTGAGGGGAGAAAGAAAGAGAGAGAGAGAGAGGGTGGGGGAGAGAGTGAGTGAGTGAGTGAGAGAAAGAGAGAGAGAGAGAGAGAGAGAGAGCGAGAGAGAGTCCCTCACGCACTGCACGTAGCAGGATCATTAAAACACAGCTTCCTCTGGCTTTAGGCCAACAGCATCCGGGGTTCACATCAGTTCATCTCTGTTTCTCTCACACATGAGGTGGAGGTTTGGCCTCAGATCGAGTCTTCCGTGAGGGCTGAAGCACGACATGTTGTGACGCTCAGGAAAGGATTGCCAGGGTCCAGCCCTCAGACCTCCTGCAGTGTGTGTGAGACTCGATCTGCACCCATGCAATCCAAACCTATAAAGGCCAATGCAATTACTTCTTGTACTGACTTAAAATGATTGAATTAAAAAAAAGATTGTATAACAAAATATATATTTTTATATTTGAGTAAAATGATTTCCTCTAATTAGTAACTTTAAAAAAAGTATTTATTAATTAATCATTAAAAAGTGAAATGTAATGAATTTAAATTAAACTTGACTTCTACATTCAAAAAGTAAATTAAATAGATTGATTTTTCTTGATAAAATTGTATATATTGTACACATTATTTTACTTTTTTTATTTATTTTTGCATAATCACCTAAATAATTAAAATTATAAAAAAGACATGTATTTTTAATAATTTAAAAATATTTAAACTTTTTAATATTTAAGTATTTTTAAATTTATTGAGTTTTTTAACTTATATTTTAGGGTTTCATATTTGTATTGAATATTTATTGTTTTTTTTAATTAAAAAAATGTAAAAGTGTATTTTTAATCATTTCAAATTCAATAAACTAATTAAATAAATAAAAAAACAATTATCAAATTTGAAAAGTATTTTTACATTTTGGTAGTATTTGTACAGGCTTAAATAAAAAAAAAGTTAGAAAAAAAATATATTTTAGTGTTAAGTGTATTTTTAATAATTTAAAATATTTTAACATTTTTAAATATTTATACATTTTGGTAATATTTGTATACAGACTTAAATCTATTAAATTAAAAAAGTTATATTATAATTATTATTTTAGGGGAAATTATTCACCCAAATAATTGAAAAGTAAAAAAGTAAGGACTTTCTAAGGGAGATCAACTGATAACATGTAAGCCAAGATAACATGTAAAAAAATGTTTTGTTAAGAAGCAAGTCTTGTGTTTTTACTCAAGCAAATCTGATCAAAATGCCTTCATGGGTTCTGAAGAAAAGCGTTTTATTAATGTTCACTCAATCTTAAATCCTTCCACATTGTAAACAAGGGACATAAGAGCAGAAGTGAAGGAAACTGAGATGGATGTTTTCAGTCTGCAGGACTGGGATGTTTGTTGCTATAATAATATGTGTAGAATGTGGAAAAACTTGCGTCATTTCTGTTGTGAGACTTTGACAATGCTGGTTTGGGCTGAAAACATCCCTCTCAACACGTTCACACCATCACTTCTGTCCCAGTGTTTGAACTGAACGCCACATTCCTCCATATGATCATATGAAGCTTTGCTTTTAACCTAAAGCACTTCATCTGAAGTCCACATCTTAAAGGGACAGTTCACCCAAAAATGAAAATTAGCCCATGATTTAAAAAACTCCTACTTTAATCTGTGGACTCAGTTATTTAACCCACACTTCAAACGCAGACGCCATCCTGCAATCCGGTCTGCAACCGAGCGCAACACTGACTCAGTATCAGCGCTATTCCTGATTTAAAACTCTTCACAAAACTACAAAACAGTGATGTACATCCTGTGCTCTTGAGTTTAAAGGGATGTTTAAGATGGATAGATGCAGTTTTATGATAAACAGATACACTTTTATGATGGATAGATACACTTTTATGATGATAGATACACTTTTATGATGGATAGATGCACTTTTATGATGGATAGATGCACTTTTATGATGATAGATGCACTTTTATGATGATAGATGCACTTTTATGATGGATAGATGCACTTTTATGATGATAGATACATTTTTATGATGGATAGATGCACTTTTATGATGGATAGATACACTTTTATGATGGATAGATACACTTTTATGATGGATAGATGCAGTTTTATGATAAACAGATACACTTTTATGATGGATAGATGCACTTTTATGATGGATAGATGCACTTTTATGATGGACAGATGCACTTTTATGATGGATAGATACACTTTTATGATGGATAGATGCACTTTTATGATGGAAAGATACACTTTTATGATGATAGATGCACTTTTATGATGGACAGATGCACTTTTATGATGGATAGATACTTTTATGATGGATAGATGCACTTTTATGATGGACAGATACACTTTTATGATGATAGATGCACTTTTATGATGGACAGATGCACTTTTATGATGGATAGATATACTTTTATGATGGATAGATGCACTTTTATGATGATAGATGCACTTTTATGATGATAGATGCACTTTTATGATGGCCAGATGCACTTTTATGATGATAGATGCACTTTTATGATGGATAGATATACTTTTATGATGGATAGATACACTTTTATGATGGATAGATACACTTTTATGATGGATAGATGCACTTTTATGATGGATAGATGCACTTTTATGATGGATAGAGGCACTTTTATGATGGATAGATACACTTTTATGATGGACAGATACACTTTTATGATGATAGATACACTTTTATGATGGATAGATGCACTTTTATGATGATAGATATACTTTTATGATGGATAGATGCACTTTTATAATGATAGATATACTTTTATGATGGCTAGATGCACTTTTATAATGATAGATGCACTTTTATGATGGATGGATGCACTTTTATGATGGATAGATGCACTTTTATAATGATAGATGCACTTTTATGATGATAGATGCACTTTTATGATGGCCAGATGCACTTTTATGATGGATAGATGCACTTTTATGATGATAGATGCACTTTTATGATGGACAGATGCACTTTTATGATGGATATACTTTTATGATGGATAGATGCACTTTTATGATGATAGATACACTTTTATGATGGATAGATGCACTTTTATGATGATAGATGCACTTTTATGATGGACAGATGCACTTTTATGATGGATATACTTTTATGATGGATGGATGCACTTTTATGATGGATAGATGCACTTTTATGATGGACAGATGCACTTTTATGATGGATATACTTTTATGATGGATGGATGCACTTTTATGATGGATAGATGCACTTTTATAATGATAGATGCACTTTTATGATGATAGATGCACTTTTATGATGATAGATGCACTTTTATGATGGACAGATGCACTTTTATGATGGATATACTTTTATGATGGATGGATGCACTTTTATGATGGATAGATGCACTTTTATAATGATAGATGCACTTTTATGATGATAGATGCACTTTTATGATGGCCAGATGCACTTTTATGATGGATAGATGCACTTTTATGATGATAGATGCACTTTTATGATGGACAGATGCACTTTTATGATGGATATACTTTTATGATGGATAGATGCACTTTTATGATGATAGATGCACTTTTATGATGGATAGATGCACTTTTATAATGATAGATATACTTTTATGATGGATAGATGCACTTTTATGATGATAGATGCACTTTTATGATGGACAGATGCACTTTTATGATGGATATACTTTTATGATGGATGGATGCACTTTTATGATGGATAGATGCACTTTTATAATGATAGATGCACTTTTATGATGATAGATGCACTTTTATGATGGCCAGATGCACTTTTATGATGGATAGATGCACTTTTATGATGATAGATGCACTTTTATGATGGACAGATGCACTTTTATGATGGATATACTTTTATGATGGATAGATGCACTTTTATGATGATAGATACACTTTTATGATGGATAGATGCACTTTTATGATGATAGATGCACTTTTATGATGGACAGATGCACTTTTATGATGGATATACTTTTATGATGGATAGATGCACTTTTATGATGATAGATACACTTTTATGATGGACAGATGCACTTTTATGATGGATAGATACTTTTATGATGGATAGATGCACTTTTATGATGGACAGATACACTTTTATGATGATAGATGCACTTTTATGATGGACAGATGCACTTTTATGATGGATAGATATACTTTTATGATGGATAGATGCACTTTTATGATGATAGATGCACTTTTATGATGATAGATGCACTTTTATGATGGCCAGATGCACTTTTATGATGATAGATGCACTTTTATGATGGATAGATATACTTTTATGATGGATAGATACACTTTTATGATGGATAGATACACTTTTATGATGGATAGATGCACTTTTATGATGGATAGATGCACTTTTATGATGGATAGATGCACTTTTATGATGGATAGATACACTTTTATGATTGACAGATACACTTTTATGATGATAGATACACTTTTATGATGGATAGATGCACTTTTATGATGATAGATATACTTTTATGATGGATAGATGCACTTTTATAATGATAGATATACTTTTATGATGGATAGATGCACTTTTATAATGATAGATGCACTTTTATGATGGATGGATGCACTTTTATGATGGATAGATGCACTTTTATAATGATAGATGCACTTTTATGATGATAGATGCACTTTTATGATGGCCAGATGCACTTTTATGATGGATAGATGCACTTTTATGATGATAGATGCACTTTTATGATGGACAGATGCACTTTTATGATGGATATACTTTTATGATGGATAGATGCACTTTTATGATGATAGATACACTTTTATGATGGATAGATGCACTTTAATGATGGATAGATGCACTTTTATGATGATAGATACACTTTTATGATGATAGATGCACTTTTATGATGGACAGATACACTTTTATGATGGATAGATATACTTTTATGATGGATAGATGCACTTTTATAATGATAGATATACTTTTATGATGGATAGATGCACTTTTATAATGATAGATGCACTTTTATGATGGATGGATGCACTTTTATGATGGATAGATGCACTTTTATAATGATAGATGCACTTTTATGATGGATGGATGCACTTTTATGATGGATAGATGCACTTTTATAATGATAGATGCACTTTTATGATGGATGGATGCACTTTGATGGACTTCAAAACAGAAACAGCAATTCGCTGCCATTGGAAGAGCCAGGACATTTTTTAATATAACTCTTTAATATCTTTTAATATAACTTTTGGTAAACTATCCCTTTAAGAGTTTGTGTCATTAGGGGTGCACAATCTATTGTAACTATTTTCATTAATGTTGCATTTATGATATTTCAGATCTCAATACTAATGCTTGCATATCAAAATTCTATTAATTCTATAATACAGACTATTTTCTCTGTTTTGTTGACAGGCAATGGTGGCGTGTTACCCGGCTAAAGGCACTGGATATGTGCGCCATGTGGACAACCCAAATGGCGATGGGAGATGCGTCACATGCATATATTACCTTAATAAGAATTGGGATGCCAAGGTAAGGATATGTACATTCAGATCTGTAATTCATTGCATCCTATTGTTTTTTTATGATACATAAAATATAAAAAAGACGCATATACCTACAATGTGTGTATTCATCCATCCCAATACCATTGCATCCTATTCTGAAGAGTTTGATATGAAAGATTGCCTGGCTTTGCCATGTTTGAAGCATGCTTTATCTGTATAAGCGCTATAGAAAGTTGACATGACTCTGACAGTCGGCATGAATGGCGAGCGACTGCATACGTGCCAGTAGGCCTGCTTCATTTCGGCCTAATCCCATTAACCTCAGAGATTGTAATCTCCAGAGAAAACCAGGAGGAGAGTTACTGAAACCGCTTACCGAGTCAGGGAAATGAGGCACGAGACTCATTACACTGGAAAACGACTCGCACATGAATCGTGCCATTAATGCATTATACCTTTTAAAAATGTTTTTTAAAGATTGCATAAATGTTATGTCGCACAATGTTTTTGTATACCATGCTCGTTGACTATAGTTCTATTTCGTACATAAAATCCACCATATTTACCTTTAGTTGCTTGGTTTTGACTCTAACCCGCTGCCTTGGTCCTGTTTTCCTCTGATGGTCTACATCAGAACGGAGGCTCACTATTGGGCAGCATCACACGCATCACACACATGACCAGCATCAGCCAATAGTGAGCCTCCGTTCTGAAGTACAACCCAGAAGCGCTGCGCTGTTACACTATGTGAACTCAGAGAAACACAGAAGAAAATGAAGAGTTGAATAAAGTCGTAATTTTTTGCGCACAAAAAGTATTCTCGTCGCTTGATAAACTTAAAGGGATAGTTCACTTTGAAATTAATTTTTGATATGTTTTAGCTTACCTCAAGGCCATCCAAGATGTAGGTGTCTTTGTTTCCGCAGTAGTTTCAATTTTGATATTTTTAGGTCAGACCGTTCTTGTCTGTCAGTCATATAATGCAGGTCTATGGACACTGTTTCAAAACACAAGCACAGAGTCCAAATTAAAACAATTCCCCATCGTCCAAATGAAACAATTCCCCATCATAAGTACACATTGATGGCCTAAGACACGAAACGAGCGGTTTGTGTGAGAAAACGAACAGTATTTATATCGTTGTTATCTCTTGAAAACAACACACGTCCAAATGATCTGACGGCGTGGGCGGGTATAGATATATTCATAGATGTCGCCTATGACGGCCTTTAATAAGCTTCTTCAGCCTTTTGGCATCTCCAGCTTTAACCCCGGCACACTACGGCGTAAAACAGGGCACTAGCGACGACACACTGATAGAACATGTGAAACACTTGCTACACACTTTGAAGGACCTGAGTCTTCTCAAGAAGTAGAGTCTGCTCTGGCCCTTTTTATTGATTGTTCCGGTGATTTTTGTCCAGTCAAGTCTGTCATCGATGTGGATCCTCAAATACTGATAGGAGTCCACTGTCTCAATAGCCCTATTCGGACAGGACTAGTTTAACATGGAGAGGAGGGGTAAAGTAATTATTACCTGAGCTTCTCTGAGATTTTAGTCTCGTCCGAATGTGCATCTCAGTGATCATTACGGACAATGTCAGTGAAGATTACGGCGACTTTTACCTTCTGTAAAAAGGTCCGGAAAAAATGACCTCAGGTGATACTAATCCCGTGCGAATAGACCCGCTGTAAAAATATAAGTAAATATTCCATCATTTCCTGTTTAAAAGTAGTTTTCCGTGGTTTTTCAAGTATGGAGACGCTTGAAGAAGCATCAGTTGCGTTCTAGACGCTGGGACGAGTCTGTGGCAAAACTCAAGTGTTTCACACACACCATTCAGATCAGAGAGATCGACAGCACTTGTTAGAGGCACGAAACATCTTTTAGCGTTAGTGCCTATTACACAATCCAATCTGAAGTTCATTAATACATCGTTCGACCGGACATAACTGTTTTATAAATATAGGTTATATGTGTTTGCGCACGTGATATCAGGAAGCAGCGTAATACACACATGACGACAGGAGTGACGGCAGTGTGTAAATCGAGTTACTCTCCCACTTCTGCTAGTTTTACTGAGATCTCTTATTGGCCATTCATATTACAGACGTCCTGTGGTAAAATTACATTACTCCATCTACCCTTGTAAAGTTAATCCTGTCCGAATACGGCTAATGTCTCTGCCGTGAATAGAAATAGGTGAGGGATGGTCTTTTTTCTCTTCTAAAATCAATTAGCAATTCTTTTGTTGTAGTTACATTTATTTGTAGAGGGTTCACTCCACACCACTTCACAAAATCGTTGACCAGAGCTTTATATTTCATCTCTCGCCTCAATGCAGCCGAACACAGCCGAATCATCTGAAAACTTCTGGAGGTCGCATGACTTCGAGTTGTGACTGAAGTCTGAGGTGTAGAGTAGGGCTGAACGATATATCGTTATCGTATCTATATCGAGATATGAACTTTCAAGATATTACTATCGAAAAAAGCAACGATATAGACGATATAGATTTCCCCTCTCCGCGCTCGCCCTGCATACAACTCTGGCAGTCATAACAAACATCAGTTTTACGAGTGCCCTTGAATGCACCGCTAAAGCAAAGAGTATACGCTGATTTCACGCAGCCGTTATTTTGAAATCGAAAGCGAGGCTCCGGTGGGAAGAAAACCGGAAGTGTCGCCTTTAATCATAGGAGACTCGTGAATGCGATGGCGTATTGTTGTGTTTAATGATGTTGTGTCAATTCTAAAACTGTACATACATTTCTTTCATACTTTAGACTATGTACAGTGAAATTTATTAATAAATAAAATATTTTTTTTATATATAATTCAGAGAGTAAAAAATGAAGCAGGAATGAACTATATACATATCCTATATTAGATATTATCTTCCAATAGTGTAAATCGCGGCAGCAGCTTCAGGTTGGTAGTCCAAGGCATTGTTGTTTATCTGTACTTCCGGGGTTCTTCCCACCGGAGCCTCACTTTCAAGTTCAAAATGGCGGCTGCGTGAAATCAGCGTATAGCGCGCACACACTACCAGGGACGTGGAGGGGGGCGGCGTTTCCATGGTGACGCGTCATTGCTTGTCACGTGACACACAGCAGCAGCAACAGCGCTGAATGAATGATGATCTGCTTTTATGTTATTTTCCTTTTTTATTCAGAATATTCACAAATGTGTTAGCTATGGCATGAAATATCTGATATTCCGATTGTCAAATACATGCAAGTGGAAGTATATTGTTGTTTAAACACCTTTATAACGATCGCGTTAGTTGAGCTGTATGCGCGATGGGCGCCGCCGTGTTAGTTTGTGCCGCAGACGCAGTTCAGAGAATCGGATCTGTTGGATTTACAACCTCTATGTTTACAACACGTGAATTCATCCACTTCTCCCGAAATACTTAAAAGTAAGTGGCTGGTGAACTGGGAATAGAATAGAGTAAACACTGAAGTTACACAATGCGTATCTGATATGCAGGGCCGGATTAACCATTAGGGCAACTGGGCAATTGCCCAGGGGCCCATGACATCTAGGGGGCCCTGACAGGTAGGAAATACACAGAAATTTTATAAAGTTATCAAACTCTTTACGATCTTCTTCACTGCATAAAGTGCATCTACGCGGGTTCACGCGACTTTCCTCCCTCCCCGCTGAACGCCAGCGATTACTAATTCGTGAAATGCACTCCCGCTGGTTGAGCGCGGTGAAGTTCGTTTCAGTTTCGATATTAGCCGGACATTTGTTCTATAGGGTCGGTAGTCTAACAAAGATATCAATAGCAAGATTAGTCTTAACATTATGTGACCATTGTGTATCGACATGATGAAATATTCCTTCAAAATCATTCGTGCATTAATGCTGCATAATTATACCTGAGAATGCTTTGACGCGTTTCCAGAGCGCACGATGCGAGGGAATGTCTGCCAATTCCACCAACTGCGTTAAACGTAGTCTATAATTTGTATTATTTAAAATTACTTTTAACATTTAAAAACAGACGTTTTCAAATCCCAAAGCTTGCAGAAGGTTCCTAATGTCAATACTGACTTTACAGCTATACAGCTTTCCTGGTAGCCTTGAGTAAATTAACATGTCTAAGAAAATGATTCATAAAACGTATAAATATCAGTTTAGCCTATGTTTATTTTCGTCACTGACACAGACGAAAATGAAAAGACTATCAGTCAAAGTTCAGCTTTAGGAGAGGTAGAAATAGGCCAGTATAAGAATACTGAGAGAATAAGAAATATGAAGATGAGGAGAGCGCAGACAAATAATCTAATGACAAGGTTTTAAAGAGAGCCTATTTCTTATAATTTTATGGCCTTCAAAAGTCCTAAATTGCACATATGTAGGTCAGAGAAATCCAAATTTTCTCGGGGGAGCATGCCCCCGAACCCCCCTAACTATGGGGGCCTTGAGTCTTGTTGCCCAGGGCACAGGAAATTATTAATCCGGCCCTGCTGATATGAATAAAACGTGTCGAATTATAATTGAAAGGATTATTAGTACCTCTTCCATAGACATCAGTGTGTATTTTACAAACTCTAAATGTATTGTTTTTTTAGTTCTTACGTAGTCATATCGTATTGTATCGATATCGAGATATCAGGCATGAAAATCGAGATATGAAATTTTGTCCATATCGTTCAGCCCTAGTGTAGAGGGTGAATAGAAACGGAGACAAAAAAAACTTTACTCTCACTTTTGAACAATTTAATGCGTCCTTGCTTAAAAAAAAGAAGAAAAAAAGAATTGGTAACACAATAAGGTTCATTAATCACATCAGTTAGCATGACCTAACAATGAACTGCACTTATACAGCATTTATTCATCTTTGTTCATGTTAATTTCAACATTTACTAATACTTTAGTACATTAGTTAATGCACTGTGAACTAACATGAACAAACAATGAACAGCTGAATTTTTATTAACTAACATTAACAAAGATTAACAAATACAGTAACAAATGTATTGCTCATAGTTAGTTCATGTTAGTTAATACATTAATGTTAACTAATGAACCTTATTGTAAAGTGTTACCAAAAGATGTTACTTACCGTAAGTTACTTACTGTACGTTGGTTCAGTGACGTTAAATAATGTTTTTGACTTGAATAAAACCAGTTAACTTAGATGTTACCACTTTTTTTCAGTGTAGAAAAAAATAGCTGACATCACAGCATTTTAAAGTGTACTTCCCTGATGATTTTGCACTTTTGTGCTTGAATGCGCATGCATTGGTGAGCAGTGTGAAGCGTGTGCTCAGCTCCCTGGAGAGAGAGAGAGAGAGAGAGAGAGAGTGTGTGTGTGCATGTGAGCAGCGTGTCGTTCGTGTGAAAGGTTCATATTCTCGCACCCTCGGCGTACAGGTCTTTATCCAGCATGTGGTCTTTTCCTCTCATCCCTGTTCAGGAAGGCCTCGCTCCGCTGTGTTTCCTATCCTAGCCTCCTCCAGACCTGGCCTCTCATTGTTTGTGTCGCTCTGTTATTTTCACTAATGGAATTTATCATTATCACTAAAAAAGCTCCAGTCACGCACTGCTGAGTCGACTTTATTGTCAGTAGTCACGTTATCATGATATCATGCGAGTTTATGATTCATAACGGCATCAGAGTAAAATCACATTTATATGGAAAGGGATGATTGTTTCAGAGGGAACATTTTACACCCTAGCAACCACCCAGAACACCCTAGCAAACGCCTAGCAACTATCCAGAAAACAAAAGCAACTGATTAGCAACACGCTTGCAACTGCATAGTAACACCCTAGCAATCATTTATCTTCAATCTCTTAAAACTAACTCAAACATTCTGGTCAGGCTTTCTTAAACCAAAATACAGTTACTTGAGATTGTATTTTTTAACCACTCAGAACACCCTAGCAACCATCCAGAAAACCATAGCAACTGAATAGCAACACTGTTGCAACCACCTAGAATACCATAGTAACCACAGAGCAACACCCTAGCAACCACCAAGAACACCCTAGCAAACGCCTAGTAACTAGGGCTGGGTATCGATTCAGATTTTACAAATCGATTCGATTTCGATCCTCAAGCTCTCAATTCGATTCGATTTCGATTCTCGGTTCGATTTTCGATTTCGATTCTCGATTCGATTCGATTTTGATTCTAAATTCGATTTCGATTCCACTCAATGAATAGCCTATATATTTAATACAAATCCTATATTTATAAAAAAAAAAAAAGAAAAAAAGAAAGTAAAGTGAACATAAGTTTGGAAGTGGTTAATTAATAAAAAGAAATTAAGAGCTACCAACCTGTATATTAAACTCTATTTATTTTAGGTACACTTGGGTACATTAAAACAGAACCCAACTCTATATTTCAAATGCATACAATAAATAGACAGAATTTTGATGCAAGATGAAAAATTGATGCTGAAAATTGGACAAGTCAGACCAGTCGCATGCCTTGATCAAACAGGTTAAAAATCCTCATATAAACCCATAAAAAAAAAACTTGCATATATTTTATCTGTCTAGGTAGGACATATAGGCCTACAGAGATTGAATAAAGTTATCAAACAGTCTGCGATGCATTAATTCTAAAGTATATATAGACTAATCCTTATTAAAGTTACAAAAGTTATTTAGTCAAGAGCAGTGAGTGTTTTTATCTGTTCCCTTTGTTCTTTGATTAACTTTAACGACAGAGATAATTAGTGGCTACTGTGTACTGTCCCTTTAAGAGACCAACCGCTGCTAACAGAGACGCGGATCTCACACGCGCCTCATCATTCACGTTCATCATAAGACTGCTCTTATGTTATGAAGATACTCGACAAAAAAACATTTTGGCATAATTGTGTGTGTTATTGTTCGTTCTAGCACGAAAGAGAACTGTATATTCTGGGCTGTCTTGTGCGCACGCACGATATCAGCGCGAGTCTTTCTGTGTGTCACAGGACATTCACGTCATTGCGTAGGCTTGACATCGCGATTGCGATATGATTAATTGTGCAGCACTAGTTGAGGTTATTTTATGATTAAGATAAAACAAACATAAAATCTCACAGCATTAGCTATAAAATGGAGTTTGCAAGCCTATGAACAGTGGAGGAAAACTAATACTGGCTTTTGGGTAATAGATAAATAAATATGGAAAAAAATCGATTCGTGGCGTTTGAGAATCGATTTTGAATCGACCACATTTTAAAAAACGATTAATCGAAAAATCGATTTTTTTGCCCAGCCCTACTAGTAACCATCCAGAAAACCATAGCAACACTGTAGCAACCACCTAGAATACCATAGTAACCACAGAGCAACACCCTAGCAACTGCATAGTAACACCCTAGCAATCATCTATCTTCAAGCTCTTACAAACAAACTCAAACTTTCTAGTCAGGCTTTCTCGAGCCAAAGTACAGTTAGTTGAGATTGTATTTTTTATGTACCTTTTGTCTAATACTAAAGCTCATAAGTGATTGATGTTATTCTGTGTCTTTAGGATCACGGAGGCATACTGCGGATATTTCCAGAGGGAAAAGCTCAGTTTGCGGACATCGAACCCAAATTTGACCGCTTGCTTTTATTCTGGTCTGACAGACGAAACCCTCACGAGGTCCAGCCTGCGTACGCTACAAGGTATTCATGCACAAACACACACACATCATGCATTTTCATCTTTGTCTAGTCCTTTTTTCCCCTTTATAACTCATAAACTTCTCCTGTGTTTATAGATATGCCATTACCCTGTGGTATTTTGATGCTGATGAGCGGGCGAGAGCTAAAGAGAAGTACCTCACAGGTAATTTCACCCAAAAATAAAAAACTGTAATTATTCGCTCACCCTGAAGACGTTCCAAACCTGTATGCTGTTATTAAAGAGGAGGTTTGAGCAGCATATCTTTTAAATATAACAACAGTTCAGAGTCACCACGTCTGTCGAGCTCCAAAAAGGACCATATCGTTTTTGTAAAATGAGTCTGTACAGTTGTAAAGTCTTCTGAAGTCATATGATAGATTTGTGTGAGGAACAGACTGAAATTGAATTTGTTATTATCACAATATCTCCCTCTCCGAAAATCAATTTCAGGTGCCATAAGTCTTTAATATTTATAACCCTTTGGTGCTCTTTGGTAATTTTTGATTGAAAAATTCTACTTTTTTTGTATTTTTTACTTTATCGGAATGGTATGAAACTTGGGAAAGGCTTTGGCACTTGCTATTTGATCACCCACACAAAAATCATGGTTATGATTCAAAAAGGTTAAATATTCCTTAAAAAAATAGTCACACTTGTATTGTTGAGATGGTCCTCACTGCAGAACATGAAATCCAGGGGGAGGAGTCGGATCCAGATCCAACTCCTCCCACCTTACATATACATAAATCTACCCATCTCCACCCCTTAATCCCTAAACCCACCCCTAAACCTACCAATCTCCACCCCTTAATCCATAAACCCACCCCTAAACCTACCCATCTCCACCCCTTAATCCCTAAACCCACCCCTAAACCTACCAATCTCCACCCCTTAATCCATAAACCCACCCCTAAACCTACCCATCTCCACCCCTTAATCCCTAAACCCACCCCTAAACCTACCAATCTCCAGCCCTTAATCCATAAACCCATCCCTAAACCTACCCATCTCCACCCCTTAATCATAAACCCACCCCTAAACCTACCCATCTCCACCCCTTAATCCCTAAACCCACCCCTAAACCTACCAATCTCCACCCCTTAATCCCTAAACCCACCCCTAAACCTACCAATCTCCACCCCTTAATCCATAAACCCACCCCTAAACCTACCAATCTCCACCCCTTAATCCATAAACCCACCCATAAACCTACCCATCTCCACCCCTTAATCCATAAACCCACCCCTAAACCTACCAATCTCCACCCCTTAATCCATAAACCCACCCATAAACCTACCCATCTCCACCCCTTAATCCATAAACCCACCCCTAAACCTACCCATCTCCACCCCTTAATCCCTAAACCCACCCCTAAACCTACCCATCTCCACCCCTTAATCCATAAACCCACCCATAAACCTACCCATCTCCACCCCTTATATCTGGATCCAACTCTGCCCCCTGGATCTCGTGTACTGGATTGAGGTGCTACTGGTATTGTTCGCGGTCAAAAATAAGCGCATTTTGTCTAGTGGAAGCGTATGTTACTGCAGCCAAACAAAATCTTAATGAAAGCTCACTTTTTTAAGATATCAATCTCAAATTTGGAACACAACTTGTTTAGCTTTGATTTTCTCGCTTTTAGAGTAAAACATGTTTTGGAAAATATATATTTAACATAAAAATTGAAAATAGTATGCATTTTTCATCACAAACATAAAATTATATAACTTTAAGTTCTCGTTTTTAAACTTCAGCAATAATCTGTCAAGTGTCGTCTTTAAAAAGAGACCAAACTTCAGTCTGTGATCCAAAGCATTCAAGATTTACGGCAGTTTAAGTTGGAAATTTCATTTTCAGGTCTATTCTCAAAAAGTGAATAAATGGATTATAAATACTGCATAAATATAATTTATTACCATAAAATCCCCTAAAAATACAAAATATTAAATAAAAAGATTATAGCATGAGCATATTCTACATCCCTTAATCACTCAATATCTAAACTTAACAACTACCTTCCTAACTATTAATAAGCAGTAATTAAGAGTTTATTGAGGTTAAAGTCGAAGTTAATAGTGAGAATTGGACCCTAATTTAAAGTGTGACCAGAAATGTTTTCAGTGATTTTTGACCACCAAGCGAAGAGCACCAGAGGGTCAAAAATGTGTTGAATATTTTATAAGCGTATTGCGTAGTTGTGCTTGGAGTCAGTTGTTTTGTTTGCAATAATAGTGCAATGAAACATGACAAATTGTGCCGATATCATTTTTGGCCAGGCTATCATTCAAAGAAATTATGAACACATGCAACAACAAGAGAGAACCAACGAAATATTAATATTTGATTATGTTGTAGTCAATGTATGCTTTTTCCTTTGAGCTTTCTTTTTTTTTTTTTATCTACATTATTTTATTGTTTTTCTTCTTATTATTATTATTATTGCATAGTAAAATAAAACCTGTAGCTCTACCTGGCTTCTTTGCCAAATCATTTTGTCAGATAAATACCTTAACCAAGTTTAGTGTTTTGTTCTTACCTCATTTAAAATAATTTGCTCATATTTTATTATTTATTTATTATTATTATTATTATTTTGATGGTTTAATCAAACTGGTAGAGTTATTAAAAACAAATATCCCCTCCGGATGTCACTTTTAGCCACTACTGTATGTTATTTGAGAGCTTTGAGGATAGAAGATAATCAGGAAATAATTACTTAAATTTCCTCACAGAAAGCATCATGTGCTCATTTAGTTTGAAGATAAAGGGGTGGTATAATGCCCTTTTCACAAGATGTAAAATAAGTCTCTGATGTCCCCAGAGTGTGTGTGTGAAGTTTTAGCTCAAAATACCCCAGAGATATTTTTATATAGCATGTTAAAATTGTCACTTTTTGAGGGTGAGCAAAAACGCACCGTTTTGTGTCTGTCCCTTTAAATGCAAATGAGCTGCTGCTCCCGGCACTGGGGGCGGAGCTTTAACAGCTCGTGTCCTTTTACCTCACACACACATGCACTGAAAATTTCAATGTTTATTCTCAAACCGGACAATAATGGAGAGACTCAAGAAGAAGTGACAACATGTAGAAGCAACAGGACATTTCTGAATGGATAGTTGATGAATTTATGTAGTTATCTTATAGTCATTGATTAGCATATTCTGTCATGATAATCTATAAATCGTGTTCAGGGGGCGGGGTTTATGCAAATTTTAGGGTTGGTGATGTCCCTAACCTGGTAGGAATGTCGTGTAGTCTCTACCAGCCGTTTGTTGTAGTCCTTAAAAAACGATTTCTTTAAAAGCAAATATCTCCCTTTGCTGTGAACTTTGAGCGTTGTAACTTTGCAGATGTTGTTTATGCTCAAACAGCAACATTACACACTAACTACAGTTAGAAAAGTGAAATCATAATCAACCACCCCTTTAAAATAGAAATTGTGTCAAACTCTGAGGGTAAATGTAAAGGGTAAATTCTTTCCTCTTGGTATTCTTTTTGTCAAGGTGCAGGTGAAAAAGGAGTGAAGGTGGAGCTAAACAAGCCGTCTGAACCAAGCTAATCAAAGTGCCATTAATCCGGACTTTTCCTGGTTACACGCTGTGTGGAAAAAGAAGAAGAGGGATTCGGAAAAGGCAGCAGGTGTCCGTGACGAAGCAAGAGAAGGAGAGAAGGATTGAATTAATAGAGTTTTAAAACTGCAGAATTCAACCAGAGTTCCTGGAAACCCAGCTAACTTTGAATATGACGATTGAATTTTACTTTTAAAAAGGTACAGTACTCTGGATTCATTCTCATGTGACTGGAGTCACAGTGCTTCGGAGGAATGTTTCAAAGTTAAAAGGAGAAATCTAATTTTTTTTTTTTTTGCTTTTGGATCTGGGACGAGTTTCTGCATTTCGACCTGATCTTTATGAATCAAGTCGCACATCTATGCATGTTCTTCTCATAACCACTGATCAGATTGTCTGTTCGTACTGAAACGCACCCAATGCCAGCGAGTGAGTGGACTTTTGGCATGTGTATTCTGGCAGATGCATCATGGGAATGTCATCTGCAATCCTACAGCTTAACTTTGTTACATGCACAGGGTCATGACCTGCAAGTTATTGTTTAAATTCATCAAAATAAAAGCCTGTTTGCATTTTACACATTGTTGCATTTGTAAATATTCTCAAACAAGGTGTAATTTTGCTTATTTTTCCTGCTGTCGGTTATACTTGTGTGCTTGAACGCTTAAATATTTGATATTTCACCATCTGCTGCTGCACAATAACAGCTCTTTTACTAATCAAAATACAAAATATTAATTTCAGATCAAAATCAACAAAGTGATTCGGTGTTTTAAATATGGAATAAATGACAGGATATTAACTGGCTTGATTTTTTGTAACCATCTTCAGCATTTAACAGGTTGATGTACACAAAAACGTGAGATTCACTGAGACTTAGTCACACTTGTATTGTTCGTGGTCAAAAATAAGCGCATTTCATCTAGTGGAAGCGTTTGGTACTGCGGACTAACAAAATCTTAAAGGGATACTTCACCTCTGGGAAGATGAATGTGTATTTAAAATAGGTCATTTAAGTAGAAGAAATGTGGAGAAATTTTTTAATTTGGAGCTTTCTAGACCGAGAAAAGCCAGAAAATGTATTTTTGGCTTATGTGGATGAAAGACAACAACTCCCAGAATGCACTTGCTTCGCTGCCTTAGGAGGCCGCGCCTACCGGTTAGAGAGCACAGTTGAAAACAACAAGGCTAGCCTAAGTAAGTGATGAGTTTGCCAGGGATTTAGAGACCCAAAATGTCCGGGATTCGGCTTTTGCGTTCTACAGTCGGCATTCATTCATCATGTTTACTGTGGCGAGCAGGACGAGGCTGACGGCCGCGGGAGAACGGCGCGAGGCCGGTGGCTTCATTACTGAGACGCGCCGGGTCTCGCATCTCTCACGGAGGAGCGGGAATTTTCTTAGCAATGTTAAAACGCACATCAACCGATCACTTGTTTAGCGTTCATGTAAACACTACAGTCAGATTCACCGATCGGAATTAATTCAGTTAGATTGAAACGAGAGGTGTGCATGTAAACAATGAATGGCGACCGCAGAACGCAAAAGCCGAATCCCGGACATTTTTAACAGTCTCGCCCGCCGGACAAGTCCGGGAAAAGGAAGATGGTAACCCCTACTTACTCGGCTTTCTCCTATTATTCAGCTTTCTCCACAGAACAAGAGCATGCTAGCTTAGCTTCCAAAGAAAGACGGCTGATACTGTGTACATTATGTGAGTGAGATCCCACCCTCTATAGGCGGGCTGAAAACATGCGGAACAACGCCATCTATTGGCTGTGTAGTCTTTAGCCTCTGGACAGAAAATCCTCCGATGACGCAAAATGACGATTTTTGCGTCATCGGAGGATTTTTTCCAGACAAAAAATACATAAATCTCTCCTCTCAGGGGGATATGAGGGAGGAAAGCATGGTAATTCGAAAATACTACAGGTTTTCTACTAATACAAAGCTTAATGCTAAATCCTGAAGTAACCCAACTGAATCAATCTCAAATTTGGAACACAACTTGTTTGGGTTTATGGCTTTGATTTTCTTGCAGTTTTAGAGTAAAACATGTTTTGGAAAATATATATTTAATATAAAAATTTTAAATAGTATGTTTGTGCATTTTTCATCACAAATATAAAATTAGATAACTTTTAAGTTCTCTTTTTTAAACTTTTTTCCAAACAGACCAAACTTCAGTCTGTGATCCAAAGCATTCAAGATTTACGGCAGTTTAAATTGGAAATGTCATTTTCAGGTCTATTCTCAAAAAGTGAATAAATGGATTATAACTACTGCATAAATATAATTTAGTACCATAAAATCCCCTAAAAATACAAAATACTAAATAAAAAGATTATAGCATGATCATATTCTACATCCCTTAATCACCCAATATCTAAACTTAACAACTACCTTCCTAACTATTAAGTTAGTAATTAAGAGTTTACTGAGGTAAAAGTCGTAGTTAATAGTGAGAATTGGACCCTAATCTAAAGTGTGACCAGAAAGTGATTTTTGACTTTATATGCCTCATCTGATCTCGGCTCTTTAGGGAAATAAGGAACAACAGATGGAAATGGCTAAACTCTGCCGCCTTGTGGCAAACACAGTATGTACATTCATAAATCAGGTGAGAAAAACAACAGCCATAGTAAAATACCCCGTGATAACAGATATCTAGGGTTTCATTTGTATTTTTAGTTATAAAAGATAGCAAGTAATTTAAGAATTCCTAAACATTGAACAAATGCAGTCTATCTAACAGTAATATTCAGGTAAAAATATTACATGAATAAAGTTATAAATTGTAAAACAAATCATTCCATCACAATTGGAATAATTGTGAAATAATTTAACAAAATAATTAATTTTCAGATTAAAGCTATAATATGTAAGATTTTTGTAATAAAATATCCCAAAATCACTTGCACAGTGTGATATATTTCCTGCAGTTGTGACCTTACAATATCCCAAAAGTTCCCAAAGATTTTTAATTTCAGAGAAATTCCAATTTTAAATAATGGCTCGTCCCTGTTCGCTTGTCGCCTGTCAATGACGTAATATCCGCGTTATCCCTGGTTTCCGCTCGTACTGCCATAGTAACCATGGCGACAGACGTTACGTCTAGCGGCACGCTCACGCTGTTGTTGTTTCGTTTAAACATTATGGATCATGGCAAGCAGACTTTGGGACAAAAGGAGATCTAAAACGAGGATCAATATCAGCGTGGCGTTTTCGAGATGCCGAGAGCTAGCGTCCGCGACTAACTCCGACTTGACAGAGACGCCACTGCATGTACTTTATTAGACAGGTGAGCAAATGTACATAAAACTAATCAATGTTATACAGCTCAACATGATGAAATGTTAGAATATGAATATGTTGATCTAGCTCACTGCTAGTCTCATACAGACAAACTAACACATAACATTATAACTTTCAACACACTCAAATGCAGTTTAGTGTGATAGTGTAGAGCAAGTGAAACAGCGCTGCGTTACCTCACAAGTTTCATTCGCCTGATAAACTGCCCTGTGTGAGTATTATTCAGCACTAGCGGGTAAGTTAGTTCGGTAGAATGAAATGTCGTCATTCCTTTATATCCGCGGGACTCGCGTGTGGCGCTGAGATCTGTCTCTCATTAGCACTCAAGCCCTGCTTCACACCACAGTCATGTTAAAAACATCAATGTATTATTCACTCATCCATAAACATTATTAGATCCATCGGCATGACGACAAGTTTCATAATTCCGCTTATGCGTCATCAACCGACGCCATTGTTATTGTAAGAGGTTAATGACCCCTAGCGGCGAAAAAAATTACATATTGCAGCTTTAATGAGCTCTGCCAGGAAAAAAACTGTAATTTATCTATTATATTTCTTCAGTTTATATTCAGATACAGAGAGTTTAGAAATAAAACAGAAATAATCTTGGACAGTACATTATTATGTAGGCTATTCATTTACCAGTTGTTTCCATAACTATCCATAATAAACCATAATTATCAATATGGTTTTCAGGCATAAGTTAAACATCAGTAAATACAGATTTAGTTTAAGTGAAACAATAGAACCTTTTTATACAAGTCCATCCCTCACAACCTCGTTTTCATCCCTGTTAAATCTGTAAAAGACCTGGTATAAAACAAAACTGTATATTTATGTGCAAATCCCAGTCACATTTGCAGCCATAATTATCAGTTCTCTTACGCTATACAGAGAGCTTATATTTGGCAGTATTTTCCTGAATCTTTGTGGTTTCACTTTATCTGTGTATTTACTTAGAGAGTAGAGAGAGAGGTTGAGTGAATGTAGCGTGGAGTCTGTGAATGAGGATCACTGAGAAGGACAGAATCCCCGCACACACACTCCTATTCTAGAGATGGACTCTCCCGGGAGTTTCGTCTCCACGCTTTTGTTCCTGAATAAACATCTGGAGGGAGAGCAGAATCATGTCCAGGACTGATCAGACTCCTCAGCGTGTTTCTTCCGGAGATACGGACACACCAGCACCTTCACTACGACCCCAGTCCACCTCCCAGTAACACTAACAGTGTACAAAGTACATTTACTTAAGTACACTCTTTGAGTATCTGTACTTTACTTGAGAATTATTTTTTACTTTAACTTCACTACAAATATCATACTTTTTACTTTTTACTCCACTACAATTCATTCAAGGTCCTTGAGTAGAAAGTGGTAACATCAGTCAGTGGATGATTTTGTTTGGAAATGAAAGTCGGATTGACGTCAGGATCTGACGTTGGATTCTGACATCAACCTGATTTTCATTTTCAACATTGGGTTTGGTCTTCTAAATGTGAATTTTGTCATTGTTTTGGAGCACACTAGCTTATAGATAACAGTAATGCTAACATATTCATACTAAAAGCCAAAAAACTTGGGCACTATTTGAGGGATCAGCCATTTGGGTGTCCGAAACCATTGTGGACGTTATTGAGAGACTTCAATTCAATCTCACATTCAATCCCACTGGAACTGTGTTCTAGAAATACATCTGATATTGATATGAGGTCAGGCATAGATTCAGAGGCTTAAGGTACTGTAAGTATTACACACAACAATGCAACAATAATAAAACAATGCATTGACATTTACTTTTTACTTTTGATACTTAAAGGTATAGCGGAGGATCTTTCCGAATTTTGGATAAGACCCGCCCTCTCCACTTTTTGAAAAGTTTGATTGATTCACCAGAATGATTGACAATTAGGAGGACCAATAGTATAGGTATTCCACCCGGAAGTAAAAAATCCTCCGCTATCCCTTTAAGTACTTTTAAAAACGAGTACTTCTGTACTTTCACTTAAGTAAAAATTGGTCTTTACAACTCTACTTGTAACGGAGTAATATTTGACCAGAGTGAACCGACGGAAATCTAAAGAACAAATGCATGCACTGTAAATAAATGTTTTGTCTTTTAGTAACTTGGAGGCTTGAGGAAATGAAACTGAGCCTTAGTGCTTGAAGGGATAGTTCACCTAAAAATGGAAAATCTGTCAAAAACTTATTTTCTTCTGCTGAACTGAAAGAAGAACTTTTGAAGAATTATTTTTTGGGTTAACTATCTCTATCCCTTTAATGATTGATAGATATATATGTGTTAGATATTAGAGTGATGATATCAAACACACAGACCCTCTGGACAATATATTGTCCAAAGCAGGAGGAAAAGGAGCATTTACGAAAAAAAGCTCCTGATTGGAGCAACTTCCATTTTTATTACAGATATTTTTGCGTCAGTTTCCCATGAAGTGTTGATTTTGTTCTCTTGAACACATGCGATGGAAACACTGCTTTATTCGCATTTGTTTTATTTGATATTCCAATGTTGCGTACAAGTTAAATTCGCAGCCTTAGATGAAAACAGCTAATGATAGACTAGTATGCTTTATCTTGATGTTTATTTGGTCGTGCCCCATTTTGCTGGTGTTCCTACTGTGAGTGAAGTCACATTTATTAATCAATTATTATATACTTCCCATTTAATGTTGTAAAATTCAGTTTCAGCTGTGCATGAAATGCAGGAGTTAAAATTGAAGACTAAAACATGCTAATTCGTGCTAGCAATGTGTTAAATCATATTAGCAATCTGTTAGCAAGATGATAATTCATCTTAACAATGTTAAGACACACCGGACAGATGAACTGGTCCTCAAACACTGAAACACTGAAATCTGCCATTTTGCAGAACAGTTTAGTTTCTATTTCTCTCAGCTGGAAGGTTTATATCTTCTCGAATGCAGGATGTGGCTTATTCACAGTTTTATTGTATGATATACAGTCAGATTTTGTAGTAACATTATCTTATCTTCTCTAACAGTATCATAAGGAAGCGGAGTAAGAAAAAAAAGCATAATAATAGAAATCTGTCGTTTTAATGTATTAACAAACTAGATCTTTGTCCCTAATGTGATGATGCACCTATGGAAGAAAAATAATGTCAAATGTTCCCTCTAAAATGCAAGCACTGTAAATGCAATGGGCTTTTTTGTTGTTTTTGAATACATTTGTCATTATTTTACTTCCATATGCATCATGAACATTTTGAGTATTTAACATTATCTTCTATTGTAACTAGTAATTTTCATCAAAGAATGTTATCAGTCATGCAACTGAGGGTTAAGAGTTTAAAGTATTTATAGATGATGACAGCATTATTTGTGCGTTTATTTTCATGACCACTGCATGTTTGTCGTGTCACCAGCAGGTGGCGCTGCTGAACTGCAGATCAATCTGAAACCTTTTAAAAAACCTCATTCCTCCATTAGACTGTCTTCAGTGCTTGGCCTCTAATTATACAATACATTTTATTAGAAAATGAGCTTCATTTGCATTGTATTGTTGGGTTCTGTTGTATCACATCAGTAATTTATGCCTTTATGCTAATATACGACGGTAACAAGGAGAATGCAATTCTTTATGAATTCCATTTCTAACCTGGTGACTTAAAACACAATAATAAATGTTATTTTTTGATTGAGTAATTGAGAGAAAATTCTCTTTATTCATATTTGTTGTCTGTGAGATTTTAGGCGACAAGCGCTGATTACAAGCTCCTAAATAAGTCAAAAATGTGTCACTGGAATCGGCTGGAATCATCTCTGAGTCACAGGTTTGGTTTATTCTCTTCAGAACGGTTACAAAACAGCATTTTATGAATGATTTTCAAAGTGAATTTTATCAAAGTGAAAACCTCAAAGATCTTTTTTTTTTTTATTATTATTATTATTATAGCAACGTGTAGCATATTAGCAAAAGCACTTAACGCCAAATAGAAAGTAAAAGCAGATTTGCTGCTTCTTTAATATTGCCATCAGAATCAAAAATCATTGCAAACACTGTCACATTGTTCATATTTAATATATCTATAGATTCAAGTGCTTTAATTAAATCACAATAATAGGAATTATTCGACATAGAATGGTCAGTATTTACATTTGCTTTTGAAGCATCACGAACCTGTGTGTGAAGTTTGAGTGTGTGTAGAAGAGAAACACTGATGATGATGATCACATCCGCTTCAGACCTCAGACGCCACTATTGATTTTCATTGTTCACAGTCCGAGAGCTGTCCATTATGTCTGAAAGCTCTAGAAGAAAATCAATGTCAAAGTGAGTTTCACACGGGACTGAGTGAGGAGGGTTAACAACATTACTGTATCTCAAAAGAACTGACCCATAAAAGGTAAAGATGTAAACTGCAAATGTCCATCAATTCAATAGTGCTAGTTTAGAAATATGAGGTCAAATCCAGATGTCACTGGGCATGTCACTATAGAAGTATTTTGTGCACATTTATTTTCTTGACCATTCATATCTATATTTTCCTCTCCACGTGTTCTCAAAAATATGCATAATTTATGCAAAACATATCCAATTTCAGGATGAGATGTGACTTCACCTTAGTTTGCTGCAACAGCCTAAACTGACATTTAAAGTTGGGTTGCACAGTCAGCTTTTTATTTCAAGTGCACCAGAATTGGACACAGGAGGGCAATGTTGATCTAGCGTTTAAAATCAATATCAGACCTGGGAAATAGTGACATCAAGTAAATTCTCTTTCAGTTTCAGTTAGATTTGGGATATTTTCTCGTAGCCTATATAATTTAGATGTCTGACCAACTCACGAAACCCTGAATTTAAGATGTTAATACAGATAGCTTATGTTACAAATGTCCTCTAAACCAAAACGCGATGAAAACGTTGATGCGTTTCATTGGGTTTCACTCATATGTGCATTGAACTCTTGAATGCTGGGTGACAGACGTTAAGGTGTTTATCATGAGTGAGCATTTTCCATAATTCATTGGGCTGTGGTCAATTATTGCTTGCATGATCAGAATACAGTGATCAGCAGTCGTAATTACCTCTGACGGCTTCAGAAGAGGTGATGATGGAAATGGGCTCCCGGCTCCGTGATGCATTGCTCTGGTCTGAAGGTTGCAATGCACACACCAGTAAGACATGAATGAACGATCGCGCTCTGTTCCCGCGATCTGCCTTGTGAAAAAGAAGTAAATATTAATGGAAATAATATTCTTTAAAAGAATAACCTTTAGTGCAAACTGAATCTAATTTTTTCAGACACTTTATTGCATGTTCGTTGCAATTAAAGGTGCTCTAAGTGATGTTGGGTGACGTCACTTCTTGTTGACGTTCGAAGTATTGTCAAACAAAATGGAGGCTAACTCGACCCCCCCTCCTCCTCATCCCGTCCCCTCCCTTCCGTGCTTCCTGAAAGAGTCATGAACCATTTAGGAAAAACAAACTGGATTTACCCTGTCCAGCAAAAACTGAATGTCGGATTGGAAGCCCTTCTGTCGACGTAGTTCTCGCCACCTTTTGAACGCTTTTCCGATGTAAATTCGGGACTTCGCTTTCCTTCTCCTTTTCCCTATTCTTTGTTATTTGTTCATCGGAACGTCGTCTCTTTGGTCGTGTGTCGGCCATATCAAAATTCTCAAGAATATAACATTTTAACGTTAGTCATTGTTAGGACATCTCTCCTCTAGCTAACTTCCCTCTTCATGCTTCTCTCTCCTCCACTCCCCACACCCCCCTTCATGTGCACGCGCACTAACCTCCCACCCCCCACCCCCAAATCATTGTTGTTGGTTATTGGCTGGAACACTGTTTCTTATGTTTCGTGGTCCAGGCTGGGCCAGTTTGTTTTTCTTGCCGTTTGTGGAGCCTGGGCTGTCTACAGAGACCGCGTTTTTTTTACAGTGTGTTCAGGGGACAGGCAGCTAGTGGATAGTGAGGAGATGTTTGCTGGATGTGTAGGAATTTGCCCCCTGTAGTTTTATCCTAAAATAATTGTATCCCTTAAAACTCTTTGATCACCAAAATGACATATTTAAATGTTTTTTCCTTGAAAAAAAAATCCTTCATGCCTTTAAATAGCTTGAATGTAACTCGACACCCTTGCCTCATTTATTATACGCGGTGCTATGAATATGCACATTAGCCCTGCCTCCACTCACTCACACCAGGGGCACGTTCAAGCTCAAACCGGTGTGCAACATTTTGCTATGGTTTCCGGGTTGAACGACATGTTTCCTGGAAAGGTGTGCAACGGGGATACATTTCTCTTATTTAGTGGGTGTGTCAAAAGAGTCAGCCCAATCAGCAGCAACGTGCATATAAGCTAAACCACGCGGTATTAAAGAGACAGCACGCACAATGGGTCCAAGTAAAGTTGTTTACAAATGTGTAGCCGGTATACCCAACAATTGAAGATATTAGAAGACATGTTTGTCATAAGAGTTTTATGGTAAAAATATAGCATATCAACAGTGATCAGCAATAATGATAAGCTTATTACTCACAATAAAAATAATAAGGTCATATAGATCATAACACAGTCTCGGAGGTAAGAAGTGGATTATCCTTCACCTGAGATGTTTGTCTTTTCTTCTTGAAATGCGAGGCAAATGTTGGATCACAATAATTAGGAACCACAATTTTTCACAAATCCCTTAACTCGATTGGGATGTTCTCTTTTATTCTGGACGGCAAGGTCAGTGACTGTAACATCGAGCGTATTTTGCAGTATTAAACACGTATTTATACCGATTTCATCAGGCTCCAAAAATTCTTCAAAAAGAACACAAATAATGGCCTTCTCAGCTGCTGTAGTTGCAACTCTTGCTTCATCAGAACAGGGTGTTCACTGTTTCTGTTTAAAAAACATTTTGCAACTTTTTGTCTGGGCTGAACGCAGCTCAGAGATCCACTGGTTGACGATCACACGTTGATCTGATTGGTTACAAGGTAATTTGTGATGTCAGAAACACCAGCGATTTCAAAGCGTGTTTTTGAGACTGTCTTTGGTTCACTGCAGTTTTAAGGAGGAAATACTCAGCAATGGTGTCGACTTATGAATGAATGAATTTAATAAAACATATTAAAAACACCACATAGACACATAAGCAACATTAAAAGCTGAGAATCAAAATCCAATCAGATCGACGTGTGATCGTCAACGAGTGGATCTCTGAGCTGAGTGAGTGAGTGGAGGCGGGGCTCATTTGCATATTCATAGAACCGCGTATACTAAATGAGGCAAGGGTGTCGAGTTAAATTCAAGCTATTTTAAGGCATGAAGAATTTCTTTCAAGGAAATTTCATTTTGGTGATCAAAGATGAGTTTTAAGGGATAAAATTATTGGGGGACTTTCAGTGGTGTTTTAGTTAATAAATACTATATTATCTGTAACTTTGGCATGGATTTTAGCGTACGCACGTTATAAATGAGGCCTATAGTGTTTTGTAAGAGAGCTTTGACCTGTCTGAACCCACAGTGACAAATGTGAAGGACAACCGTGTGCAAATATTGAGCAGATTCCTGTGTTTTAGGCACGCTGAGTTCCTCTGCTGTCCACCCTCCGTTTCTTGAACTGCTCTGAAGTAACAGACAGATCCTAAAAACACACACACCGGCGTGCTCATAAAGCAGCACATTCACTGGAAATGCCGTGTAAGTGAGAACTTCTCCTCACCGGGTCAGCGGCTTCCATCAGTCCTCACTGAGCGTTCATGGGAAATCTGCTTAATGTGTTAATAAGTACTTTTCTAAAAATACCCTGCCGGCTGACAGAACCAATGATTCATGCATATTAAACTGCCACTGTGAATCTGAACTGGCGGGTCGCAGGTCTGTTCTGATGCCTCACAGAAACAATACTATACAAATAATACATGCAACTAAACCACATACGGTTGTGTCTTTGATTTCAATGATTGTTTGATGCTGTTCCAAAAATCTTGTTATTGCATGCTTGATAATCAAAATGAGTGAAATATTTCAGCGTTAAATTTAACTACACCATTAGATAATACCAGTTTAGCTCAACCAGTTACCAAGCAATGCTTAATTTTGTTCAGTCTGTGTGCAAAAAGAGCATTAGCAATTAAAGTAAAAACACTTCAGCAAAATATGATAAGGTCAAAGTGTCGGAATAATATTTGGTCCCAAATTTGTATAAATTTTACTGGTATTTCGCCTAATACAGTTAGTGAAAATGAATATTATGCACAATACCAGCTTTAAAATGAATCTTAGCAAAACAGAGTCGTCGTTAGCCTTTTCATAAATGTCTAAAAGTGTAATTTTTTGTGAGATAGATAACCTTTATTGTCATTATAAACATGTATAACGAGGAAATTAGGTTTGTGTTGTTGTATATTCCGTCACTAAAGGGAAGCACTTCCCAATTTCGTTATGCATGTTTATAATGACAATACAGGTAATCTATCTATCTATTTGAGAGAACAGAATCAGTGAAGGGCTTTATGCATCTGTTCCATTTCAGCACATGTTCTTCTGAACGACCCATAGCCAGAATCAGCCGTGAACACTGGCTTCTGTGCTTCATGCGTTGGTTTCTGCCATGGAAACGCGTGACATTTCACAGGAGGGTCTGATTGTGCGAGCCGGTCTCCAGGATCAGCAAAGGTCTTTGTGCTTGGGAATGTTCTCCGGTCTGATGGATGAAAGAAGGCTCTTATTGGGAAAGCTGAAAGGTGAAGGATCTGCCTTTCACCGCCCTCCTTTAATTACCTCAATAACCTCCCGCAGACTGAGGAATGACTTCAGAGGGATTGATTCCTGGAAACACATGATACGAACATTCCCACTCTGTCCCGTGGATACACCTGGAATCTTCTGTTTTCATGTTAAATGGTTTACTTAATTCCATTAAATGGGAATGATCGTAATTTGGATCCAGAAGAATATAATCCTGCTACTGGATATAGTGACATTGGGAACACTTTACAATAAGGTTAAACATTAATAAATACAGTAGTCAACATTTGAAGTGGATCAAAAAAGGATCTTTTCCTAAGACATGAACGAGTATTGTTTGATCCACTTCAAATGTTGACTACTGTACATTAACCTAATGGAACCTTAAAGTGATACTGTAACATTCTAAATTGTATTATTTTACGATTGGATCCAAATTATGACAGAAAATCAGTCATTTAGGATTGCAACATGATCAAGACGTTCTGAAGATCCCTTAAAATAAACTAAAAAGTGCTTTATGTCTTTTGCTCTGCGCTTCACAAATGCATCTAAATATAAATGAGTTCTGCTCCTCCTTAAACCAGTTTCGGAGATCAGCTGAGGAGGCGAGAGTGAAACCCAAATCCTTGTGAAAGTGATAATGAGCTTCATAATTATTTCATTAATGCTCTTCACGCTGTTTTTTCCCTCTTGCTTTCCTTCCAGCAGGATAGAGCAATACTGAAATTGCGAGCCGCTATGACTCATCAGTTTTCGCCTCTGGATGAAAGTCACCGAATGATTCCAGTCATTTACACAGAGAAGCTGTTGGAACTCAAAAGGTCATTGGCATAATAAGAGTATTTCCTGTAGGCATGATATTTGTTACTTTAACTCAACACCGGCCAGAGAAGAATGGTTACTTTATTTCTAACTATCTGCAAGCTTCAGTGAATTATGACGATTGGTAGTTCTTATGAGCTTGAAAGTGATTTCCACCAGAAGAAAATGAGAAAATTTAATATTTCAGTCAGGATTTTTTTTTTGTTGTTGGTGCAAATCAGTGTTATTATCCCACACAGCAACATAGTGTCAGCCCACATGGAATCCACATGTACCAGATGACTATGTTGCTGTTTGTGATAGAAAATTAAAACCACCAATTACAATCATAAAGGCCTTCAAATGGAGTTTGTGCACATGTGAACATATTCAGTGGGTAAGCTAGGTTAGTTTAAGGGTGCATGCATGTTTACATGACAACGATGTACTAAAAAAAAATATATTTTATTATTTTGTCTGTATTATACATGCCAGGCCAGTAGTTAGCGATGTCACTGTATAAAGAAATATTAAACCCCTATAGACTGAACACATGATGTCACCACTTTTTTGTATAGTTTTCATTGAGTCGTTTTCAAAAACTTGCACTTTGAAACCCGTTTTCAAATGTTTCAAACATTCAGTCCCCCAAAACGCTGTTGTCGTGTAAATGAACGGCCAAAACACATAAAGAGTGCATGAAATGCAGGAGTCGCAGAAGTGAAGACTCAAAGATCTCGAAACTCAACTCTAATAGAAAACCATTTTCCTTCACACACATGTCCTGACTCCTCAAAAAAGACAAATAAACCCCTCTACTTCTTTGTATTTAAAGAAAATAAACCCCCAAATGAACTTTTCCCACACTTCTTTTAACACATGTTCACTCTCAATAATCACACTATTCCTTCAACATTATAGCACTCAATTTTCTCACTCACACACTCACTCACTCTTGCTTCTGTCTTTACAGCAATTCCTCATTTTTCCCCTCATAATTCCACATTTTAAAGGCTCTCAGTCAGTAACCAGTACCACCAATCTTCACTGATTAATCAACCCATATTAATTAACCCATTAGTCACCAAAAGAGTGAAAAAGGGGGAAGCCAAAAGATATAGGGTACATTTACACAAGTTTGGGTACAAGTTTTTCCTTTGCTTTTTTTTTTTTTCGTACAGACGCCAACGTTGTCAAAACGATCCTCGTTCACACAGATCAGCGAAATCGACTGAAAACGTTGTATTATTTAGGCCAGTAGATGGCGATGTCACTTTTTTCACAAATTTGCATTTTGGAGACAAACTTGCACTTTGAAACCCGTTTTCAAAAGTTTGCTAGCCTGGGAAAACCCAGACAACTTCTGGCAAATTTAGATTTGCTCTGCAAGTAGTCTGGCAAAGAACTCATTCAAGCCCATTTCTAATCGCGGCACCAATCAGAAACGTTGAGGCGGGCTTTACACGATGACGATCGCTCTGATTGGTTTTAGGTCTATCCAATTGCGCCCAGAGGCATTTGAGCGACGTCCGTTGGTGACGCCCCTTTGGAAATGAGTTATTAATGAAGCTTAGACCATAACTCAGTTACTACTGAGAATGGTCTGGTTTTAACCAGGCTAAAAGTTTGCACTTTCAGTCCCTCAAAACGCTGTTGTCGTGTAAATGAACGGCCAAAACGCATAAACAGTTTTCAGTTTTTAGTGGAAAACGGTGTTGTATAAACGGCCCCAGACTGTCAAACTGGGCAGGAATGATCATAATTATGTGCAAACAAGAGCTTTCACCATCAGTCATGGTTTATTTGCTGTGTTTTAGCTCCTTCTGCATGTCCCACATGCCAACCAGTTTTACAAAACCAATCCAATATCATGCAATCCCCTCCACAGACTCGACCGATTTCATTCAGTTTCATCAAAATGATTTACTCACTAACAATCCAAACCTGAAGTTACATTAAACACAAAAGGAGAACTTCTAAAACAGCTTGAGACATGAGGACTAGTACATTTTGGGGTTGAATTATTCATTAAACATGATTTCATCACATCAGAATAACCAGAGAGCTTATTTTAGTTCATCACTGTTGTAAAGCATTAATGGCTTTTACGGTTTACGCTGCCAAACCAGCGGTGAGTTTCATTGAGCTCCAGCAGGTTGAGTTGAATTGACAGATTCCTTCAGCCTGAGTCACCATGTAAACATCAGGGTTAATGAATAGCTCTTTCATAGTGTGGTATAAAGGCCTTTAATAACCTGACGTGTGTGTCGGCTGTTTTTAAACTCAGGGTGACCCGTTCTCTCATCCAATCTCAGCTTTCTGTCGCTCAACGCCACAGACTCACGCCGTCCTCCACGTGTGACGCAGGAACTTCAAACTCTGGACACAGAATACATCCATAAGACACGCCAAACTGGAAGAGAATCAACTTGTTTGGCCTGAGATCAGAGAAGCGTACATGTACAATAAAAACAAAGGGTCAGTTTAGAGAAAGACGTGCCTTCAGTGCTGAATCTGCCAACCTGATCTCACGACACCTTTACGAGGTGGCTAATTCATACAACCTCACTCATTTTTGCTAAATCGTACATATTTTACGAGTTGCCCAATTCGAATGAATTCGTACGAATGACCTACACCTGACTCCGCCCCTAAACCTAACCATCACGTGGGTTTAGACAAATCGTACATGGAATTAGCCACCTTTTAATCACTCGTACGAATTGGTCGTGAGATAGCTTTGTCTCACCAGGAAATGTAGCAATTTTGATGCAATTCATATGAAAATATACAATTTTAAAAAAGTATGATGCATGATGCTCCATCTTTAACTCCACCCCTAAAACTACGAATTTGCAACAAATCAAATATGCACTATATATATATATAGTATATATAGTACGTTTCACTAAAACTATTCATTATTTGAATTATTTTTATCATGTTTTATCGTGAATAATATATGATTAATGTACAGTATATATTCAATAAATATAAATAAAACATGTTAAAAATATGATAAATCACTGAATACTAGTGAATTCTTAAATTTATGATATAATGACAGCAATGATCAATCAAAGCAAAATGTTTTTTTGCCTGAATGTTTCAAATTTAGAACGCTAGGAATTAGAATTCCAATTCAACTGCGAATTTGATTTGAATTTCAGTTTGACAGCAAACAGGAACTAGATCTGAAATTTGAATTAAAATTAAATTAAGTTGTAATGAATTGGAATGCATAGAAATTCATATATAACCACAATAGGTGTAATTTTTAAGATGGAAAAAATTAAGTTTAAAAAAAAAACTAATAGAAAAAAATGCTAAAAAACATTGAAATATTTCATTAAAATCTTAAAATCATAAATATTTTAAGTCAAAGAGGTTTGGCTGACAAAAGTGTTGGGAAATCCTTAATTTCCCATAAATCATCTTCTGTGTTGAATTTCTGTGAATTGCTATGTAGTAAATTCCTTTTCCTGTCATTCCAATTCCACTTCCTGTGTGTTGTAACCAATTCAATTCAAATTCCCAAATTAAATTTGGTCATTTTGATAAAAAATTCACCATAGAAATGGCTCTGCTTGCTGGAGTGGCTCATCTAATAGGACATGGTGATGGGAAAAAAATATGAGATGCATTGGAGGGAAAAAATATTTCAATGCTTTTGCGCTCTCGCTAAAGTTTTGCGTTCCCTCAAGGACAAAGAAAAGTTGCATTCGCTCGCAAAACCTTTGCATTCACTCGAGATACTTTGCGTTCACTCGCAAAGAGCTCAAAAGTTTTGCGAGAGAAGGCAAAGTTTCTCTGAAAATGCAAAAGCATTGACTTATTATGCATATTTTTTCCACCACCATGTCCTATTGTTGGCTCTTATCTGCTGATTATTTGAACAGTTAAAATGTATTTCTCTAAACAGACATACTCATGCAGTTTTCCAAAAGCAATACATTCAGCTCCACATGTTGGCCTTCCATCGCAGTGCTTTATAAATATGAGCGTCTCCTGCAGTCCTGAGCTTCTGAAGCGGGAGGTCTGTGACAAACAGGCATGTCTTGTGTTCAGCAGGAGAAATGTTATCCATGAAGCCTTCGGGATGTTTAATAACACTGCCTTTCCAATTTTAGGCCAACTCTGAGGTAATAAAATCTGTCCAAGGGGACCAAAAACCACAAACCAAATACCAGCATGTCTGGAGGGTACGAAATGATGACAAAATAGATACAATTTCCTGGTGTACCAATAAACACTCAAGAGCAATTGGAAAAGTGCTCAGGAAAGAAATGAGATCTGATGTATACGGTCGACTGGGTTGAGCGAGAGAAACGAGTCCCGGCTCAAACACACGCCGATAATGCCACCGATTTACTCAGCGGCGCTAAAGATTATGAACACACAAACACCCGGACCGCAGAAAAACACACACACAGAAAAACAGCTTTAAGAGACTTGAAGTTTGAAGGTTTAGAGGCCTTACAGAAAGAGACAACAAGAGATAGATCCATTAATGATATATTTTATATTAATATGAATAATCAAAACAATAAATAGTGCTTCCCAAACTGGGGTTTGTAAATAATATATCTGGGGTTTGTTAAAAAGCTAATAATTAAATCATAAAAATACATCCATTAAAAACACATTTAAAAAAAATACAATCTGGGGTTCAAAATTTGATGACAAGCTAATAACTGATAAGATAAAAAAATCTAAAATTAAAATACATCAATTAAAAAAAAGGGGAAAAAAGAAAACAATTACCAATTTAAAAAAAACTTCATGAAAAGTGTAAAAAGCCTTGAAGTAGGTTTATATGTATACATTTTTATAAATTTGTAATTAGAAATATTTCATCATTTTCATAAATATTGATAGTAATATTAATAATTAAAACAATATCCTGTGTTTCACAAATTGGGGTTTGCCAGCTAAAATTTTCAGAAATCATACAAATGTAAAATTAAAACACAAAAAAACATTTAATAAAAAGAAATCAATCAACACACTTATGCAATTAAAAAGATGATTCAATCTCAATGAGGTCAATATTTAGTCAATGGTTTGGTCAAATGGGTTTGGCAGAGGTTGCAGAAATTGTCCTGAGAAAAAGAGAAGAGAAATTGTTGAGAAAGAGAACAGGCCTCATCAGGGACCGAGTATCAACACGCTGTCTGATGTATTTCTGGCAGGAAAAACAGACATTTAATTGGAACCAAATATGCCTTTTCTTGGCTAGACTTGCAGGAGCTTCAAATCTGTGATTAAAAGCATTTTCCAGGGTTTTTGCACTTCACACTGTGACTCACATCCCTCTCTGACTGCGAGTCGACGTTTCCAAGAACTTGCAGCCCGAGCAGGAGCTTTAATTGAATTTTTCTGCTGGGTCACATGACTCTCTCTCTCTCTCTCTCTCTCTCTCTCTCTCTCTCGTTGGCACGACAAAAATATATATATATACTGTATATATTGTATTGCCAAAGCATTAAAACAAGTAAAGCCAGTACAGAAAATAATAATAAAACTAAATAAAAGACAATATTATACATATTCATGGCTAGATATAGGAAAAATAATAACATAAAGCAATATTATTGATTATAATGCAGAAATCATGCAACAACTGAACTTAGAAATTGAACATTATATACATGTGTGTATGATGGGCTGTGAGTGAGTGTGTGTTTATTGGATTTTTGCTTCTCTCTCTCTCTCTCTGTGACCCCGTGACCTCAGGGCGGATCTGAGACGGGAGTTTTGGGATTCGGGATAATCAGCTTTGCTCCTCACTCATCTGCTGGTTTAATACGCCTATTGATTTCAGGAGCCATCGATCCACCCGTCAATCCGAGGACGTGACTGATAACAGGGATTTCCTTTGTCTGAAAATCAGCTGTTATTAAGCACGACGACAGTAAACGATGGGTGTGTGACACACATATGAATATGATCAAGTGCCGTTATGTCAGTTCAGCAGATTTGGCACAGGATTGAACAATTGCTTGTGCAATAATGAAGAGGCCAAAGAGCAAAGCCACTGAAATATATTGTATAAACCACTACAGATTCTGCTGTGGGATTCATATTGTACATTTACTCTGCTATGGATTCGTGCATAAATAATACACAATAAAAGCACAGACTTAGGATGGTCAAATTATGGTGTTGATTAAAGGTCATTAAGAAACATCTCAATGCATTTGATTTGAACCTCATGACAATTAATGATGGACTCGATTTCGCAGTGTTTCATGGGAGTGGGCGGGGCTAAAGCGATGTGTTGACTCTGATTGGTGTAATTTTCTGTGTAGAATCATGGGTAATGTAGTTTTTCACCAAGAACGCCACTATTTAAAAAAATAAGCTGAAATTATGTGGCTGACGGATTCAGCAGAAGCAAATGTCATCGATTAACAACCTCGTAGCTCACAGTAAGGTTCTCTTTAAAGGTTTAAAAGTCATTGTTCAAAATAAATTTCCTTAAAGGAGAACTCCGGTCAATTTTAACATTGAGCTCATTTTTTTGTACATTTGGAGTGCTGTCAATACAGAGAACAACGACAAAAATCGGTGTTGCCTACACCGAGTTATTCTATTTTTAAAATTTGCACCCTGTTGACTTCAATGGGGCAAGTACTAAACCTGCTTTTAGCCTCTTAACATCCTTGATGTGTCATTACAAGTGCACAGGTCATGTGAGTGATTCCTTCTGAGTGAACACGAGTGAATCTGACTGCCGAGTTCATGCACGTGATCATAGGTAACTAAACCTATGCGCGTGAACTCGGCAATCGACTACTTTGGACTTCAACCGAAAACAGGATGTAAACACAGGTATTTGCGCTGGCTTAAATAACATCATTTTTATTCATATCTCTAACATCTACTGCAGTCAGATCCACTCGTGTTCACTCTGAAGGAATCACTCACATTAGCTGTGCACTTGTAATGACACATCAAGGATGTTAAGAGCCTAAAAGCAGGTTTAAAACTTGCCCCATTGAAGTCAACAGGGTGCAAATTTTTAAAATAGAATAACTCGGTGTAGGCAACACCGATTTTTGTCGTTGTTCTCTGTATTGACAGCACTCCAAATGTACAAAAAAATGAGCTCAATGTTAAAATTGACCGGAGTTCTCCTTAAAAGGTACACTGTGTAGTTTATTTGCTTAAATCAATGTCTTCATTAATAAATATGTCCTCATTGGTGTACAATTACCTCTGCCAATGATCTGACTTATCCTCGTAAGCGAAGAATTTCTTATCTTTATTTACATTGGACGGCCGGGTAAGTCCAAGGAGGCTTCCATGCCGTTCCGCCATTTTGAAAAACTATAATAGCAGAGAGGGACAAAAAGCACTAGCCTACCTCAACGCGTTTCCACAACGCTTTTTCATTCAGAGCCAGCGTCACGTGACTGATATCAGCTGGAACGGACATGGAGATCAGTGAGAGGCGCTGGTCACTGCCCGGGCAAACTGACCTTGACTGGCGAATTCAAAAAACCAGGGTAAATATCGGGATAGCTTTTCCCAGGAGGAAAGAGCTAATGAAGGAGAAAGACTTTGAAAGGGATGACAGGTAAGTCAATGTTACGGTGTACAATGTTCGAAGAAGTGCTATTGGAAGACATGTTGTCATAGCTTCTTGGAACATAACGGCTACCGTAGTTGCAACACGCATTTGAAAAAGCGAGGCGCTAGAAAGCACTATTCCTTTGAATGCAAAATAAAATTTAGATGGGAGAAATTCCTACACAGTGTACCTTTAAGGAGAAAATGAATGGAGTTTTTAGTTCCGGAACTCGACTGTTGCTCTCTATTGAATGTTCATTTAAAGTTATCTAGACTTTAATAATGTTCTCAAAACGTTAGCACAAAAACGTTATCTATACATTGTTCATGTAAAAACAAATTCCGAAACGTTTTAGTTGGACGTTAATCTAACATTTCTAAATACAGAATGTTCATGTTTCAATGTTAAGTTTCAGAATGTTCAGAGAAACATTCAAATTCAAAAGTAACAAAATTCCATAGTGTTTGCAAAACGGAATGTTCCCTAAGCGTTCACACAACCAAGAAAAAACATCTTAAACATTAAAAACTAAACATTTTAAACATTAAGAAAACATTTAGAAATAACGTTTTCTTAACTTAAAGTCCTCCTGTGGTGGAAATCCAGCTTTTAATGTTGTTTATGTGTCTATGTGGTGTTTTTAATACGCTTTAACACAAACCATGTGTAAGTTCATAAGTCGACAGCATTGCTGAGTATTTCCTCCTTAAAACTGCAGTGAACCAAAGACAGTCTCAAAAACACGCTTTGAAATCGCTGGTGTTTCTGACGTCACAAACTACCTTGTAACCAATCAGATCAACGTGTGATCGTCAACCAGTGGATCTCTGAGCTGAGTGAGTGAGTGGAGGCGGGGCTCATTTGCATATTCATAGAACCGCGCATACTAAATGAGGCAAGGGTGTCGAGTTACATTCCAGCTGTTTTAAGGCATGAAGAATTATTTTACATTTAAATATGTCATTCTGGTGATCAAAGATGAGTTTTAAGGGATACAATTATTGACTACACGGGAAATTTAATGAGAACGTTCTCAGAACATGTTTTTGTTTGCTTGGTTACAACAATGACCTCACTTCCCACTGTCAGTTTCATATGAGTTTCATGCATGCGAACAGTTTGGCATATAATAAGATCTCTAATAATATTTAATCTGCGCAGCATCAAAAATCCTCTGTATCAAACTCTATGAAAATATGACTAAATTTGCAGGATGTGTTTTAAAAAACAATGCTTTTAACAAAATTTGAAATGCCAGAAAATCCAGCCAGATGCAATGAACTCTGCATGGAAAACTATCTCTGTGCTCTCATTTTGATTAAAAAGTAATACGCTAAAACTTTGTACTGTAGTGTTTGCTGACATCTCGTGCACTTTCTGCCTCGAGGGCGGACCAAAGGCAAATAGTGAGATTAACAACTATTCAAACACACAAACCAGATTTAGAAGAATTCAGAGCGTATTTGCATAACAGTCTCAATCACACTGATGTGATTAGTAGTTTCACACAGCTGACCCAAAAATGACTCACGTGTTTCATAACCTCCTCTGACAGCGAGAGTTAGTGACAGTGGGTCAAACACATCAGACCATCAGGCCGGAAGAGTCCGGATGGGAAGAGATCCTGTCGTTCTGGAAAAAAAAGTTCTTGTTTTCCAGTACAAATATCTAAAATTTCTTAAATCAAGATGCATTAACCTTGTTTTCTGAAAAATTGATCAAAATGAAGGGACTTCATGATTAAAACAAGAACAAATATCTGTCAATGGGGTCAAAAAAATATGGAAGCTTGTTTCCGCCACAGAATAAAACATTTTAAAGGATAATTGCGACTTTTTCAGGATTGCCTGCATGTTATAAAGTCAGAATTGCGAGATATAAACTCACAATTGCAAGAAATAAACTCGCAATTCTTACTTTTTTTTCTTGCAATTTTGACTCTTTTTTTTCCGCAATTCTGACTTCATAACACGCAATTGTGAGTTTACATCTCAATTTTGACATCTTTTCTTTTATAAATTCGCAATTGCGAGTTACAAAATCCAATTCTGAGAAAAAAAAAAAATTTGGATCAATTTTCCTCAGAATTGCGAGTTTATATCTCACAATTTTGACTTTATAGCATGCAATTCTGACTTTATATCCCATTTGCGTGTTATAGAGTCAGAATTGTGAAATATAAACATGCAATTCTAAGAAAAAAAAAGTATTCTGACTTTATGTCTTGCAAGTCAGAAATGCGGGACGTAAACTCACAATTGTGAGATAAAACGTCGTAATTCCCTTTTTTATTTTTTATTCTGTGGCGGAAACAATCTTCCATAGAAAAATGAACTTCATCAGCAGATATTTGTTGTCTCCTGTAAAGCTGCTTTAGTATTGCATACAACGATTGACTCTATTCTCAATGCAATAATATGTCAGTGTCATGTATAAAACGCAAGGTTATTGTAAGGCTATCGGCTTTAGTTTCTGCAGCTCATGTGTGTTTATGTGTGAATCGAGTCATTATATCACGGTCTGAATGAGGTCTTGGTGTGACGGGGGTCTACAGGGTCACTGTCCGTCTGTCTGTCCGTCCACACTGGGCTCATTGTTGAACCTGCCAGCTCACCAGTTCGTGAACGGCAGTGGGAGTTGAGGAAGGGTTCAGCACGGCCAACAGAGAACCAGTGACAAGCGACAGGCTCCATTTCTCATGCAAACTCTTTTGGCCATGCCTTCATATTTAATACTTTTCTCTACAGCCATGATATGACTTTAGACCTTTGAAATTCTGATCCCAATGTCTTTTTCTGGTGTTTTATGTGTTATGATAACATCTGACATTATTTTAATTGGCAATATGCAATGCTTTTGAATTGCATACAAAGTTACACAGTTTTTAACAAACTAAAAAACTTAATGTGATGCATGTCAGTCATGCATAAACGAAACAGGTATAATTTTTGTAATAATACAAATAGAGTTAAATATACTTTTAAGAATATCTCAATCAAAAGTACAAGTACAAGTATGGGCCAAATATACTTAGACTTTTCTGTCAGTATAAGTCAAGTATATTTCTGAGAAGTACATCATTTGTAGTGTGTAAAAGGAGTACACTAACAGCACACTTGAAACTCTTTTTTTGTAAGGGAGTAAGCGAGGTCTGTTTTGCGAAATCCCGTTATGTAAGTGTCCTGCTTACTTGGCACACTGCATCTGTTGTTGTCGGGGAAAAAATAACTCATGTTTGAGTGCATGATGCAATTAGTCCAGAGAACCTCAAAGTCCTCCAATCACAACATCACAGAAACCGTCGAGAAACAAGAAATTACTCTTCTTTAATGCATATTCCTATGCACAAATCAGCAGTGCATGTTATTCACAACTAAAAACTGTTTGCCACAATCTTTAATCAAAATGCAAATGCAATAATAGCATCAAATATATTCTGGTTCCCAGAAGAAAAATGAGTTGAACTCTGTTTCATGAGGAGTCAACTTTATATTTCTTTCATTTTGGAGGTTGTACGTTTTATAAAGCACCTACAAGGTCTTATTTCAGGCAGAAATCAGCTGGATATCTTCATTTGAACAGATATCTGTGGAGAAATGCCACTCAGGGATGTGAAACGACTGCCAAATAGGCAAGGCTTTTTCTCTGTTAGGTCTCTGGAGTGAAGCATTACTGAAGGTGAATGTGTTTGGCTCGACTAGCATGGAGACAGTATTAATAGTGACAGGTGGAGGTGCTGGAGTCCTGCACCTCATTCCCCATCGTCTGGGACTCGCACAATAACACACACAATGGCCTTTATCGCCTCGGCTTACAGGGGCTTCACGGCGTCCAGCCTATCAGACGAAAGCAGCTTCACCTCCACATCCATCACTCACTCGCTGCTCACAGGCCTTCGGGATTCGGGAGGATAAATAAACTACTAGCCCACGAGAAACGGGACTGTGTCATGAATCTATATGGGTCGGGGGCCGTGAGAGAAATGAAACGGGCTGAAATGCAGAATAAAGGGGTGGATTCAGTGCAGGTCAACCCTGTTATTTTACAGCTTATGCTTATTTACAAACCTGATTTTGTGCCATCTCAAACATATCTGACACCGTGCGCTTTAGTTTATCAGCAGCTGAAAATTGGCTCGCTGTAAATGTGCATAGAAAACTTTCTCGTTTGTGTTTAGATTCAAATTAGAATTATTAAATATATCATAAAAAGTTAACAATAAATAAATAAAACATTTACTGAAAAAATATTAAATGTTTTATTTGTTTACCTGTGACAACATGCAAATGTGTTGTTAGATTAGTGAAATATTAACTTTTGTAATTAATTAACTATTAACAAATCTCAGGGGGACTTAAAATATTTACAAAAGGAGTTCAGCTGATAAAAGTGTGAATGGATGAGAGATCACATATATATCTCAAGTTTTATTTTTAATTTATATATCTGACATGACACTCTATCGGCCCTTTAAAAACCAAAATCTATCGACTACGAATGTGAAAAATTATAGGAAGGATAAAATAAATAAAAACATTTATTAAATATATAATTAATTAAATCATAAGACATGTCAAATTAAAATAAAACACTTGAAAAGTTGTATTTGTTTACCTGCATGTAAGTGAACATTCAAATGTGTTGTTAGATTATTGAAATATTAGCTTAAAATCTCAAGGGAACTTAAAGAAAATATTCTGGGTCAAAGAGTTTTGGCTGACAAAAAACTTGGGAATCACTGTTCTAGTGTGAATCGACGAGGATATCACAACCTCATGTTTTATTTTTCATTTATAAGTCTGACATGACCCCATCGGCCATCAAAATAAGATTTTGGCACTTCTATGTGAACACACAAAAAAATCATGGAAATTATTCAAAAAGGTTAAAGGTGCAGTAAGCGATTTCTGAGAAACACTGTTGAGCACGGTAACACTTGTAGCCAATCAGCAGTAAGGGGTGTGTCCACTCATGAGGGGGGGGGGGCTGTGCTGCAGGGCATGTTCATGGATTGGGGGCGGAGCTATATAGATAGGGGTGTGATCCTTTAGGGTAGGGGCGTGTTTGTTTTGGTGATTTTAAATATCAGCGTTTCTCAGAAATCGCTTACTGCACCTTTAAATGGCCCTGAAAAAAAGAGTCACACTTTTTCACAGTCGAATCGGAAATGAAAGTGAAGTGAATTTCATCTAGTGGAAGCGTTCGGTACTGCGCCCAGATTAAATCATACTGGAAGCTCATTTTTTGAGATATCAACCTCAAATTTGGAACACAACTTGTTTAGGTTTATGGCTTTGATTTTCCTGCATTTTTAGAGTAAAACATGTTTTGGAAAATATATATTTCATATAAAAATTGAAACTTTGATAGCACTTTGTTTTACATTCCTGTTCCCCTTGTACATACTATACTTATTATAGTAATTACAATAACTGGGTAATAACCCTGAACCTACTCCTAAACCTAAACCTAACCTTAACCCATGAGGTTACATATTACCAGTACTTTCTTAGGTAAGTAAACTGTAAGTACACGTAAGTTCACATACAGTAAAATAAAGTACAACCTCAACTTCTATTAATTTTTTTTCACTTCAGCAATAATCTGTCGTGTCGTCTTTAAAAAGAGACCAAACTTCAGTCTGTTGCTCCAAAGCATTCAAGATTTACGACAGTTTAAGCGGGCAACTTCATTTTCAAGTCTACGCTCAAAAAGTGAATAAATGGATTATAATTAATGCATAAATATAATTTAGTACCTAAAAATACAAAATATTAAATAAAAAACACTATCTAACTAAAATATAGTACATTCATTTAGTAATATATATTTTTTACCACTACGAGAGGAGGTTTAAAAAGACATATTTGTACCTTATTTACCTGTAAAAGTTAATATAGTAGTACCTTTAAGGGTATATAACTAGTCTAAGTTACTAAACTGCACCTTTTAGGGGTAGATGAGGTACAAAGACGTACTTTTAAGGGCTCTGCCCCAGTGGCAAGCTATTGTAACCGCAAAGGTAAAAGTTTTGCATTTTGTGTTCAGATTCAATAATGACATGGTACATTACAGTACAAAGATGAAAATAGTGATTTTTGCAGTACCACAGTTCAAAACAATGCTTTAACACCAACAAACTTTGACACCAGACGATTCAGTGATTGTTCGAGAGAAACTGAGAGCAAGATCAGGAGGGAATGTGTCCGGCGAGCAGAAATGAAAAGCCTCTGCAGATTTGGCTCGGCTCACAGGAGCGGCAGCAGAAACAGAAACAGTAAAAGACTGGACTTGAGCGGCCGCCAGCGCAGCCAGCCAAACTATTCCTCATTTGGACCTGACCGGCTGATGACCCTCCTGTTGGAGAGATGGAGCTCTGGAAAAACAAAAGCACTGGCACGGGCCCGAGAGAACCACGAGACACAAAAACAACCATGAACAGATTATATTGTTCCAATCAAAAAAAAGGAGGGTTTACACACTGCAAAACTGATCTTACTCAGTATTATTTGTCTTGTTTTCTAGTACATTCTTAATCAAGATTCATTTACTTGAGAAGCAAAATAACGAGCCTTTTCATATTCAATCTTGCTTCTGAAAAATGGATAAAAAATGAAGTGTTTATATGGAGTACAAGAAAAGATATATGTCAGGGGAGTTGGAAAAAAAACTTAATTAAATGGGGAAAATGGAGATTTGATTTTTTTCTTACCCACTGACATATTTTTTCTTGTTTTAAGCATAAACTTAGTATAAGACTTAATTTTGATACATTTTTCAGAAAACTATATAATATCTTAAGTTATGTTCCTTGTAATAAATGTTTCTTGATTTAATTGATATTTGTAGGAGGGTTATTATGTTTAACTAAAACCATTTTAAAAAATTGTTTATTAAGTGTAAAAAACATTTCTCACTTTAATTTAGTTTAACTTGATGTATCATAACTGAAATTGATGATAACTGAAACATAAATATATAGAAAATTAAGAAAAAATACACATTTAAAAAATCAAGTAAAATTACAAAAACACAACAAAATTTCTAAAACTTTAACTAAAATTAAATTGAAAACAGAAAATGTAAAAATAACTAATTCAAAATATATATTAACATATTAATAATAATATTATATAAATATAAAAAATATAATAGTACACTGTAAAAAAAAACTTGCTACCTTAAAGTACAATCAACTTGGTTGTGTCACATTTAATCTTAAATCACATTAACTTTAAAAGACTTTAACCCTTTAGAACCTGAAGCTAAAATATTTTTTGACTGTACAATTCTAAAACAATCTTAATGTGCAAGGTTTCATCTTTTTCAGAAAAAGATTAGCTTTCAACAAATTACAGTTATTGACCGAGTTTGTAAATAGAATTTAAATAGACAAAAATAAAAAAACGAGAATAAATTTACTGATTTTTATTTAGAAAAAAACAGAAAATATCATGAACGAAAGAAACTAACACTTTAAAGTTGAAAAATGAACTATAATACATATATACCAGTCTTTTTTGTGACATTGGGTTGCACAGTTTTCATTTAGTTTTAGTTTTCATTCGTTTTAAAAATCAGTCGAAACTTTAAAAAAAAGTAGTTTAAAATGGCTTAACTTATTTTAATGGGTTGAAGTACTGTAAAATCATATGTTGTCATGACTTATTGATCATTTACAGTGTATATTAATTTATATATTTGTAAACATTTTTGCAATGTAAAGTATAAAACGCCTTCAGACTCCTTTTCCTTACTTTTCCATCACATCTCCACATGTGAGATTCTTTGAGCTCCGGCCAAACCGATGAGAATGCGTTTTGAGAAGCTCAGAGAGGGCAGGACTTGTGTGTGTGTATGTGTGTGTGTGTGTGTGTGATGCTGTTGTTGATCCCACCAAAACACACAAAATTCAACAGGCAGGGTCCAGATATCACGTGTCAGTGTGATGTTTGTTACCGAGGCTCAGTTTGGCTGCCGAATGACTGAGAGGAGAAGCTCTCGTGTGTTTTACTCTCCACACATCCGCCAGCTTTGCAAAGGCCTGCCCCCAATTATCCTCCCACAAAGCTGCTAAAAAACAGCAGAAATCTCTGAGCGTTTGAAGTGTTTGACAGAGAGCAGGACGGCTTTGAATAGAGAGGCCTGTGTGAACTCGTTCAGCGTTTGGAAACGAGGCTCGGGGAAGAAATGCCACTGGATTGGAAGCAGCTGTTGAGTTTGAGAAACATGGTTTTAAACAGGGCCGTATGTGCCAAACCGTCTAGAAATGTTCATCTGATATGCTTTTCACCACAACTGACAGGCCTCGTTCAACTACACTGACTATTAATGTGAAATGAACACTTGTGGGGTGTTGATTAAATATGTTCACTAAATTATTGTGTGTATAGTTAACCAACCATACAAAAAATCGATAATTCAGCAATTAAATTGATCAAAAGTGACATTCATAATGTCACTTTTGATCAATTTAATTGCTGAATTATAGATTTTTTTTTCTATTTCAAATAAATAGAAAGATTTCTATTTCAAAAAAAATGCTGTTTGAACTTTCTATTCATCAAAGAATCCTGAAAAATAAAATGCATCACAGTTTCCACACAAATATGAAGCAGCACAACTGTTTTCAACATTGATAATAATCATAAATGTTTCTTGAGCATCAAATCCTCATATTAGAGTGATTTCTGAAGGATCATGTGACTCTGAAGACTGGAGTAATGATGTTGAAAATTCAGCTTTGATCACAGGAATAAATTACACTTTACTATATATTCACATAGAAAATAGATATTTTAAATTGAAATAATATTTCAAATTTTTGTGTGTGCATTTTAATCAAATAAATGCAGCCTTGGTGAGCAGAAAAGACTTCTTTCAAAAACATCAAAAATACTAAAACTATAATACTGAAACTATCAAACACTGAATAAAGGAACTAAAACTAATAGTTGCAAAAACTACCAAAAAACTACCAGTGAAAGGACAAGCTGAAACGAATTAATTCAGAAATGCATTATATAACAGAAGTAAAATGCTGTCTTATGTTGTCTGCTCTTTCTTATATTCACAAGAAACCCAAAAGTTTTGATGTTTGCTTCACATTAATCAAACTTAAAACAACTTTGAGTTTTGGATTTATATCACATGCATGCTTTGCACAAGTCGGTTCCTTTGCTGAAATCGGCATGTTTCTGTTGTGAGTCACATATTGCAATCAGCTCTTGTTTGATCAACGCTGCACGCTTCATCATACTAACCCAGGCCCTTCTGTAAACACATGTGAGGGCTTCACAAATCTGGGAACATTCGGGAACTTTCCGAGGGTTTTGCTCATGCACCCGTCAGAGAGTTTGTGTCCTGTCAAGCCTCGAGTTCTTGAGCTAAAAGAGGCTTTAAATGCGAGAGGAATGTTGCAGGATTGTGGGAACGCTCGTTCAAAGGCTTCGGAAAACTCTGGGCTTCTCGACCGTTGGCTGCGAGTCCTGTCATTCACAGATAATAAGAAGCATTGTTCGGTATGCTGTGGCACACATGTCTCGCTCTTTGATGAAATCTCTTCCCATCTGACAGGTGTACGTGTTTCAAGAGACACATCTCGGATGAAGGGATATTGGAATCGCCAGCAAAGAAAAGAAAAGAAAAGCAAAAGCTTTAAATGGTCTATTTTAGAAAGCAACACAAATGCACTGCAGAATATGTTGAATATGCTATGTCTATTATTGGAAATGGTAGAATATTTTCTTCTCTCTTTTTACACGGCTGAAATTATTATTGTTAACTAAAACTGTAAAATATTGTTTTTCTAATTTAATTAAAGCTTAACTTAAACTAAGTTGCAAGTTGAAGTATTAAAATTGTTAAAACTAAAACTGAAATAGAAATAAAATAAAGCTAAATATAAAACAATTTACAAACATTAAAAAGGACCACATAGAAACATGTTAAAAATCACTCAGAGTATGTTAGTAATGCCCTGGCAGCCACATAGAACACCCTAGCAACCCCATAGCAACGTGCTAAAAACAATTCAGAATAGTAATCTCCTAGCAACAACCTAGAACCATGTTGTTGTAACCCGATAGCAACGTGCTAAAAACAATTCAGAATAGTAATGGCCTACAACCCACCAAGAACACCCTAGAGCAACTCCATAGCAATGTGCTAAAACAACTTGGAATATGTTAGAAATGACCTTGGCAACAACCCAGAACCCCCTAGCAACACCATAACAACATGCTAAAAACAACTCAGATTAAAAATGCACCTGGCAACAACCTAGAACACCCTAGCAACCCCATAGCAACATGCTAAAGACAACTTGGAATAAAATGCCTTGGCAACCACCTAGAACACACTAGCAACCCCATAGCAACGTGCTAAAAACAACTAAGGAATAGTAAAATCTTAGCAACAACCTAGAAGACCCTAGTAACTCCATAGCAATGTGCTAAAAAACACTCAGAATAGTAATGCCCTGGCAACCACTTATGACACCCTAGCAACCCCATAGCAATGTGCTAAAAACAACTCAGGAATAGTAATCTCCTAGCAACAACCTAGAAGACCCTAGTAACCCCATAGCAATGTGCTAAAAAACACTCAGAATAGTAAAGCCTTGGAAACCACTTATGACACCCTAGCAACCCCATAGCAATGTGCTAAAAACAACTCAGGAATAGTAATCTCCTAGCAACAACCTAGAAGACCCTAGTAACCCCATAGCAATGTGCTAAAAAACACTCAGAATAGTAATGCCCTGGCAACCACTTATGACACCCTAGCAACCCCATAGCAATGTGCTAAAAACAACTCAGGAATAGTAATCTCCTAGCAACAACCTAGAAGACCCTAGTAACCCCATAGCAATGTGCTAAAAACAACTCAGAATAGTAAAGCCTTGGAAACCACTTATGACACCCTAGCAACCCCATAGCAATGTGCTAAAAACAACTCAGAATAGTAAAGCCTTGGAAACCACTTATGACACCCTAGCAACCCCATAGCAATGTGCTAAAAACAACTCAGGAATAGTAATCTCCTAGCAACAACCTAGAAGACCCTAGTAACCCCATAGCAATGTGCTAAAAACAACTCAGAATAGTAATGCCCTAGCAACAACCCAGAACACACTAGCAACCCCATAGCAACATGCTAAAGACAACTCAGAATAGTAATGCCTTGGCAACCACTTATAACACCCTAACAACCCCATAGAAACATGCTAACAGCAACTCTGAATACATTAGTAATGCCTTGACAACCACCCTAGCAACTGCATTGCAACATTTGCATAAACAAACACCATAGCAGCGAAGCAACTTTTGAAATATAGCGATTCCATCTGGTGTCGCTAGTGACTCATAAATGACAGGCTTCACCTTTCACAAGAAAACAAACAGCCGGCAGAACAAGCCACTCAACAGAGTGTGATCCTGAGTGACGGTCACCTTCACAGCAACAGGACACCGGAGGAGATGTGCATGTGTGTGTGTGTGTGTGTGTGTGTGCAGATGAACAAGTGTTTTCAGTTCAATACCCTGCGTTCGGAATCTGCTGTGTTTGGCATATAATTAGTATGCATTATTTCTCATACTTCAAAGCTCAGGTGTGTTTATAAGCCCCTCTGAATAATGGAAACCTGCTTGCAGGAACAATAGAGATGGAAAAAAAAATTGCTAGGCTTTTTTTTTTAAACAAAGCATGTGCTATCTGAAAGAATTTAGCAGGAATCATGTATATGGAAGGGGAACAGCTGCCAAACTCACTCTCATGCTGTTGTAAACCTTCCTTCTACACTAAAAAACACAAAAGAACAGGTTTTAAACGATCTCCAATCTGCTGTTTACCATATAACGAGTGGATGTTTACCACGCTCATATAAAGTCACTTTTTTAACTCCTTAAATCTTATGTCAGTTTCTCTATGGGAAAACATCACAATTTTCTTCATATATTGCAATTATATTTAATATATTTTATTTCTTGTCGTTCAAGTCTCGGCTCAGCTGTGATTCAAAAGTCTTGATGCCTTGTTTGTAAATTGTAAAAGTTGAGCTGAGCTGTTTGTGGTGAGAACCGTGATGAAATAGTCCTTTAACACAGAAGTGTATAAAGTCTTTTCATCGCTCTAGATGACAGGAATCGTCCAGCCCTTTTTTCTTGGAAAGTTGAGAACGACACACACCCTCCATTTAAACCTCCCATAAACCTGCTCTACCACTTTATCACTTCATCATAACAATTAGGTGAAAGCTGTGAGTCATGACATGTGTTCATATACGTCACACACACACACACACACACACACACACACACACACACACACACACACACATAAACACGAGCCCTGGCTGTTCTTCAGGTTGGACAGGCAGATCCTTTTGTTCCCGGTCAAACATGCCCCTGCATGACGACTGCACCCCGGCAACTGTAGCCAACGGCGACACTAAACATGTGACACACACAAAAGTTTTCAGCACATATCTTCTGCTTGGGAAATCTCTGAGTGCCAGAGGGGAAAGCATGACAAAGATCACTCTGCTAAAGGAGTACATACTATTTCTGAGAAGCGAAAGTAGTGTTTATTAGCTATTTTTTGTACCACAACTGTACATTTAAAACAAAGAAAGTCATATATAAATATAAATTATAGAGAACTATAAAAAAAATATATAGGCCTATATACACAGGTGAAACTCGAAAAATTGGAATATCGTGCAAAAGTTATAATTTTGATGATTATGGCTTACAGCTTATGAAAACCCCAAATTCAAAATCTCAGAAAATTTGAATATTACATGAAATCAGTAAAAAAAAAAAAAAAAAGGATTTTAAATATAGAAATGTCAGCCCTCTGAAAAGTAATCATGCATATGTATATAGTTTCACCTTTTAATTTGAATTACTGAAATACATTAACTTTTGCACTATATATATATATATATAATTTAGATTTTTTTGTTGTCTCTGTTTTTTAATGCAATATTTATTTTTATTATTACAACAACTGTACAATAATACTAAAAATAAGCATATATTTATTATATATAGACTTTTCGTATTTTTTCTTTTAATATTAAATATTAAATATTAAATATATTAAATATAAAACATAAAATTATGATTTATTATTATTTATTAGATTTTTCTGTACAACAACTGTAAAATATAAAGAATATATTTTATGATTTTGAATTTAAGTATTGTACAGTGTACTGTTTTGTATTATTTTTTGTATATTTTAACAACTGAACAATATTTTTAAAAAATATATACATAATGACTATATTTTTTTATCATATCAAAATTAAATATATTAAATATAAAAATGGTAAAATACAAAACAGCATAACTGTACAATACAATAATAATAATAATAATAATAATATATAAAATCAGAACTTAATAAAATTAAATATATTATTGTATTGTTATATAATTATATATAATATTATACAGTTGTAGGCTACTGTTTTATATATATATATATATATATATATATATAAAGATTTATATTTTATTAGCTTTTTCTATATAAAAACTATACAATATTTATAAAATATAAATATAAAAACATACATGGGCATTATATCAGCCATCAGTATCAGCTTTGTCATGCAGCTTTGTGGACAAAAAAATGTGTTTAAGGAAGTGTATAAAGTTCAAGAGGACATAGTCACTCATATGCATCATCATTCATTTCCCTGTAAGCGTGTAACCTTACCACACACACACACACACACACACACACACACACACACACACACACACACACACACCATTCCCCTTCCTGCATCACTCAAGCATTGGTGATGTGATGGAAACCCAATGCCGAGTCTTTTAAATGCAGAAAAACTGGCACATTCCCACCCGGAGCGAATGACATCATTGTTCTGCTGATCTCTGAACACACTCTGTTGTGTTTCCTAGGCGATCTGTTCACATGAGCAGACACAACACACACACACACACACACACACACACACACACACGTCACTCGGATGAGTAACAGTACTGCATACACAGAGACACGATGATGCAATTCATCAGCAGAGAGAGAGAGAGAGAGAGAGAGAGAGAGAGAGAGAGAGAGAGAGAGAGAGAGAGAGAGAGAGAGAGAGAGAGAGAGAGAGAGAGAGAGAGAGAGAGAGAGAGAGAGAGAGAGAGAGAGAGAGAGAGAGAGAGAGAGAGAGAGAGAGAGAGAGAGAGATGGACATGGAAGATACATGTGATATATAATATATAATAGAGGCATTGAAACACATAGAGGAGATTTGATGATACTTTGCAACATTTGCTTATCTAAACTCATGAACAACAGCAATTGAGGGATTATGCAATATTGTGCAAACAGTCAGAGCTAAAGGCCGTCGTCATACACAGCAGACTTACAGACTTTATTCACAATACAGTACCAGTAACAAAAGTATGATTTTTCATTATAATTATTTGTATTCTCACTTTATAATGGTTAAATCTTCCTCCATCTGTCTATCTAGCCATCCATCCACCGTTTTTGTGTCTGTCCCTTTAAATGCAAATGAGCTACTGCTCCCGGCACAGGGGGCGGAGCTTCAAGAGCTGAGTCAGACAATGATGGAGAGAATCAAGAAGAAGTGACAACACGTAGAAGCAACAGGACATTTCTGAATGGATGGTTGATGAATTTATGTAGCTTATGTGTAGTTATCTTCTAGTCATTGATTAGCATATTCTGTCATGATAATCTATAAATCGTGTTCAGGGGGCGGGGTTTATGTAAATTCTAGGGTTGGTGATGTCACTAACCCGGGAGGAATGTGGTGTAGTCTCTACCAGCCGTTTGTTGTAGTCCTTATAAAGCGATTTCTTTAAAAGCAAATATCTCCCTTTGCTCTGAGCTTTGAGTGTTGTAACTTTGCAAATGTTGTTTATGATCAAACAGCAACATTACACACTAACTAAAGTTAGAAAAGTCAAATCATAATCAACCACCCCTTTTTAAAAGTATGATATTTTCATTATAATTATCTATATTCTCACTTTATGAGGGTTAAATCTTCAATGATACGAACATCTGATTCAAAGCATAATTAAAGGCTTCAAAATAATTATTTGACACAGACCATGCTGAGATCTCTGGGATCTCAAACATAAAACACGAGCATTAATATATAATTCACCATATCTCAAAGCTCTCCTCATGAGCACGAGCTCTATCTGAAGGACGGATGAGCGTCTGGTCGAGTGAGACACATTTGCACTGATGAGGATATAAAGCGATGCTTTTCGCTGTGGAACGGTTGCCATGGTAACTGAGCGTCTGGCTGCCGCTGACCTTGTGTGTGTGTGTGTGTGTGTGTGTGTGTGTGTGTGCAGAAGCTTCAGTGATGCTGTTCCTGCTGTAGGAAAACACAGGTTCTGCGTCGGCCTTCACACTGAGAGACTCGAGACTCCAGATTTAGGCCTTAATGTGAGATTTATGAGTTTGAATCGCATAAAAAATTGCCATTCATTTGGGTTACAGTTTTAACATGCATGTTTATTTCTCAGTCATACATCTATCCATCTATCATTCTATCTATCATTCTATCCATCCATCGCTCTATCATCCATCCATCCATCCTTCTATCATTCTATCCATCCATCGTTCTATCTATCATTCTATCTATCATTCTATCCATCCATCCATCCATCATTCTATCTATCATCCTATCCATCCATCCATCATTCTATCTATCATCCATCCATCCATCCATCGCTCTATCATCCATCTATCCATCCATCGTTCTATCTATCATTCTATCCATCCATCCATTGCTCTATCATCCATCCATCGCTCTATCTATCATCCTATCCATCCATCCATCCATCATTCTATCTATCATTCTATCCATCCATACATCGCTCTATCATCCATCCATCCATCCATCCATCGTTCTATCTATCATTCTATCATCCTATCCATCCATCCATCATTCTATCTATCATTCTATTCATCCATCTATCATTCTATCATTCTATCCATCCATCCATCGTTCTATCATTCCATCCATCCATCCATCCATCTGATTCTATCCATCTATCTATCTATCTATCCATCTATCATCTATCCATCTATCCATCCATCCATCCATCCATCCATCCATCCATCCATCCATCCATCCATCATTCTATCTATCATTCTATCCATCCATCCCTCCACCTATTTATCATTCCATCCATCTATTGTAAATCTTTTTTGCACAGTACTTCCATATTTTGAATGACAAAGACTTTTCCATCTATGAAATATAAAGGAGAAATTGATCATAAAAATCAAAGGCAGCCTTGATCTTGGCTTGTGATTAAACATTTTACATAGACGTCGATTAACAACCAAAGAATTCTAATACAGAAATGGCACTAATCCGTAATTCTGCACATTTATTAATTGCGTTACAAAGTTTACTTGTGCAACTGTGATGTGAATGTGAGGCTGTGAAGATGCCAATGTTCTACTAATCAATTTGCACTTTAGTCAGTCGAGACGCCATTTTCCATTCATTAAGAAGTAAGTCGTTCACCTTTTTTGGGTGCATTATGTGTAAATGAACAGAGGTAGCAAAAAGATATTCTATTATCTATATTGTATATTAGTGCTGTCAAACTGATTAATCACATCTAACATGAAAGTTTGCATTTGTATATGGCCTATATACACATTACACACACAACATTTTATTCACTTTGACTCACACTGTGTGAAACACACTGAGTTCGAAAGGCTGTTTTTCAAGTGTCTAATCCTCAAGGCTGCTTGTCCATCCTCTGCTGATTGTTGCTATGGTGACGACACGAGTGAAGCAGCTCCAGAACACACAACAGCATGAACGTGAATACAGCGACCGCACAACTGTGTGTGTGTGTGTGTGTGTGTGTGTGTGTGTGTGTGTGTGTGTGTGTGTGTGAGACAGTGTGTCTGAGACACTGTGTGTGTGTGTGTGTGTGTGTGTGTGTGTGTGTGTGTGTGAGACAGTGTGTCTGTGTGTGAGACAGTGTGTGAGAGAGACTGTGTGTGTGAGACTCTGTGTGTGTGTGAGAGAGAGAGAGAGAGAGAGAGACAGTGTGTCTGTGTGTGTGAGTATGTGAGTGTGAGTGAGTGTGTGGAACATAGTGTGTGTATGTTTGAGAAAGAGAATGTGTGTATCTGTGTGTGAGTGCGAGACATAGTGTGTATGTTTGAGAGAGAGAGTGTGTTTATGTGTATGTGTGGTGTGTGCGCGAGTGTGTGTGTGTGTGTGTGTGTGCGTGTGTGTGTGTGTGTGTGTGTGTGTGTGTGAGAGAGAGAGTTTAATAAACGCAATATTAAACACAAATATGTTTAATAAGAGAGTGTCCATTCGTAATATTAGTGAGTTTATTAGTTAAGACTTGCTGCCCAACACCCAAGAGTTCTTGATAACAGACTTGGGTGTTTTCTTGTATATCATGTCACAAAAATTTATTAAAAATCAATATCTCTAACCCAATAATAATAGGGTTGGGCGATATGACCAAAATCGTATTTCACAATGCAAGTAATTTTGTTTCATATATATTTTCGTATATAATAATAAATAGTATACTAGGACAAAAAAATGTATAGCAATAATTCACGCAAAAATATTAATTCTACATATTCTAAAAATAAAGCTATTCTGTAAAGGAATAGTGTGTTTATATAGTAAATATAAATATTTCTGAGAGTGGACTATCCCTTTAAGATAAATGTGAGGCGTAAAGCAGGATAAAAAGATCCCTAATTCATCAGTTTTGATGAGGTAAGCACAATAACAGCACGGCTTTGATGTGCATCTTGAATCCGTAATGAAGCCTCTCGTATCAAGGTAATTCGGCTAATTCTCTAATCAGCCTCGCTGTGGAAAACCCTGCCTCTTTGAAATGGAAAACAGAAGCGTGTTCTTTGAGGGTGAATGAGTGAACTGGAGTGCTTACACCATCATAAACATCACTCTACCCCGGTAAAGAGATCAACGGCCTATTGTGAGAAAGACTCTGTCCTCTGATTATTGGTTGGCAGCTGAAGGACAAGTTGAAAGACTATAAGATGCTGATAAATGATAAATAGTTCCGGGTTTCTTTGTTCTGTGATCCAGGTTGCTTTCATCCTTCAGCTAATTTGAAGTCTTTAAACGACCACCATGTATATTTGTATATATATTTATATACTTTTACATAGAGCCGTACCGAAACAAAAACTGAAACCGAAAATGGTTTTCAAAAATTATTATAAATTAGCTTATTTTTGTATAATTGTATTATATTAGACTTTTTAATGAAATTAAAAAACACTATAGATTAGATACAGTACAGATTAATATTCGTTAAAGCTGTGCTTTGTTGTTTGATTAACGTTAATGACGGATCCAATATAATGATACACATCCGGTTTCTCTCTCAACTCTTTACGTTCACTTAACAGACTAACAGTGTTACTGGAAAAATTGTGTACAAAATGATGTACAGTTGTGGTCAGAATTAATGGCACCCCTGGTAAATATGATCAAAAATGCATGTAAAAAGAAATCTGCATTCTTTTGATCTTTCATTTAAAAAAAAATAAAAATAATCTAACCTTTCATTGAAGTAAAAGAATTGAAAGTGGGGGGAAATCACATTATGAAATAAATGTTTTTCTCCAAAACACGTTGGCCACAATTACTGGCACCCCTAGAATTTTTTTATGAGTAAAATATCTCTTAAGTATATTTTCATGAATATTTACATTTTTTATCACACCAGGGTGACTAAACACGAAATTGTCCAGCTATGACTTCTTGTTTGAGTAAAAAAAAAAAACTTTGGGTTTACCACAATGAGTAAAACCAAAGAATATAGTTCTGATGTGCATCAAAAGATTATTGAGCTTCACAAAATAGAAAGTGGCTGTAAGAAAATAGATAAAAGCATTGAAAATCCCCATTTTGACTATCAGGGCAATAATTAGGAAGTTCCAATCAACTAAAGATATTATGAATCTGCCTGGAAGAGGACGTGTGTCTATATTGTCTTAATGTACGGTGAGGAGGAAAGTTTGAGTGGCCAAAGACTCTCTAAGGATCCCAGATGGAGAATTGCAGAGATTATTTGAGTCTTGGGGTCAAAAAGCCTTAAAAAAACAACAACAACAACCCCTACATCCCCATATGTTGTTTGGGAGGGTTTCAAGAAAACAAAAAGATCCTCCTCACTCCTCCAAAAACAAACTCCAGCTTATTCAGTGGTCAGACACGACTGGGACTTCAAATGGGATGAGGTTCTGTGGTCAGATGAAACTAAAAAAAGGGCTTTTTGACAGCAAACACGCCAGATGTGTTTGGTGCAAACAGGGCTGAAAAGCACCCTATGCCTACGGTTAAATATACCGCTGGATCTTTAATGCTTTTGGCCTATTGTTTTGCTGGAAGTCCTGGACATCTTGTTCAGATACATGGTATTATGGATTCTAGCAAATACCAACAGATAAAAAAAATCTAAATCTGACAACCTAGAAAAGTGCTAGAAATCTTATAATGGGCCGTGGTCGGATCTTCCATTAGGACAACAATCCAAAACAGATCTGGAGAATCTGGAGAGATTCTGTAGGGAGGAATGAAGGATCTGGAGAGATTCTGTAGGGAGGAATGAAGGATCTGGAGAGATTCCGTATGGAGGAATGAAGGATCTGGAGAGATTCTGTAGGGAGGAATGAAGGATCTGGAGAGATTCCGTGTGGAAGAATGAAGGATCTGGAGAGATTCTGTATGGAGGAATGAATGATCTGGAGAGATTCCGTATGGAGGAATGAAGGATCTGGAGAGATTCTGTAGGGAGGAATGAAGGATCTGGAGAGATTCCGTGTGGAGGAATGAAGGATCTGGACAGATTCTGTAGGGAGGAATGAAGGATCTGGAGAGATTCCGTATGGAGGAATGAAGGATCTGGAGAGATTCTGTAGGGAGGAATGAAGGATCTGGAGAGATTCTGTAGGGAGGAATGAAGGATCTGGAGAGATTCCGTGTGGAGGAATGAAGGATCTGGACAGATTCTGTAGGGAGGAATGAAGGATCTGGAGAGATTCTGTAGGGAGGAATGAAGGATCTGGAGAGATTCTGTAGGGAGGAATGAAGGATCTGGAGAGATTCCGTATGGAGGAATGAAGGATCTGGAGAGATTCTGTAGGGAGGAATGAAGGATCTGGAGAGATTCCGTGTGGAAGAATGAAGGATCTGGAGAGATTCTGTATGGAGGAATGAAGGATCTGGAGAGATTATGTAGGGAGGAATGAAGGATCTGGAGAGATTCTGTAGGGAGGAATGAAGGATCTGGAGAGATTCCGTATGGAGGAATGAAGGATCTGGAGAGATTCTGTAGGGAGGAATGAAGGATCTGGAGAGATTCCGTGTGGAAGAATGAAGGATCTGGAGAGATTCTGTATGGAGGAATGAAGGATCTGGAGAGATTCTGTAGGGAGGAATGAAGGATCTGGAGAGATTCTGTATGGAGGAATGAAGGATCTGGAGAGATTCTGTAGGGAGGAATGAAGGATCTGGAGAGATTCTGTAGGGAGGAATGAAGGATCTGGAGAGATTCTGGATGGAGGAATGGAGGATCTAGAGAGATTCTGTAGGGAGGAATGAAGGATCTGGAGAGATTCTGTATGGAGGAATGAAGGATCTGGAGAGATTCTGTAGGGAGGAATGAAGGATCTGGAGAGATTCCGTGTGGAAGAATGAAGGATCTGGAGAGATTCTGTAGGGAGGAATGAAGGATCTGGAGAGATTCCGTGTGGAGGAATGAAGGATCTGGACAGATTCTGTAGGGAGGAATGAAGGATCTGGAGAGATTCTGTATGGAGGAATGAAGGATCTGGAGAGATTCCGTGTGGAAGAATGAAGGATCTGGACAGATTCTGTAGGGAGGAATGAAGGATCTGGACAGATTCTGTATGGAGGAATGAAGGATCTGGAGAGATTCTGTAGGGAGGAATGAAGGATCTGGAGAGATTCCGTATGGAGGAATGAAGGATCTGGAGAGATTCCGTATGGAGGAATGAAGGATCTGGAGAGATTCTGTAGGGAGGAATGAAGGATCTGGAGAGATTCCGTGTGGAGGAATGAAGGATCTGGACAGATTCTGTAGGGAGGAATGAAGGATCTGGAGAGATTCCGTATGGAGGAATGAAGGATCTGGAGAGATTCTGTAGGGAGGAATGAAGGATCTGGAGAGATTCTGTAGGGAGGAATGAAGGATCTGGAGAGATTCCGTGTGGAGGAATGAAGGATCTGGACAGATTCTGTAGGGAGGAATGAAGGATCTGGAGAGATTCTGTAGGGAGGAATGAAGGATCTGGAGAGATTCTGTAGGGAGGAATGAAGGATCTGGAGAGATTCCGTATGGAGGAATGAAGGATCTGGAGAGATTCTGTAGGGAGGAATGAAGGATCTGGAGAGATTCCGTGTGGAAGAATGAAGGATCTGGAGAGATTCTGTATGGAGGAATGAATGATCTGGAGAGATTCCGTATGGAGGAATGAAGGATCTGGAGAGATTCTGTAGGGAGGAATGAAGGATCTGGAGAGATTCCGTGTGGAGGAATGAAGGATCTGGACAGATTCTGTAGGGAGGAATGAAGGATCTGGAGAGATTCCGTATGGAGGAATGAAGGATCTGGAGAGATTCTGTAGGGAGGAATGAAGGATCTGGAGAGATTCTGTAGGGAGGAATGAAGGATCTGGAGAGATTCCGTGTGGAGGAATGAAGGATCTGGACAGATTCTGTAGGGAGGAATGAAGGATCTGGAGAGATTCTGTAGGGAGGAATGAAGGATCTGGAGAGATTCTGTAGGGAGGAATGAAGGATCTGGAGAGATTCCGTATGGAGGAATGAAGGATCTGGAGAGATTCTGTAGGGAGGAATGAAGGATCTGGAGAGATTCCGTGTGGAAGAATGAAGGATCTGGAGAGATTCTGTATGGAGGAATGAAGGATCTGGAGAGATTATGTAGGGAGGAATGAAGGATCTGGAGAGATTCTGTAGGGAGGAATGAAGGATCTGGAGAGATTCCGTATGGAGGAATGAAGGATCTGGAGAGATTCTGTAGGGAGGAATGAAGGATCTGGAGAGATTCCGTGTGGAAGAATGAAGGATCTGGAGAGATTCTGTATGGAGGAATGAAGGATCTGGAGAGATTCTGTAGGGAGGAATGAAGGATCTGGAGAGATTCTGTATGGAGGAATGAAGGATCTGGAGAGATTCTGTAGGGAGGAATGAAGGATCTGGAGAGATTCTGTAGGGAGGAATGAAGGATCTGGAGAGATTCTGGATGGAGGAATGGAGGATCTAGAGAGATTCTGTAGGGAGGAATGAAGGATCTGGAGAGATTCTGTATGGAGGAATGAAGGATCTGGAGAGATTCTGTAGGGAGGAATGAAGGATCTGGAGAGATTCCGTGTGGAAGAATGAAGGATCTGGAGAGATTCTGTAGGGAGGAATGAAGGATCTGGAGAGATTCCGTGTGGAGGAATGAAGGATCTGGAGAGATTCCGTGTGGAGGAATGAAGGATCTGGACAGATTCTGTAGGGAGGAATGAAGGATCTGGAGAGATTCTGTATGGAGGAATGAAGGATCTGGAGAGATTCCGTGTGGAAGAATGAAGGATCTGGACAGATTCTGTAGGGAGGAATGAAGGATCTGGACAGATTCTGTATGGAGGAATGAAGGATCTGGAGAGATTCTGTAGGGAGGAATGAAGGATCTGGAGAGATTCCGTGTGGAAGAATGGAGGATCTGGAGAGATTCTGTAGGGAGGAATGAAGGATCTGGAGAGATTCCGTGTGGAGGAATGAAGGATCTGGACAGATTCTTTAGGGAGGAATGAAGGATCTGGAGAGATTCCGTGTGGAGGAATGAAGGATCTGGACAGATTCTGTAGGGAGGAATGAAGGATCTGGAGAGATTCTGTAGGGAGGAATGAAGGATCTGGAGAGATTCCGTATGGAGGAATGAAGGATCTGGAGAGATTCTGTAGGGAGGAATGAAGGATCTGGAGAGATTCCGTAGGGAGGAATGAAGGATCTGGAGAGATTCCGTGTGAAAGAATGAAGGATCTGGAGAGATTCTGTATGGAGGAATGAAGGATCTGGACAGATTCTGTAGGGAGGAATGAAGGATCTGGAGAGATTCCGTATGGAGGAATGAAGGATCTGGAGAGATTCCGTATGGAGGAATGAAGGATCTGGAGAGATTCTGTATGGAGGAATGGAGGATCTGGAGAGATTCTGTATGGAGGAATGGAGGATCTGGAGAGATTCTGTATGGAGGAATGGTCTCTGATCTCTGGTCAGGTGTTCTTCAAACTCATCCGGCATTAGAGGAGAAAACAGAGCTGTTATCTTGGAAAAAGGAGGTTGCAAAAAGGCAATAATTAATAAAAGGGTGCCAATAATTATGGCACAACGTGTTTTGGAGAAAAACATTTATTTTGAAAAAATCTCAGAGTAAAACTGGGAGTTGTGAAAAATCTGATATACCGTTTTTTGCCAGATGAGAAGTTTATCTATGTATCATCTTTTTTTTTTTTTTATTAATTTTATAACTGTATCATATATCTCTTTTAATTTCTGTTTCTCTTTTAATTAAAACTGTTTTAATTTTCCTTGTTTTTATTTTGTGATTATTTTAATTCCTTTCTGTAAAGCACTTTGAATTGCCATAGTGTATGAAATGTGCTATATAAATAAACTTGCCTTGCCTTGCTTATTTCATAATATGATCCCCCCACCCCCACCCAAACCCCCACGTTCAATTTTTTTACTTCAATAAAAGGTTGGAGTTTTGCACATTTTTTGAACGAAATATCAAAAGGATAAACAATGCAGATTTATTTTCACAGCCATCTTTGATCATATTTACCAGGGGTGCCAATAATTCTGACCACAACTGTATATACAGAACATGCTGTCATTATTATCACATCCATACTGACTCTATCAGCCAATAACCTTTTAACCCTTACAACTCATGTTGACTCGATTCGGCTCTGTGTGCCGAGAGAGAACATTAGCAGGAGAAACATGTAATCGTCATCGCTGGCTCCATCCCTGGTGTATATAACAACAACAACAACAACAACAACAACAACAACAGCGACGTGTGTGTGAGAGACTCCCGCTGCGAGCCGCCTTCTGTCTGCAACACTGAGTGTGAAGAGTCTGGATGAGCGAAACCATACAGAGAAAAACTCAAACTCCATATGAACCCAGGCAAAAACTCCTGAAATGTGAACAGAAATATCCGAGGGTGGGATTCAGATGGATGGAGGCAAAACACAAAAATTGAATTTGATAGATTATTTGCATCATATGCTAAACAGAAGCTTTACTCTCACTGGATGGCGCTTAATTTATGTATTCAAAATAGTGTTGTCATCATTATTACCTAAAATTAACACTAAAACTATTCAAATTGTTTACAGTGATTGAAATAAAGCTTAAATAAAATAATACATAAAATGTAAGATTAAAACTTTAACAAATAAAATAAGCTAATGTTGGAGTACTAAAATTACTAAAATAAAAATAAATGAAAGCTACAGAAATATTTTTTTTAAAACTAATAAAATTGGCAAAAGCCCACAACTACTAAAACCTTAAGTATGAAAATCCAAAATATACATTTAAAAGCTAATTCAAAATATTCATAAGTGTTAAAATAGTATATAAATAATTCTAAAATATCACTTCTACAAAAATGTTCACTGAATTTTGACAGTGTTATTTTACTATCACTGAAATACTATTATAGTTAATAATAATTTTTAATTAGTTTTTATTTTGTTTTAATTTTAGTTAATTTTGTCGTGTAATTTTTTTATTAGCTATATAATTTCTATAATTCTATATAAAATATATTATTTATCAAGTATATAATAATTGATAAATAAATGTGACTTCACTCACAGTAGGAACACCAGCAAAATGGGGCACGACCAAATAAACATCAAGATAAAGCATAGTCTATCATGAGCTGTTTTCATCTAAGGTTGCGAATTTAACTTGTACGCAATATTGGAATATCGCATAAAACATCTGCGAATAAAGCAGTGTTTTCATCGCATGTGTTCAAGAGCATCCAGTGTTTTCTCATGTAATATCCCGAAATGTGCATAAAAATAGGTGGATGGAAACATAGCTCTAGTGTTCTCATGGAAGTTGTTCACAGGAGAGCGTCTACATCTCTTAGATTAATCTACGATCTTTCGTCTGTTGAAGGATCTGAAGAAGCTCCCGGCTTGCCTTGAGAAATCAGAAATAAACAAGAAAAAGCAGTTTATAATTGTATTAATCTTAGACTTTTTAATGAAATTAAATAACACTATAGCAATTTATAGGTTACTGTCACTTTAAGAGCGAATGCACGGATCCAATATAATGATACGCATCCGATTTCTCTCTCAACTCTTTACGTTCACTTAACAGACTAACAGTGTTACTGAAATAACAATATTCCAAATATGTTACATTATATTACATGATGTTACATGACATTATAAAATGTATTACATAATAATACATTTTGAGGAAAATTTGTGCACAAAAAATATGTATATACAGAACATGCTGTCCTTCTATTAGCCTATATCACCAACAAAATGAGGCATGATGCAATAAACATCAAGATAAAACATACGACTCTATCATTAGCTGTTTCCATCCAAGGTTGCAAATTTAACTTGTAATATCGCATAAAACATCAGCAAATAAAGCAGTGTTTCCATCGCATGTGTTCAAGAGAACAAAATCAACACTTCATGGGAAACTGACGCAAAAATATCTGTAATAAAAATGGAAGTTTTTTCCGTAAATAAGAGATCTGACGGTTAATCAGTTATCCAATCACATCCTCGGCTTTCTGATGGGAATTCGGGACTTTATGCACATGATTTCTTATCAGATTTAAAAACATATCCACCTCAAAGTTTTATATGCACATTTTTAGAATTTATGGCGTTTACATCCAGTGTTTACTTTTCAATATCCCAAAATTTGCATAAAAATAGGTGGATGGAAACATAGCTATATTGAAGTTGTTCTCAAGAGAGCGTCGGATCAATCTTAATCTACGATCTGTTGAAGGATGCATCTGAAGAAGCTCCCGGTTCGCCTTGAGAAATCAGGAGATAAACAGGAAAAGCAGTTTTCCTGAATGATGCATGAGCTCCATGTAAAATTGATAGTGCTGCTTCGAGAGCTCTTGATTATGTAAGTGTGAAAAGTTTTCCAGAGACCCGAACGCTTATGCAACTTACTACGTTACTACATCTGCCCACAAACAAACACACTGCACCGTGGGCTTCTTTTACTGGATGATTTAATTTGGCTGAGCTGAGTTTTCCGACCCTTTTCTGCAAAGAATCACTCATGATATTGAAGAACAGGGCGTAGTTAGAACATGTTGTGGGCTGATGTGATGGGCCAGATTACATAAATCAAGATGAGTGAAAACGGCAAAGATTAGAAATGTGGCAGAAGAAGACAAGCAGGATGAATGAGGGAAAGCGAAAGAGCACCAGAAGACTGAGAGATAGCTTTCATTTTATTTGCATCATATAACAGAAGCTTTACTCTCACAGGATGGCGCTTCATTTATGTATTCAAAATAGCGTTGTCATCATTATTACCTAAAATTAACACTAAAACTATCAAAATTGTTTACGGCAATTGAAATAAAGTAATATATAGAAATAAAAAGAAATAAAATAATATATAAATGTAAGATTAAAAACGTTAACAAATAAAATAAGCTAATGTTGGAGTACTAAAATTACTCAAATAAAAATAATTTAAAGCTAAATAGAAATATAAAAAAAGAATAAAATTGACAAAAGCACATAAAAACCTAAAGTATGAAAATCAAAAATACACATTTAAAAGCTAGTATTAAAATAGTATATAAATAATTCGGTTACACTTTATTTTAATTTGTCCCTGTTACAGTGTAATTATAGATACTGAGTAATAATAATTAAATACATGTACTTACTATAAGGTTAGGGTAGGATCACAATTTGGTTGACGGTTAATTGCATTTAATTATGCATAATTTAGAGTTATTACTATAGTAAATACATGTAACGTGTGTAACAAGGACACATTAAAATAAAGTGTTACCAATAATTCTAAAATATCACTGCTGCAAATATGTTTACTGAGTTTTGACAGTGTTATTTTAGTATCACTGAAATACTATTAGTTACTAATAATTTTAATTAGTTTTTATTTTGTTTTAATTTTAGTTAATTTTGTTGTGTAATTTTTTATTAGCTTTTTGTTTTTTAAAATGTCAATATAGTTTTATTTCTTTTAAGTTTGAGCTATTTTAGTACAAGTTAAACTAAATAAAAATGAGAAATGTTGCCTTGCCTTAAGTAAAATATACTATAGCTTAAAATAAAAATCAAAAAAGTTGATTTTATGTCAGTTAAGTTTATTTTATTTCAAGTGACACATTTTATGGTTTTATTTTTAATTAACTATAATAACCCTGAATTTTGAGAAAACATTGTGTGTGAAAATATGTAAAAACTTGCTATCTATAATCACATCCATATTGACTTTCAGCCATTAGCACCTTATAACTTTTAACTCCATGGAAAATAATAAGCTCCACTGATTGAGTGTCTCATTCACAAAACTAGCATCCAAACAGAAAACAACACAATCTTAACACAAAGATGTCGGCAATTACCCACTGCTGCAAAGAGCTCAGTCGCTAAAATATGATGATCTGCTCAAATAAAACACTGGATCAATAAACATATGCACACTGGAGGCTAAATCTGGAGCTGCTAACGTGTGTTCGCCTTGTTTTGCGATAATAGACACCTATTAACCTTGAAGAGATGCCATTGTGTTTACCACCGCATTTATACTTTAACAACACAACTGATCTGGAAGTGCAGTGAGCAACAGAAGATCTGTCAGTAATTGGCTTCATTATACAGACACAGACCGCAGACATCAAACAGAATATGATTATGCTAACAGGCTAGCTAGAACATCAAGTTCAGGAATCAAAGTGTGTATGGAAATAGACTCATAACACACACAGATTTAGAGTTTTCATGGGGTTGAGGAGAATATCGTATTCATTCGTTTAGCACACACTGTTCACTGAAGTCCCTGCGTCATGTTTAAGTCATTGCTTTACACAGACGCCGGTCATGCAAAATTAAATATATGTGCAAATATATATGAATTGCATGAAAAATGTCAAGGTAACATTTCATCACCACAGAAATCAAAGGGAAAAAAATCTATAATTTGCTGTAAAAGTGAATTAAAAAAGGTTATTTATATATATAGATATATGCTACACACACACAAATATAAATATACTATACACACACACACACACACACACATATATATACACAAATATACACACACAAATATTTACAAATGTTTGCTAGATGCCATTAAGTGTGATTATATAAATAAGTGCTGTAAAATCGATTAATCGCCATTAAATTCATCTAACATAAAAGTTTGTAAATATATAGTATGTGTGTGTGTGTATATATATATATAAACACACATAATATATTTACAAACTTTTATTTTAGATGCATTTAATTGTGATTAATCTATATGAATTATAAATACAATAATAATATTGATAATAGAATAGCGCATAACATCTATAAAACAATATCATAAAATATATTTAACATACTTACATTTAATTTATACATTTATATTGAAAATATTATTATTATTAATCTTATAACTAAAATAATTATTTTATCATTGAAAAGCAATAGTGTGAAGGCCACAATGCAAAAGTCTTAAGGCAAAATGTAAAATTGTCAGTCTGATCTCACATAGTGATGTAACAACACAATTCTTTATTATTATTATTATTATTATTAATTCTCCTATAGAGGAATCATTCGTCTAGAGCACAAGCGCAGCAGCAGTTCACAGCCGTAAGCATTAAAGCAATATTGATTCTTGACGTAGGAATCTTTTCTTTATCCACAAACCTCCACTACTGTCCTCCATCCTTCCCATGAGCCCCGGGAGCGAGTTGCCATGGTGACGGTCAGCTGCCGCAGGGTTGCCGGGTTGAGGATGCCAGGGTTTCTGAGAAGCCAAACATCAGCCCATCACGTTCAGGACATCCTTCAGCCGGCACACGTGTCAGTGTCAGTAGGAGCGTTTCCATTACAGATCTGCACAAAACTTTTGCGATTTTTTCTAAATGTCGACAAAAAACGATTGCGAAATGACGGCGTTTCCATTAACCGATGTTATGCGACTAATTCAGTTTTTCCTCTCGTGATAAGTCATTCCAAAAATCATGGCAACAAACGTTGGTAGTGTTATGTATATCCCAGCCACTGCACTGGCCATTATTATTAATGGAAGGAGACATGTGTGTGTTATCCAATCATTGACCCTTATACTTGAGACCGGCACATGTTTCTGGGTGTTTCTCACTCATTTCTGCTTCGAGATATTGATTGTAGCATTTCTTTGAGGTTTAGAATACAGTATTCCTGTAATTCTTCTGTCTTTTATGAATTTAATAAAGAACTCTGTCTCGTATTCTGTCCAAACACACCGCATCATCTACGTCAGGTGACCTGTAAATGCGCAAAAACTGTTTCCATTGCAGGTTTGCGAAATATTTCTTTTTCGAATTGCCTGAAAAAAACCCTCATGCGAGCGTAAAAACTTTTTTGCGATAAATGGGAGTTTTTGCAAAATTGACGTGTTTCCATTGGGCGTATTTTCAAATCGCAATTTCAATTTGCGCAATTTGAAGGGTAATGGAAACGCGGCTCGTTGTCTTCTCCTGTTTCTGGCCTTCGATCAGAGACACGAGCCGGGATCTATAGAGACACGCACAGGAACTGCTCGAGGGGAAGTACGAGATGAAGTTTCCTCGGGGTCCTGCACCCCTGACGACCCCTGTGACCTCTGACGACCCCTGCCATCCAGGGAGACAAACCGCTCACAATAGCCTATAGGCAGGTCGCTCAGACAGGGAGAGTCTGTGGCAGAAAAACAATCATTATTTTTACAAACCCATTTAGAAATGACACCTTTTAAAGGCCCCATAAAAGCAAAGTTTTTTTTACTTTTAGTATGAATATGTTTACTGTTATCTATAAGCTGGTGTGCTCCACAACAATGACAAAACAAATCATATTTAGCAGATAATTGCATTGAAAACGTACAGTCATTGGATCAATGATTTTGATGACATCACTCTGCACTTCAGCTTCTCATCAGATTTTCTGTCCAATCAAATGCTCTCTAGAATCTGAAGCTCCGCCCCCTACATTTTAAATAGAAGCTGCAACTGAAATCGGTCACTTGTTCACACGTTCACTGTTTTCTGCATTGAACGATTCAGACAGTGTAAACATGCTTTTCATTGAGGTGAATGAAGTCTGGTTTCACTAGTGTCAGCACAGAGCAGAACTCTGTAAAACGTAATTAATTTTTATATTTATTTTATATACATATATGCATTTCTATCCTTATGCAATGTGCACTGAAAAACAAATGGTGTAGAAACAATTTTCGCTTAATAAATTTCACAAACAATTACAAAGAAACAGCAACACTTTGAATTAAGAAGAAAAACATGATTTTTATACAATAATCGGTTACACTTTATTTTACGGTGTCATTGCTATAGTGTAATTGTATATTTAAGTACTGAGTAATATTAATTAACATGTACTTACTACAGGGTTACGGTAGGTTTGGTTGAGGGTTAGTTGCATGCAATTATGCAAAATTTACTGTTATTACTAGTACATGTAATATGTAACAAGGACACTGTAAAATAAAGGGTTACTCAATAATCTTTATTTATATTTTTTTGCAGCGTGACTAACATTGCATTAAATTTATACACATTATATTTATTAGTTCATGCATTCCCTCCACTGACCTTGACATTGCACTACTATTTGAACTACATTTCGTGTGCAGAAATGCATATTAGCTTTTAAAAGTGACTGTCCAAATCTGCTGATGTAACTGAGGGTGTGTGTGTGTGTCATCATGTGAATCAGTGACCTTTGCTTTGACCTGTGAGCTGTGGCTCATAGTTTTCTCCTGCTTATTGTGTAACATGCAGATTCTGTGTTGTTGTGTCATCATAAATCTACACACCCTCCTGCTTTTGTTTACGCTCAGGGAACTGAATCCGTGTTTGGATTAAACACACACTCTTTTAAATTCTACTTTCGAATCACGTCCATTTATCTATTTGGAAAGAAGCTGTAAAGTGAGTCAGTCACCAACTCCTTCATGAATTTAACTATATACTGTAAATAGTTGATATTCCTGTCAACATATGATTGTATTTTTCAGTAGCTGACCACGTAGCCACAATGAGTTCAGATCATATAAGGTCATTCGGACGACTCTGGCTTGGAAAGCATGATTGAAAGTGAGGGCAATGTTTGTCAGACCATGTAAGGATAGACACGCAAGAGTTTGAGTCTGTGAGACGTTTATTGCAGAGATACACAAATAATCTAAAGATAAAGCGGATCTGTGGCCCTGCAAAGAAATCCAAACAAAACATCTCTTCGGCTACAAGCTTCTCACATTCGGAAAAGTCCATGTTTCTCACTAGGGCTGAAGTTCATTTATCACTCTAACAGCATATATTGCAATAAAGCTATTTTTGTGTGAATAAAAAGTTATAGAAGTTTAAGTTTACTTTAAAGGAAATTTACTGAACAATTTTTTTATTTTATACAACAAAATAAATATTGTGTAGGGATGCACGATATATCGGCCACCTAATCGGTATCGGCCGATAAATGTTCATTTTTAATGGTATTGTTATCGGCCCAATAAGAAAATTTGGCAGATTATTAAAGCCGATAAATAATGTATTATTTCCTTCAGTGGAGACACTTCAGATGCGCACTGTTCAACATGATGGTTTTAAAATTGCTTGAAAGGAAAATATAGTTGAGTGCAACGCAAGTCTGTCATATCGGCTACATAAAATTATAATGAGAACATTATAATTGTGTACTTGGGACATGGATTTTAACGGTGAGACTTCTGTTTTTGTAATCAGGCTCTCAAAAATTATATAATAATTTGGATTTAGATTTATCGGCCAATATATCGGTTATCGGCTTTCAAATATAAAGAATAATCGGTTTTCGGTATCGGCCAAAATGTTCATATCGGTGCATCCCTGATATTGTGCAAAATAATTTGGACTCTAGAATTGAAGCCATGTGTTTAACCAAGTTGTGTTTCAAATTTGAAGTTGATATCACAAAAATTGAGCACCTTTTCAAATGATATCAAATGATACTTCATTTATGAAGATCAACTGCTTGATTGTTTATATGGTGGACAATGAGGCAAATTTCTTCTAGAAGCAAACTTTGTTGTATTATTTTCATGTTACCACTGTCTGTGAAGCTGCTTTGATACAAATCTGTATTGTAAAAAGCTTTATATAAATAAAGGTGACTTGACTTGATTTAATATAAAGTTGGATATATGAGTATGTCCAACTTTATCCGCATACATGCAGTAGATTCACATAAAATTATAGCAAATTTCAACTGCTTGATTGCTAGTATTGTCACAAAATGTAAACAATAGTATCGCCCTAAATGCGACTATAAGGCATGAAGATAATAATGTCCCCCTTTTAAATGTTGTTTATGTGTCTATATGGTGTTTTTAATCTGCTTTAAGACAAAGCATGTGTAAGTTCATAAGTCGACAGCATTGCTGAGTATTTCCTCCTTAAAACTGCAGTGAACCAAAGACAGTCTCAAAAACACGCTTTGAAATCGCTGGTGTTTCTGACGTCACAAACTACCTTTTAACCAATCAGATCAACGTGTGATCGTCAACCAGTGGATCTCTGAGCTGAGTGAGTGAGTGGAGGCGGGGCTCATTTGCATATTCATAGAACTGCGTATACTAAATGAAGCAAGGGTGTCGAGTTACAGTCAAGATATTTTAAGGCCTTAAATAAGTCATTTTGGTGATCAAAGATGAGTTTTAAAGCTCCAGTATGCGACTTTGGTATTTGACCACAAGAGGGCGCAGTTTCAACAATAACAAAGGCGAAGCTTGATGACGCTATGAAGGAGGTGACGATGGGAGATGTCGTTTTTTTTAATGCGTTTTCACCATCTAGCGATATATCTACATGAAATTAATGAATCATGATCACGGATGAGGTAATTTATTCGTTTTTGTATTACCTGTATGTCTGATCGTATTATTTTATTTCATCATAATTAATGAACTGCAAGGAACGTGAAATGTTATGCTATATTATCCCGTTACAACATACAGCTATTTGTCAAATGATTTGTTTGGTTAATGTTGTGCAGTTTTACGTTTTTATGGTTAATGCCGTGTTGTGTAACGTGTTCAAACCAATATCTAAAAGTAAATTTGAACGAACATTTGCAAGTAATGACTAAATATATTTTTTTAACATCATATCCGATTGTATTTAATTGTACTGCCATAAGCTCGGTCACCACACGTGATAAAAAGCCTTACCAAAGTACAAAGAGCAATATAACTTTGTTTATAAGTGCTATTATTGACAGTTGCATGTCTTACCTGTCTATCAATACACTCGCGAGACCAGAGTCTCGGTCAAGTCCAAGATTGACGCGCAGCTCTCTCCATCTCGAAAACGCCTGCCGATATTTATCTGGGTTTTATTCCTCCGTTTGTCACACAGTCTGAATGTATCCGAATATGGACGCTTTCGTTTTGTTGGCACTTCCATACTCGCCAAAGAGTTCGTGATCCATAACAGCTATAACCATACAGTCTATGGCTATAATGCTTTAACCACCACTTCCGCATTTGACCATGCGATATTCCGGTGTGGTGGGTCATATTTTTTATTTTATTCTTTTTTTATTTTTTGTCAGACGTCTTTATTGTTTATTGTGATAAGAAAAAAAACCCTCAATAAAGTTGTTGTAAAAAAAAAAAAAAAAAAAAAAAAAAAAAATCCGGTGTGGTGGAATATCCTATCACATGGTCCACACCGGAAAAAAGGGATATTGCGTCACTGAGGCGCGACATTTCTTTTCCGGGACGGCCAGTTATTTAAAATCGGAATTTCTCTAAAATAAAAAATCTTTGGAGACTTTTGAGATATTGTAAGTACACAACTGGAGGAAATATATCACACTGTGCAAGTTATTTTTGGAAATTTTATTACAAAATTCCTACATATTGGAGCTTTAAGGGATAAAATTATGATTACAACAGATAGCGGATTCCAAGACAGGTCAACCAAACAAATTTGAGCGCACAGAAATCTTCAAACTATTCTAATCTCGTTCTAGAACTTGTCATGTTTATGCAGCTCTGAAAAAAATCCAGAAGAAACATAAAAGCTTAAACCGCAATTCTGCACCCAGGTGCTTCATATTACTCTAACATTTGCTTAGTGTGATACTGAGTTGAGTTCCATTCAAAGCCTGTTTAAGGAGGTTTCAAAGACAAACTGTGTTTCTTTTGCAGAAATTTAGATCCATTTCTATTTTTCTAAGACCTGCGACCAATTCAATTAATAGCCACTATGTTAAAACTCTATTAAAGTCCCCCTGTGGTGAAAATACACCTTTTAATGTTGTTTATATGGGTTTTTAAAATGCTTTAAGACAAACCATGTGTAAGTTCATAAGTCGACAGCATTGCTGAGTATTTCCTCCTTAAAACTGCAGTGAACCAAAGACAGTCTCAAAAACACGCTTTGAAATCGCTGGTGTTTCTGACGTCACAAACTACCTTGTAACCAATCAGATCAACGTGTGATCGTCAACCAGTGGATCTCTGAGCTGAGTGAGTGAGTGGAGGCGGGGTTCATTTGCATATTCATAGAACCGTGCACGCTAAATGACGCAAGGGTGTCGAGTTACATTTTTTTTACATGCATCCAAGGTAAAAAAAAAGAACACTTTAATTTTCTCATAATACAATTTGCAATTTACCTCATTTCTCAAAGAGTCTGAAAACAGTTCGTTCGAACAAATGTAATAGGAAATGGAATTACTGACGACTCGTTTCAGCAGTTCAGAATCGATTCTTTCTTTTAGGACACAATAACTTAATTTGTTGCGCACTGTAAAACTTTGCAGACCTTTTACAATGAATAAATACATGAATGAATTAATGAAAGATTAAATAAATAAAAATTCCTCAACCAAGTGTTCTTAAAAAATTGGTCACTAAAACATCCTAAAATACAAAAAAAACTCATTTCCATTTATATGTTGCTTGCAGAAAAAAATTGCTACTTCTGTCAATGGATAAAAATGCCTTTTTGCCCCATTAGTTGCAGTTCCAGCATCTGCCAGCAGGGGCAAACTGGACCAAACTAACCAGCTAAACCTCGACCCCTGGGTCAAACAAGCTTGACTTTCCCCCCGCCAATGCCATCATGATGCTGTCAGCTAAAATGGAAAGTAGTTGCAGGACATTATTGCATTATGTTATTTTGATGAAACTATTATTTTCCTTTACACCAACATGCCGTCAGCTCTCAATAAGACTAAGAAAGTAAACAGGGTCAATTGCATTTCATGTTGACAGAGCAGCGCAGTGGGGGATGCGTTATATGTTATATTATCAGATGTGGGTTATTTTGTTGGGCAGACGGCTCATCCCAGCGAAGGGTTAAGCCTGGCTCAGTACATTCGTTTCATTTCCTCTACATTTCCATCTGAGCAAACAAGCGGGTGACCTGACAGTGCACGGGGGGAGGGGGGAGGGGGCGTTCGTGACTCGAATGAGAGCAGAGAGAGAGAGAGAGAGAGACGAGAGGACACCCATGTGACCGTGAAAAGCCTGCAGTGTGCAGGCGGTCGGGGAGGGGCGTGCGAGGGCAAACCCCTGAAGAGAGAGAGAGAAAGAGAGAGACTGATTGCTGATGCGGCTTTAGCACAATAACAATTCCAGGAAACCGAGGCCAGGCTTTTAGTTCTGCTGCGTACAGTGTGTGTGTGTGTGTTGTTTACCTTCATCACCACGTGATCCACACGCTCTGACACACTGCCTATGTTTGCAACATCATGCTATTATACTACTCTACCATATGAGCAGCATGCATGATACACATGTGCACAGCAAGGGGATTTAGCATGCTATAGGCTACATAAAGCTACCAGATCAAGCTAAAAAAGCTCACAAGTTAACACGAGAACAGGCATACATATGATTAAAAATATATATATTCTGCATTGCAATATAAAGATACACGTAATATGAATATGGAAGCTTCCACATGCAATCCAAAAACATTTAGATCAGGCATACTACTGGGGTCCTAATGTGGGACTCATCTCTTCACCACACCGGTCCTACATGACCCACTCCGAGTTTGGGATTCGGGAATATGGAATATGGTCTCCGGCGTGGGATGCGGGTGCGCTAACAAGGACGCTAAAGACCGCAGCGCTAGCATCAGTCGCTAGCGCACTTCTTGAGGCCAGGGGAGTGAGGTTTACACGCACAGCTCTACGTTACACCATTAGTTTCGATCTCTGTTTTTGGATAGGGAGTTAGGTTTGTATATATATTGTATTTTCCTTTTCTTTTTGGGTTAGGGTTTAGGGAAGAGGTTTAAAAATAAGGAAGTTGTGTTTGTTATTTTGGCCTAGTCAGCTCCTGAATCAAAACTTCCAAAGTAAGTCAGTAAATGTTTCATTGTTCAAATTGCCTGCATTTTTCTGAGTCTTTCATGTTGTACCCTTTCCCCCAGACAGTAACAACTACATTACATCATTAGACATGCAATCAAGTGAACATTCATTTAAAAATCACAATTTCCAACTTGTACTTGGGAGTTCAACAAGATCTGCACGTTTTTGTGACTCTTGAAACTCAAAACTCAGAAAATAAGTACTGACTGTAATGGCGATATTAATGCAACATTCAATTCCAAATATGCTTTATCTACTCTTGCCTCGTATCAATGCATCACTTTGTTCAGTCGAGCTATCATTATATTATATATCTATATAACGCTATGTGTTCATGTGAGGAGGAACAGGGACAAAGGAAAAGAGATCAAATATAAACAGACATTCATTTCTGAAGGGAAAAAGTGTGTGAGTGGCTCTCGAGACATGAGTCATTCCGTGTGTGTGTGTGCGCTTGTGTGAACTCGTCTGCGTGAGCTAAAAGTGGAAATGAGAAAACAGGCTCTCCTCACCCGCCCATCCTCGGGTTTTACCCTTATTAAAATATGATGCCTTATGACAGCGTCGCCTATGTTCTGAGTCATTTTCTGCCTGTCTGTCAAGAAGTATATTTATATGTTCGGACATATATTATTGGATACAGTATAGACTACTTCACTGCAAGGGACAAGCAGATAACAAGAAAGATATCATATCAAGATGACCATGAAGGTACCAATAATGTACCAATAATGTACCAATGTACCAATAAGGTACCAATAATGTACCAATGTACCAATAATGTACCAATAATGTACCAATAATGTACCAATAATGTACCAATAATGTACCAATGTACCAATAATGTACCAATGTACCAATAAGGTACCAATAATGTACCAATAATGTACCAATAATGTACCAATGTACCAATAAGGTACCAATAATGTACCAATAATGTACCAATAATGTACCAATGTACCAATAATGTACCAATAATGTACCAATGTACCAATAATGTACCAATAATGTACCAATGTACCAATAATGTACCAATGTACCAATAATGTACCAATGTACCAATAAGGTACCAATAATGTACCAATAATGTACCAATAATGTACCAATGTACCAATAAGGTACCAATAATGTACCAATAATGTACCAATAATGTACCAATGTACCAATAATGTACCAATAATGTACCAATGTACCAATAATGTACCAATAATGTACCAATAATGTACCAATGTACCAATAATGTACCAATGTACCAATAAGGTACCAATAATGTACCAATAATGTACCAATAATGTACCAATGTACCAATAAGGTACCAATAATGTACCAATAATGTACCAATAATGTACCAATGTACCAATAATGTACCAATGAGGAACCAATAATGTACCAATGTACCAATAATGTACCAATGAGGAACCAATAATGTACCAATGAGGTACCAATAATGTACCAATGAGGTACCAATAATGTACCAACAAGGTACCAATAATCTACCAATAATGTACCAATAAGGTACCAATAATGTACCAATAATGTACCAATGAGGTACCAATAATGTACCAATAATGTAGCAATAATGTACCAACAAGGTACCAATAATCTACCAATAATGTACCAATAATGTACCAATAATGTACCAATATACCAATAATGTACCAATAATGTACCAATATACCAATAAGGTACCAATAATGTACCAATAATGTACCAATAATGTACCAATATACCAATAAGGTACCAATAATGTACCAATATACCAATAAGGTACCAATAATGTACCAATGTACCAATAATGTACCAATGTACCAATAATGTACCAATAATGTACCAATAATGTACCAATAATGTACCAATATACCAATAAGGTACCAATAATGTACCAATAAGGTACCAATAATGTACCAATATACCAATAAGGTACCAATAATGTACCAATAATGTACCAATAATGTACCAATGTACCAATAATGTACCAATAAGGTACCAATAATGTACCAATAATGTACCAATATACCAATAAGGTACCAATAATGTACCAATAATGTACCAATAATGTACCAATATACCAATAAGGTACCAATAATGTACCAATATACCAATAAGGTACCAATAATGTACCAATAATGTACCAATGTACCAATAATGTACCAATCATGTACCAATAAGGTACCAATAATGTACCAATCATGTACCAATAAGGTACCAATAATGTACCAATCATGTACCAACAAAGCCAATATACCAAATTATTACATGGCTTGGCTGAATTCCAATATAGAATGCGGTCTGTTATTTCTTGATAACAGACCGCTGCGAAGTATAACAGACCGTTGCCATGAAAAACAGCGCGTTGCTATGGACGCGGAACGGACTATTTTCTTTAGCGGAAGCAATACAATCGTTTTTAAATCAATAACCCCTTTTTAAATCAATAATTCGCGGCAAATTATTTATTTATTTTGTAGGTAGCCATGTAATAAGCGGGATAATGTATAGTGAGCCGGTTGTTATAGTGAATAACAACCCCTTCAGGCTGATTCAAGATCCCTCCGCTTCGCGTCGGGATCCCGTTCAGCCTGTTGGGGTTGTTATTCACTATAACAACCGGCTCACTATACATTATCCCTTACATATCACACCAATAAGCAGTGTGATATTTAACTATTGGCCTACTCTTAAACACATACATTACATAATACAGTGTATAGGCTTATCAATAACATGATACTATTATAGAGAATCTGCCCTTTGACCACAAACAGCCTACAAGATCTGATCCAATATTTCATATACATTTTAAAGCCACAAGAAGCCATAATAGACAAGATCTGTTGCAATACTTCAGATTTAAAGGGGTGGTTGATTATGATTTCACTTTTTTAACTGTAGTTAGTGTGTAATGTTGCTGTTTGATCATAAACAACATCTGCAAAGTTACAACGCTCAAAGTTCAAAGCAAAGGGAGATATTTGCTTTTAAAGAAATCGCTTTTTAAGGACTACAACAAACGGCTGGTAGAGACTACACCACATTCCTCCCGGGTTAGTGACATCACCAACCCTAACATTTACATAAACCCCGCCCCCTGAACACGATTTATAGATTATCAAGACAGAATGTGCTAATCAATGACTAGAAGATAACTACACATAAGCTACATAAATTCATCAACTAACCATTCAGAAATGTCCTGTTGCTTCTACATGTTGTCACTTCTTCTTGAGTCTCTCAATCTTTATCTGACTCCGGTTTGAACATAAAAGGCTAAAAGTTTTTGAAATTTTCAGTGCATGTCTGTTTAGTGCAGGCTGTTGAAGCTCCGCCCCCTTGTGCCGGTAGCAGCAGCACATTTGCATTTAAAGGAACAGACACAAAACGGTGCGTTTTTGCTCACCCTCAAAAAGTTGTAACATGCTATATAAAAATATCTGTGGGGTATTTTGAGCTAAAACTTCACACACACACTCTGGGGACATCAGAGACTTATTTTACATCTTGTGAAAAGGGCTTTATAGGGCCTCTTTAAAGCATTATGGGTGCAAATGCTGCTCCAAAGAAACACTATATTAGCTAAAGTACGTGCATTCAAAAGTGTAACTTCTGGTATGTCTCACACCGCCATAATTGTGATTACTGTATAGAAAAGAGCCATGTGAAGATTCTGTTCATGTTGCACGAAAAAATATCAGCATGCATGTTTGGAACAACATGAGGACGAGTGAATAATGACAGAATCAGTTTAAATATAAACGCGGATGTTATTTTTTCAGAGGAACTCAAAGGCATGCCCACTTCAGAAGGTTTTATATTAAGTGAGCTCCATGTGACATGAACTAGTTTCAATAGCTCTTTAATTTTTTCCCCTGTCAAAGCCAATCTCTGCTGCGGCTCTGGCCTAGATTTCTTCAAAGGCCTTCTCCAGTTATCTAGGACAGACCACATCCAACAACAGGCACAGAAAACTCCTCGTTTCTATTCATTTGAGTTGACCAGAAAAACAGACTGTGATTGAGCTCAAATAAACCCAAAAATGCATCTGAAACTCTCGATTTGTGGAGCTGAGAGCTGAAAGACCTGGAGCGATGAGATTAAACAAGGTCACTGTGGAAAAAAAGCAACAAAGAAATGATTCCACATGGCAATGACTTCTGTGGTTCACTGGAAACGCCCTAGAAAAACTCAAGCCTCCTGTTTAATTCAAGCATTAATGCTATTTTTACATCATTCTAGCTCAACATTTGCTGTAATTATGTTGATTTACATTTAGCGTAAAGAAGATGGACAGCAAAAATGGCCAGTGGGACCTCCAAAATAGTGAATTAGCAAATAAATAACTAAAACTAAAACTAAAACTGTTAAAATCATTTTCGTTCATTGAAATAAAGCTTAAAAAAAATACACAACTTAAATGAAAATTACTGACATAAAGTGAAGCAGAAATACTAAAATGATAGATTTTTTTCAAAGCTTCATAATAATAAAACTAAACAAAAACTAATAAAAATGACAAAAGCATGTAACAAAATAACTAAAATGAAAATGATATATAAAATATTATAAAATATGTTTTTAAATTAAATGAAAACATAAAAATAAAAGCTAATAAACACTAATATTGTGCATCATACTAGTATAAATAATACTAAAATAACACCAAAAATAATTTGTAGAATCTGTAATAAATAAAATGAATAAATTATTGTTAATTATTTATAATATTTGAACTAATAAATGATACATTATAATAAATTAAATATAATAACAAACAATAAAACTACTACTAAAGAAAATATGTATAAAAAAAGAACACTACTAACAATACTAGTATATTGTACACAATACTAGGATAAATAATAATAAAATAACACCGGAAATGAATTAAGATACAATTTATTCAAATTAATAAATTAATGTATTAAATATTGTATAATATAAAAATATGTTTATAAATGTTAATTACTTAAATTAAATAAATAAATTAGAATAAATAAAATATAATAACAAACATTATAAATGTTGTTAATCATTTATATGAATTACATTAAATTATAATAAATACATTAAAATATAATGACAAAAATACACTAGTTTGTTTAGGAGTGTCAGATCAGTGTCTGATATGCTTGTAATAATACTTTGAACAAAAGAGTCTATTGAATGACTAAATGTAAATAATATGGGTCATGTTTAAAAGGTCATGTGAACAAACCAGACAAAGAATAACAGCACAAACTCACACAAAAGCGTTGTTCGGCTGCTGACTCCAGACCTGTCCACACCTGTGAGGTTTCATCAGGGTCCCGAGGGTGGAGAAGCACCTGCTCCATCACGACCCATTCAACCCCATCACACCACATCTAGAGCCTGCACACACACCACACACACCACACAAAGAGTCTCGGACAAAACCTGTCTTTTATTTCTCACACACATACATATTTTCTTTCTTTTCTCGTCCCGTCTCCCCCCGAGGGCTTGTTAAAACATCGCCCAGGCCTGAAACGAAGGTGGAGCCGATTGTTTGCAACAGTTGCGGGGACAAAAACCCAAGCCGTGGGCTATTTTCACTGGATACTGTAAACCTACAGGTGGGATTATGAAGAAAAAAGGGCAAGATGCTGAAAAGAAGAAACGTGGCTCGCATAGGAGAGCTCAGACTCTATTTTTCTCTCTCATCGTCATTTTGGTGGTAATAATATGTATATATTTTCACTTGCTTTTGTCCACTCCCTGGAACGATTTTGCAATGTTCCCGTTACTGTAATTTATTGTGTTGAATCCTCGATGCTTTTATCATTTAAACACAATGATGCTTAAATAGCCTCGATGCACAAAGCAAACGCTGAAACAATATCAAATGCGATATTTTTATGATGGATTGTATGAGGAAACTTGCATATTCATAATACATGTATCTTTATATTGCATTGCAGAATATTTTTGATCATAACTGTATAGGATTTTAAATAATACTGTAATGTAAATAATAAAACTGCACCCATTAAAAAGTTTTGACCTGGAACAAATTAGTAATTTATGGAAACGCTTTACAATAAGGTCCTGTTTGTAATGCATTAGCAATGAACAATATTTTTTTACAGCATTTATTCATCTTTAATGTTAGGTAATAAGAATATGCTTTGTTGTTTGTTCATGTCAGTGCATTAATGTTCACAGATTTGATTTTAAAAATGTTTTAGTTAATGTTGAAATTAACATAAGATTAGCAAATGCTGTATATTGTTCATTATTGGTTTGCGTTTGGTTCACTAATGTAAATAATACTTTTGAGAAATAGGTTTAAATTCATATACTCATATGTGATGCAGACATTACATTAGTTTCCCAATTAAAGCAGTGTCGTTTAGAGATCACATGATCAGCTGAATAATTCACTTTCTCACTTGTAGTAAAATAATTGCTGATTGTTACTGCATTTCTGTAACGGAATCGAAAACGATTGTTTTTGCGTAATGCTGCATCCGAGCCACGAAGTTTCAGTATAATTCACAGATGATTATCATATAATCATATCATATATCAGCGCAACATAAAAAAATGGCAAAAACGACCTTACTTTTGTAGAGATTTCTGACCAGATTTGCAGTCTGAGGGGATTCGATCCACAGAAGTGTGTGTAGTGTATTAATTTGTTTTTGTCTCTGACTGCATCCAGCCAGATGACATCAAACGTGTTTGCTATTTTGAGACAATTTTAGAACAAGTTTGACATGCGTATTATGCATATTGTTTTAAAAGTTAGGTGCAATTTTTAAAGCAGACTTATTATGCACTTTTGCAAAGTCTTGATTTTGTTTTTAGTTCTACTAGAACAGGTTTTCATGCTTGAATGTTGATTATTTTCCTCATATTCTCCATTGTTGCGGCTCCTCTCTTCCCAGTCTGTCAGTAACGCTCTGTTTAGTTCCTGTCTCTATGAAGCCCCTCCTTCTGAAAAGCACACTGTGCTCTGATTGGTCGGCTGGATCAGTGTGTTGTGATTGGTCGAGCGCTTTGAGTGTGTTTGAGAAATGTCCCGCCCCTTACCATAACCACCAGTTTAACACACTACTAACTAACTCAACCAAGCCCCGCCCCTTTATTCTGCGCATTAATTATTTAAATGAGGAATATTGTGACGTGTTCGTTCCCGGAAGAAACTCAAGACTACAATGGAGGCGTTTCAGGACAAGTTCAGAAACACTGACACTGATATAGAGAAGAACTCCCGCTGGAGGAAACCTTTTTCAACATTACACACCAAAGAAAGTTGAACATGTATAAAAGCATAATAGGAGCCCTTTAAAAAAAATATGTTTTTTTTTCTTAAACGTTTACATTTGATCCTCACAGGTTCAGTGGTCTTGGTGTTCATGTGCCAAACAAACCGAGTCTCTCCGTCCCTCAGAAACAGAAGGAGCCGCAGGGGTTTGGGCCGCGAGAGCCACACGAACCTGCTGTGTAGGGTAGCGTAGCGACGCGGGTCTCCGTCGAGCACAGAGACAGTAGATCCCACACGACCACAGCAACACACACCATCTGAGCTGTAAAACATATTGTGAAACACAGGAGGACAAAATGATACGGTGCACTCACCTACTCTATATAAAGTGGAAAACTTTAGTAGATCTAATGAAATATTTCACGTGATTTTATAGTAAAATACTGTAAATTTTTCGGATGTATAATTCTATAATTTACACCATAAATTGACATTCACAGAATTCTCTGTGTGATGGTTTATCATTGAAATAAAAGTTTTGATTTTTGTTTTTAGTTATGTACATTAGGGTTTTATGTTGCATCTTATGTTGTTAAATGAATGTTTATTGCATTATTTTAGTGTCGTGTGTTATCATGATTGTGTCTATATATTTAGTATTAACTTCAGCTTGTGGAAAAGCTACTTGTGATGAACTTTGATTCATCGTGTGACTTTCTCTTTAGGTGACTGTCAGTATATTATAAAGATTAAAACATTTTTTAATTTGATATATTAACATAATATCAGTTCAAAAATGTGTTAAATCTGTAAAATTTAAAATGCTCTGGAAACCACAACTGCCAGTTTTTTACCATATATTTCAAATATTATTTTTTATTACAGTGTTAAGTTGAATAGAAGCAATAGTGAATTCTATTCTATTCTATTCTATTCTATTCTATTCTATTCTATTGTTTTTACCTAATTTGACTCTAAAAGATCCGAATGGCTTGATAAGCATTTTTCTATCCTGTTTTGACGTTTCCAACTTTTAAACAGAAATAGGATATGGAAGGACTTGTATCGTCTTTTAAACACCAAATAGTCCAACACACTCTTATTGCAATTCATAACTATCTTATATTTCGGTGGCTACTTCGAATGAATTTGTACAACCTAACTCATAAAACATTCATAAAAACTCAGGTTGAATAGTGTTTAGATCACGACTGGATTCTCATGTTCGAGATCATTCTATTGGACAAAACTTGGGACACGCCTTTGAGTGCAAGATGATGTCATCAATATTCTTGGTCTGTTTTTCCATAAGATTTATCTGTTGACTTATGTCAGTGAGTCAATGTAACGAAAGCCACTTAAAGCTACAGACATGGACTAAATGTACCTTTTGATTTCAAGAATATATAAAATTCAGTCTTTTCAAAGATTTGATTCCACTAACCTAGAGAACTTTGGTGAATTTCTTCTCAAAACCCCCTGATTTCCATCCGATGGCGAGTGAACGGACTGTGAATGTGGCGTCTGAAGCTGAAACTACACAAGGTATCATTGCATGAACATACAGTACATGCTTAAAGAGAATAATTGTTACCTTTAGTTTAGGGTCCAATTCTCACTATTAATCACTTGCTTATTAGCATGCATATTACTAGGATATTGGCTTTTTATTAGTACTTATGAAGCACATATTAATGCCTTATTCTGCATGATCATATTCTACATCCCTTAATCCACCCCAATACCTAAACTTAACAACTCCCTTAATAACTATTAATAAGCAGTAATTAGGAGTTTACTGAGGAAAAAGTCATAGTTATAGTGAGAATTGGATATAGTTAATAATAATTCATCCAAAATTGTCATCCTTTACTCACCCTCCAAACCTTTACGACTTACTAGTGAGAAATGCTCATCTACTCTTTTTTAGTGTAATGAGAGAAAATAGAAAAGACAACCTTTTCCATTAATGTCCCATTTTTACCAGTACGAAACCCAATGCATGACTAGTCTTTTTGCTGCATTTGCATGCATATGATTCATAAACACAGTCATGCTTACACATCCAATACAGTATTTAGTTTCTTGTATGAGAAAACCCAATAAAGTAGGGCCTTTCTGTCTGTAGTAATGAGAGAGAAGGCCTTTTGTATGACTAGTCTTTTTACAGTAAGGGAACATGGAAAATCTGTAAGAAACAGCACACATGACACAAATACAGTCTGTCATTTAGAGAGTATTTGGCTCGGTTTCTAAGCCAGGCCTCTCAAATGGCTTCCATGTGTGAGAGGCAGATCTCGGCGGGTATGCTTTGTCTGAGAGCTCTTGGCATTGACGCGAGGATTCCTGAAAGCCCAACAGCTCCCTGACTCAGAAGCACACGGATGAACTTCCCGATGGAAGTACGAGAGTCAGATCTAGGGTTTCTCCGGTCAGGAAATGAGTCACACTTTATTCCCCCCATTCACTCGCAGACGATCCCACCTCTCCTTCATCCCGAGAGCCTCGTGGCAATGGGCTGAAACTCCTACTTTAATCTGTGGACTCAGTTATTTAACCCACACTTCAAACACAGGCGCCATCCTGCAATCCGGTCTGCAACCAAGCACAACACTGACTCAGTATCAGCGCTATTCCTGAATTAAAACTCTTCACAAAACTACAAAACAGTGATGTACATCCTGTGCTCTTGAGTTTAAAGGGATAGTTCACCCAAAAATGAAAATTTGCCCATGATTTACTCATCCTAGGTGTATAAGACATTCTTCTTTCAGACGAATACAATCTGAGTTATATTAAAAAATGTCCTGGCTCTTCCAAGCTTTATAATGGCAGTGAATGGCTGTTTCTGTTTTGAAGTCCATAAAAGTGCATCCATCCATCATAAAAGTGCATCTATCATCATAAAAGTGCATCTATCCATCATAAAAGTGCATCTATCCATCATAAAAGTGCATCTATCATCATAAAAGTGCATCTATCCATCATAAAAGTGCATCTATCCATCATAAAAGTGCATCTATCATCATAAAAGTGCATCTATCCATCATAAAAGTGCATCCATCCATCATAAAAGTGCATCTATCATCATAAAAGTGCATCTATCCATCATAAAAGTGCATCTATCCATCATAAAAGTGCATCTATCCATGATAAACGTGCATCTATCCATCATAAAAGTGCATTCATCCATCATAAAAGTGCATCTATCATCATAAAAGTACATCTATCCATCATAAAAGTGCATCTATCCATCATAAAAGTGCATCTATCCATGATAAACGTGCATCTATCCATCATAAAAGTGCATTCATCCATCATAAAAGTGCATCTTTCCATCATAAAAGTGCATATATCCATGATAAAAGTGTATCTATCCATGATAAAAGTGCATCTATCCATCATAAAAGTGCATCTATCCATCATAAAAGTGTATCTATCCATCATAAAAGTGCATATATCCATGATAAAAGTGTATCTATCCATGATAAAAGTGCATCTATCCATCATAAAAGTGCATCTATCCATGATAAACGTGCATCTATCCATCATAAAAGTGCATTCATCCATCATAAAAGTGCATCTTTCCATCATAAAAGTGCATATATCCATGATAAAAGTGTATCTATCCATGATAAAAGTGCATCTATCCATCATAAAAGTGCATCTATCCATCATAAAAGTGCATCTATCCATCATAAAAGTGCATCTATCCATCATAAAAGTCCTCCACACTGCTCTGGGGGGTTAATAAAGGCCTTATTTATTTTACTTTGTAAAGTATTAAATTTGAATATTTTTCTTAGAAGCGATTACCGTCGTTTGCCATTCAACAGTTTTGTACCAGCAGCAATCATTCTGTTAAACAAACTGTAAATTTATTTGCACAAAACGCACAAGCACTTTGGTCATGTACTGTTCTCCGTTACTTGTTTTTTACTTAATTTTTTATTTCCTGTTTTTATATGTGTGTGTTGCATGTTGTGTCTTAAGGATGCCCTGTCTCTTAGACTGCAAAACTAGTTTACCCACGGGTACCAATAAAGTAACCTGAACCTGAACCTGAACAAGATCTGGACGCCTCAGTTTTCGACTCTGCATATTATGCATATGATTCATGAACACAGTCATGCGTGCTCATAAGGCAAAATTTTTCAGGCCAAAATATAATTTTGTAAATAGTGCAGCTTAAGGAAGTAAAGTTTTCAAGTTGAAAATAAATTTAATTTAAACCTTTAAATGCCATATTATAAAACATTTCTGATCTTACAACACACTTTAGGTAAATGCAAAATATATTTTGGATTAATTTTGAGACCTTTGCAACCATCTCATACATTATTAAGGTGCAAGATCTCCCTAAGTAAGTTTTTATGTGCCATTTTGGGCACATTTTATCTGTAACTGGTTAATACTGTGTATGTCAGAGAGACAACTCAGAAAACAAAGCAGAATACCGTTCTGCATCTAGTTTAAATGCTAGAGCCTCAAATTAAGGTTTAATGCAAACTTGGTCAAATACAACTTGAAGTGAAATATCACTTAATTTCCTGGTGCCTAGCTATCCCGATTCCTGGAAGTTGCACAGCGCCAGCCAATCAGATCGGAGCCATATCAGTCAGATCTTACAATTTTTGTCATTAAATGGAGTGAACTAATGCCATCCCATCTTCGACAAGTTGTTCAAGGGTTGTGTTTCTCATACAACGATTGTTTAACTACCATAGTACGATCCATCGTTGAAGAAATCAAATAGTCAACACTGTTTCCCAAAACCGCACTGTCGCAAATTTGTCCATCACCAACGTTGGTATGTAATAACTTATTTTAATGAATTCGTTTGAGATTAAATTAATGCTAGATTTTTTTTTTTTGCTAGAATTTTCAGACATGGCATCTAAGGATTAATTCTCATTTTTCTCAGTTATTTTGCTTTATTTCCAGATTCAATCATAGGCTCGATCTTACGTACCAGACGCACTCTTCAAAAACGCCACTTCAAATCTCTTGACAAACTAAAAGACGTAAAAGACATATATATATATTATATATATGTATAATAAGTAAAAAGTAAAGATGTAGATTGTACTGAATGCCAGCTTAGTTTCCACAAGATAAGGATTTACTGAGTCCATGTCATGTAAACAAGAAATGTCTGACCGCATGTCGAGAGCTGTCGTAACTTATAGTTTCAGGAAACAGACTGTTAAACTCTGCTGATAACGACAGAACTTGCGACTATAGTTGGCTAACGATGCTTTCGGGAAACACACCCCAGTCCATTAGGTCTGTCTGGAAACATCAGACACTGTAGGAAACTCTGGCACCAGATGGGTTTACCAGTGGAATATATTAAATGCACTTAAAAAAATCAGGACTGGCACCATCTCATGGCCTCCATTCGCCAATTTTAATGCATGTTCACTTGCCCGTGAACTACATTATCAATGAAGTGTGCATAACACATTTGCCTACTTAAACAAGCAATCAGCCGAAGCATAGCAACAGCACGCCGTCCTCATGGAAGTGATCCTGCACAGGATAAAAAAGCCTCTACCGAGGGAACAGTGGCTATTCTGAGCCTGCAGTGTGACAGAGGTTCACATTGACACGGTTTCCTAAATGAAGTTCGTCTCGCTCGCTATTCTTCTACTCTCCAGTGTCATTGTTCAGACGGGAAACGCCAGAGACGAATTAGTTGACACACTATTTTAAGTAGGTTAAGGGCACTCACACCCCACTGACTAAACCAGCCTCTTTTCTTTAAGCCAGCCAGCGTCATCTGCATTGGCTATTAATACGATTAATAGCTAATTTCAGTTCTTCACTGAATAATAACTGTAAATGAACTACAGGTTTGTGAGATTGTGTGCTTGAACGAAACATGTGATGGATTTAAATCGGTGTAGTTATTGTTAACTAAAAGCAAAAATAAATAATTGGAACAAACGTTAACTGAAATAAAGTATTAAAAAACATATGCATATTTTATTTCAGTTAGTTGTCAAATTAACGAATTTTCATTTTAAGTTGAAGGACTGCGATTGCTAACTAAAGTAAAAATCATTAAAGACTAAAACAAACAGTTTTTTTTAAAATAACTAAAATTAAAATGATAAACAGAAAATATACAAATACAAAGTAATTTAGAGAGAGAGAGAGAGAGAGAGAGAGAGAGAGAGAGAGAGAGAGAGAGAGAGAGAGAGAGAGAGAGAGAGACTAAATATAAGGCGGGAGGAAAAATCCTGTTTCCTCCAGTTAAACGCTTCAGTCATTCATACTCTCTCAGCCATACATTTGTCAGCCTGTTTTTCAAGTGAGTCACAAAGAATGGTTGCTCACACACAGACAGAGACAGACACACACACACACACACACACACACACACACCCCGCAGCTCTAATTCCAGGAAGCAGCTGCTCAGATGATGATAGCCTATATCAGGCCTGTGAATCACACCTCTGTTTTGACTCCCGGTTTTTTCTTTCTCCCTCCTCAGAATGGGACACGGTTGGCTGGAAGAATGCGTCGAGTGGCACAGATCCAGAGGGAGGAGAGGATGGAGATCAGGAGTGACAGGATTGTGGAGGGAAGGGATAGTGGTGCTTTATTACAGGCTGCGGGAGATCATTTCAGCAGCCGACATGTCTGGACTAAACACACACCCACACACACACACACACCAGTATTATAGAGCAGCTGGGATTCAACACAAAGATGGGCAGAGAGAGAGAGAGATCTGAGACAATGATGTCACTCGTTCCCAATAGCGATGGGAATCAGTAGAAATTTAATCATTCTGGTTCATAACTGTATTGGTTCCACTTAAAAAATAACTGATCCAAACTTAAATACTTAAAGGGATTGTTAACCCAAAACATAAAATTCAATCATCATTGACTCACCCTTCTTCAGTCCAATGCGAGTTTATGAATGAAATGACCTTCAGCTCAGTGAATCAGTCATGAATCGCTCCACCCGATTTGGTTCAATTGATTAATGATTCTTTTGAATGATTCATCAAAGCCAACTGACTCAATAAAAATTTGATCATGAGTTTGACTCATGTTCAAGTTCATGAAGTTTAGACAGATCATACGTTTAATTGCATTATTGCTGTAACAAGCTTTGTTATTGATAACTAAAACTATTTATGAAAATCAGTTAACTCAAATAAAGCTGAAATAAAATATAAATGTAAGTGATGCATGATATATCGGCAATCATATTGGCTGATAAATGTTCATTTTAATTGTTATCGGCCTGATAAGAAATTTGGCTAATAAATAAAGATGATTTCCTCCAGCTGAGACACGTCAGATGATCCCAATGATGTTTCTGAATTGCTTGAAATATGATTGGAATCACTTCAAAAAAGGAAAATATGGTTAAGTGCAACATATTGGCTACATAAAATTATAATGAGAACATTATAATTGTGCGTTTTGGACATGGCTTTTAATGGTGAGACCTTTGTTTTTGTAATCAGGCTCTCAAAAATGATATACAAATTTGGATTTATATTTATCAGGCCAATTTATCGGTTATCAGTATCGGCCAAAATTTTCATATCGGTGCATCCCTGATAATATTAGATGAAGAACAATTATCTCCAGTATGTTTTTAGAAGCACAATCAGTTCATAATTGAGTGCCAGGGATTCAGATGAAGACGAATTAATGCATCATATTGGGGGGAGAATTAACCGTAATTTGGGGAGATATTGCACTCAAAAGCTCCCTTTGGGGGTTGTTCTTATTTTCAAAAATAGTATAAAGTAAATAAAGTTGTGGAAAAAATGCAGTTTTCTAGTGTACATAAAAATGTGGGTCAACCATTGGGTTAAGTTTTTAAAATGAATTTTTAACCCAACGGTTGGGTTTGTCCATATTTGACCAATTTTGGGTTGAAACAACCCAGCATTTTTTAGAGTGCTTTCAAATATAAAGAATGATCTGGTGTGTGTCACCTGACTAGACACACACACACACACATTTACTTATCTAAATGGGGACATTGCATATATGCGTCATGTGACACACACCAGCCAATCTGCATTAGATTTTGTGTGTGTGTCGACTGTCGAATGCATTGATCTTCCGAATGTAAGAAAGCCTCAGTGAAACATCTGCGGGTCTGTAACTCACACACAAACACACACACACTCTCGTGGGCAGATTTAGATTTGATCCCGTGGCCTGTGAGTCTGTGTTTGGGGGAAACACGGGGGAAATGCGCTGGGTCGACGGCCTTCGGTGAAATGCAGGAAATCCTGCTGTGATTGTGTGGCTCTGAAAGCTTCAGCTCAGGAATGTGACCTACATTCTCCCTCCCTCTCATTGTGTTCCAGCGCAGTAAACACACACACACACACACACACACACACACACACACACACACACACTCACCGCAGTATAACGTGCTTCTGAAAGCTGGAATTTACACAATCTGCAGCATCGAGACTCAAACACACACCGATCATTTCACAGAAAGGGACAGGAATATTAATGTTGCTAGACATCTAAATAATGTTATAATGGTGTTCAACAAACAGCTTAACATTATTTAGAAATGTCTCCAACATATTTGCTTTGGTCACTTTCCATGCATCTTGTTTTGTCATATTTGTGTATGTGTATTGATTTTTGTAATGTTTTTGAAAGAAGTCTGAAAGGCTACATTTATTTGATCAAAACATATTTTGAAATATTATTATTAATTAAAATAGCTGTTTTCAATGTGAATACTAAGTCATATATCATGTCACATGATCCTTCAGAATTCATTCTAATATGCTGATTTGATGCTCATGAAATGCTTATGATTATTATCAGTGTTGAAAACAGTTGCGCTGCTTCATATTTCTGTGGAAACAGTGATACATTTTATTTTGCTGGATTCTTTGATGAATCGAAAGTTCAAAAGAACAGCATTTATTTGAAAATGCCTTTTGATTAATTTCAGAGAGAGAGAGAGAGAGAGAGAGAGAGAGAGAGAGAGAGAGAGAGAGAGAGAGAGAGAGAGAGAGAGAGAGAGAGAGAGAGAGAGAGAGAGAGAGTCATTCATACTCTCTCAGCCATTTGTCAGCCTGTTTTTCAAGTGAGTCACAAAGAATGATTGCACACACAGAGACAGACAGACACACACACACACCCCACACACACCCTTGCTGCTCAAGAAACATTTATGATTATGATCAATGCTGATCAATGCAACAGTTGTGCTGCTTCATATTTCTGAAGAAACTGTGATACTTTTTCTTTTTTTACAGGATTCTTGATATATATAGAAAGTTCAAGTCTTTTGTAACATGAATGTCTTTACTGTCACTTTTAATTGATTTAATGCATCTTTGCCAAGTAAAACTATTATTTCTCTACATTATTATTATTATTTTTATTTTATTTATTTTTTGCTTGATCTGTTCATTGAACTTTTACCATATTAACAGGATAAAGATACAGGCCAATAGTAAAAAATCGAATAAGTCTATAATTTAAAAATCGTATAAGCTAATCTATTTAAAAAATAAAAATCCCAAACTTTCATTTGTATATATAATGCATGCAGAGTTTCCATTGAAACACATAAGACAGGCTATGAATAAAGAAAGAAAGATCTAAATCTCCAAAGCCTGTATTAAGGTAATTAAAAAGCTTCCAAATGAGCAGAGGTAGGAAAGGGTTAATCAGTAATTCTCCGGTCAGGACAGAGATGAAATGGAGTCTGTAATGCTGACTCACTGCATGAAGAGCCTCCCTCTCTCTCTCTCTCTCTCTGTGTCTCTCTCTCCCCCTCCTCTCTCTGTCTCTGTGTCTCTCTCCCCCTCCTCCCTCTCTCTCTCTCTCTCTCTCTCTCTGTCTCTGTGTCTCTCTCCCCCTCCTCTCTCTCTCTCTCTCTCTCTCTCTCTCAGATTATGTGCACGGTTGTGCGAGCATGTGGCAGCCTGCCTGCTTTTACGGGAAGAACGCAAGTGCAAAAATACTTTGGAGTGCTGTGAATCCTGAACACACACACACACACAGGAGACTAAAACAGATCCACCAACAACAGGCCTACGTGTGCTAGACATTTGAGGGTCATTCAGTTTTACTTGGATATTTTGACTTAAAAGACAAGAAATAAATTCTGAATAGACTTTTATGTCGCCTGAATAAAATGTGAGTGATGTTTAAACTCACTGCCACAATGACAGGGTGCAGTTTGTGGTTGCTAGGGTGTTGCTACAGTATGTGGTTACTAAGACGTTCTTCTGGGTTGCCATGGCATTGCTATGTGGTTGCTCAGATGTTCTTGATGGTTGCTAGGGCGTTACTATGTGGTTGCTAAGAAGTTCTAGGTGGTTGCTAATATGTCCTAGGTGGTTGCCAGGGCGTTGCCAAGATGTGCTTGATTGTTGCTTGGGTGTTGCTATGTGGTTGCTAAGATGTTCTTGATGGTTGCTAGGGCGTTACTATGTGGTTGCTAAGAAGTTCTTGGTGGTTGCTAATATGTCCTAGGTGGTTGCCAGGGTGTTGCCAAGATGTTCTTGATGGTTGCTAGGGCGTTACTATGTGGTTGCTAAGAAGTTCTTGGTGGTTGCTAATATGTCCTAGGTGGTTGCCAGGAGGTTGCTAAGATGTTCTTGATTGTTGCTAGGGCGTTGCTATGTGTTTGCGAATATGTCCTGGGTGGTTGCCAGGGCGTTGCCAAGATGTTCTTAATGGTTGCTAGGGCGTTACTATGTGGTTGCTAAGAAGTTTTTGGTGGTTGCTAATATATCCTAGGTGGTTGCCAGGGCGTTGCTAAGATGTTCTTGATTGTTGCTAGGGCGTTGCTATGTGGTTGCTAAAATGTCCTTGGTGGAAGCAAGGGCATTGCTAGGCTGTTCTTTGTTAAAGTCCTTATGATATTCTGGTCTCTAGATATGGCTCAGGTCCATCCTTCAGTATTGTACTCATCCAGTCACTCAGAAAAGAAACAGCACACCTCTCCTAACATTCAACACAATAACAGTCTCTTTGAAGGCATTTCAGGCCATTAGTCTTTGAAAACACTAATGCTCAAACACAAAGATGTTCCCTACCTTCCTTTAGCTCTCATCTTAATCTCATTATCCTGCTGTCAGTGTCTGGACTAATGCCTCTATGGCTCGTCTTCCATTAGCAGTTTTTTCTGCAAACAAACACACCAGCGTCTCTTTCTTTCTCCTGTTTACCCAGATGTGAGATCCGTGAAAACCACACGAGTCCACAGTAAATCAGCCTGTAGTCCAGTCAACACAGAAATACATTCAACAATGTGTGGCTCAATGCATCGGCTTTAAGCACTTTTTGTCTCTGAGCTTCTGTGGCAATCAGGCGTTGAAATCAAAAACATGCATGATAACACAGCCACATTTTTTCGAGAAGTTTACTGTGATAAAAGAGGTCGGGAATTTCCACCACTAACAATGATAATTATTGACTATTTACTCTGTTTTCCAGAGGTCGTTCACTAGCAGACGCTGAACGATGATGCATTCTTGTGTGCTGAACTTTTTGTGATGCATAATAGGTCCAAAAAGTTGGTAATTGTCGTGCATTCTCAGAAAAACACAACTTTTATCTCAGTAAAATACACATTTTATGTCGCCATGTTAATACAATACTATAATAAACCATAAAACGACTGTAAAAATAATTCAAACAACTTTACAGCTCAAATAATACACACATTCTGTCAGAAGGATTCATTAAAGTGCTTTTAAATCCTCTCAGATTCGGCCATTGTCAATTCCTCATCATAAACAAACAAGGAATGAGTCAAAAAGTATTTTTTGTGGTAATCAACATTACGCCACAAATGCAATTGAGCTTAAATTATTTTGAACCCGGAATATTATTTTAATGTGCCATTTAATTGTTGATATGATCATGGCAGATTTCCACATGTCTGAGAGAGTGAAGCGAGTTTTGCCTCGAGCTCTTTCAGAAAAATAATTCAATGACTTAAATTGCTTCTTTTCTCAGGTTCAGGCCCCATTAATCATGACAAATGTGAAACTGGCATAGAGTCACTGTATTTCTTACATACTGTAAAGTCGCACAATGCATAAAAAAAGCACATTCTTACACTCAAAAGCGCATGTCTAATGATGCAGACATATGAAACGTCATGCATAATTTCTCAATCGAGAAAAGGAAAGGAGGAAGAAGTCCTGAGTTAAATGCAATGCAACAAAAAATGTGCATTTTACTGAGATAAAAGTTGTTTTTCTGAGAATGCAAGACAATTACCAACTTTTTGGACCTATTATGCATCAGAAATTGATGCACATTTTTTCTATGTTGCACAAGTGAGCAGAGAAAGTTCAGCGCACAAGAATGCATCATCGTTCAGCGTCTGCTAGTGAACGACCTCTGGAAAACAGAGTAAATAGTCAATAATTATCATTGTTAGTGGTGGAAACTCCAGACCTCTTTTATCACCGTAAACTTCTTGAAAAAATGTGTCTGTGTTATCATGCATGTTTTTGATTTCAACGCCTGGTCGCCACAGAAGCTCAGAGACAAAAAGTGCTTAAAGGAGAACTCCGGTCAATTTTAACATTGAGCTCATTTTTTTGTACATTTGGAGTGCTGTCAATACAGAGAACAACGACAAAAATCGGTGTTGCCTACACCGAGTTATTCTATTTTTAAAATTTGCACCCTGTTGACTTCAATAGGGCAAGTACTAAACCTGCTTTTAGCCTCTTAACATCCTTGATGTGTCATTACAAGTGCACAGAAAATGTGAGTGATTCCTTCTGAGTGAACACGAGTGAATCTGACTGCAGTGGATGTGAAAGATATGTATAAAAATGATGTTATTTAAGCAAGCGCAAATACCTGTGTTTACACCCTGTTTTTCGGTTGAAGTCCAAAGTAGTCGATTGCCGAGTTCACGCGCGTGATCATAGGTAACTAAACCTATGCGCGTGAACTCGGCAATCGATTACTTTGGACTTCAACCGAAAAACAGGGTGTAAACACAGGTATTTGCGCTTGCTTAAATAACATCATTTTTATACATATCTTTCACATCTACTGCAGTCAGATCCACTCGTGTTCACTCAGAAGGAATCACTCACATTTTCTGTGCACTTGTAATGACACATCAAGGATGTTAAGAGCCTAAAAGCAGGTTTAGTACTTGCCCTATTGAAGTCAACAGGGTGCAAATTTTAAAAATAGAATAACTCGGTGTAGGCAACACCGATTTTTGTAGTTGTTCTCTGTATTGACAGCACTCCAAATGTACAATAAAATGAGCTCAATGTTAAAATTGACCGGAGTTCTCCTTTAAAGCCGATGCATTGAGCCACAATATACATACTGTGAAATATATAAAAGTAGTGATGAGGCTTGAGTTGTTTTGTATGGTGATATATAGTGTGCAACAGTACACATATCATCAGGGTTTCACATGTTTCTCATCCAATTTATATTCAAACTGTTGGTATTATAATATTACTTTTGAATTAAAGTGTTTTATAATGTGAAGCTGTTTTTGCACTTTCTGACGCATTCATTATTAATTATCAAAAATAACTGCATCACATACCATTGCCACAATTCATCAGTATTTTGATGCCTTAGATGCTTTAAATAGTCCAATTATCTGAAATAAGAATTTGACATTTTGGAAATTTTTGAGAGCAGATTCTTACATCAGATAAAGGCCGAGAATTTACAGAAAATGATGATTAGATTAGTTGGAGATGATTAGGTTGTTTTAGCGCCTCAGATGAAAGTGTTCGTTAACATTGCCAGTCATTCAAGTAAAAAGTCCCCATGAGGATTTTCTGAAAAGCTGCACTGATGAGATCTGAAAGGTCACGGCCATCAAAGCCGAACCTCAGCAGATAAAACTTTTATAGAAGCGGAGGTTATTAATATACAGTAAGTAAACACAGCTTTTGCAATAAACTGCAGCATTGATATTGTATGTCAGCCAGTATAGATATTTGTCACGTGATAAAATTTCTTTTAGCAAAGTATAACATTTAAAACGTTTAATGAGCAAGTAAAATAAAAGTGGTGCCAAAGTTGCAGTGCATCTTGTTGAGTGCATCTTTGATATGAATTATTAAGAAATTTAACTCCGTAAACGACAAAAATGATTGTGTTAAGTTTAATGGATGAAAAATTTGGTTGTAATTTGAATATTACATGAAAACAAAAAAGTACAAAAAACAACCTTGCATTTAATAGCTAAATAAAATAAAAGTGGTGCCAAAGTTGCAGTGCATCTGGTTGACCACTTTGAATTTAATTATTAAGAAGATTATACTAGATTCGGGATTGTGTTAAGTTTTATAGATTAAGAATATTGTTGCAATGATTAAAAACTACATGAAAATGATTTTTTTTAAATAAATAGGCTAAATAAAAGAAAACATATGTTTAATAATTACGTAAAATAAAAGTGGTGTAAAAACTGCAGTGCAACTTTTTGACCACTTTGAATTTAATTATTGATGAAGAAATTTGACAAAATTGCTAAATTGACCAAAATAATTATGTTAAGCTGAAAGATAATGGATGAAAAATGGTTTAATATAATCGTGAAAAATTACATGAAAAATAAAAAAAGTTTTTGTTTTTGATTAAACTGTATGCATATCAGTATTATATCATTGGTCACCCATTTCTCTATATACTGGTTTAAAAAACCCATTTCAGTCACCCACTACTGTAAAATACCTCATTTCAATGACCTCATTAAGTGATGCAAAGACCTTTTAACATTGTTATTTTGCTCCGGCAGTCACAGAATTCCCCTCGGTGTAAAACAAAGCTCACAGATTAGGCTTTCAAAGAGACCCGTTACGTAAAGCAGCGGACAAGCCCGCGCCGTGACCCAGTTCCAGCTCCAGCACAGCAGATGCATGCTACAATTTCACTTTAAAACCTGTGCATGCTACAATTTCAACCAGCCAATCAAATCTCTGATATGTGCCTGTGAGCAGTGTGTGTGTGTGTGTGTGTGTGTGTGTGTGTGTTTGCGGTGCTGTGACTCATGGGGGATTACGTGTCTGATGGCTTTGATGTGCGCGACGCTGCCAGGGATATTTTCTGCTGCTCATTAAATGCACCAAAACAGAACCTCAATGCACAACAAAGGCACAGATGCAATAGGAACATTTCTTCGTTTTAAAGTGCTCCATTACGCCACTCCTATTGGTTTACATGCATCCATCCGAGGTCAAAAATCCCGTCTCATAATAAACATTGCACATCACCTCGTTTTCTCAAAGGATACATTTTCAAAACATTGTTCAAGTGACCCAATTTCCAATGTTTTCCTCCCATGTGGCACAGATCGGATATGACCCATGAACGTGCAAGCAGGAAAAAAGCACATGGATTCCGATATTCCCAGATCGGTTTCAGGCCTCATTCATATGCGGAAATAAATCTGATCCGTGCATTTGTGTCTGACACGTAACCGGATATTTCCGTCAATGCGAGTCTAACGTCATTGAAAAAGCAAAAGACAGTGGCGAATGACTTCAACCGCGATCACATGACTCTTATTAATGGCACAATGGCGGACGAAAGCTCAACCCGATGTTTTTCTGAACTTTAAAGATGGTGCGGAAAGGAAAAGCGTGTATTATCATTTAATTGGCGTCCATTGCAAATCAACCTAAGGTTTTCCGGGTCAGTATGTTGGGTGGTTTCACCAAGTGTATAGTGTAAATGCAGATATCGGATATGGGTCACTTGATAAGCTGGTCACCAAAACAACAACAAAATCGGATATGGTCCAAAAATCTGATTTGGGCATCAAGACCTGCAGTGTAAATCCGACCAAAGAGTCTGAAAACGGTTTGTTCGAAGAGTCAATCTCCTTTCCGTGAGCTACTCCGTTTTGATTGGTCAGACGGCCCAGTCTGTTTTGATTGGCCGACCGTTTACAGCGTCTTTGGTTTTTCCATACCAATTTCCAGCGTATGTCCTCATCCTTTGAAAGTGCAGTAAAGTGGATTCACAGCATGTTCTCGACATGAACAACACAAACTAAACTCTTCCAGTCTCAGATACAACTATAGTGTTTGAGGGCGGGGCAAAGATGATGTCGTTCACAGGCAGCCAATGACAGCTGTAGCCTGGCATTATGCAAATGTATTACACTGTTACATAGGAATGTTACAGGAAGTGAGACGGCAGTTCAGAATCGATTCTTTCTTTTAGGAGACAATAGCCGCGTTTCCATTACCCTTCAAATTGCGCAAATTGAAAATGCGAATTGAAAATACTCCCAATGGAAACACGTCAATTTCGCAAAAACTCGCATTTATCGCAAAAAAGTTTTTACACTCGCATGAGGAGGTTTTTCAGGCAATTCGAAAAATAAATATTTCGCAAAACTCCAATGGAAACAGTTTTTGCGCATTTACAGGTCACCTGACGTAGATGACGCGGTGTGTTTGGACAGAATACGAGACAGAGTTCTTTATTAAATTCATAAAAGACAGAAGAATTACAGGAATACTGTATTCTAAACCTCAAATAAATGCCACAATCAAGACCTCAAAGCAGAAATGAGGGAGAAACACCCAGAAACACCTCATATGTGCCGCTCTCAAGTATAAGGGTCGTTTCTTACCATTAATGCTTGGAAAACACACATACATCTCCTTCCATTAATAATAATGGCCAGTGCAGTGGCTGGGATTAGTGGGCTACATAAACCTACCAACGTCCGTTACCATGATTTTTGGAATGATTTTACTTATCGCGAGAGGAAAAAACGAAGTTTTAGTCGCATAACATCTGTTAATGGAAACACCGTCATTTCGAAATAGTTTTTTGTCGACATTTAGAAAAAAAAAAAATCGCAAAAGTTTTGCGCAAATCTGTAATGGAAACATGCCTAATGACTTTATTTGTCATGCACTTTGATTTTTAAAACTTTGCAGGCCTTTTACATACACAAACAGCTCTATTACACATTACATGACAGCTAATATTTAATAAAAGCATAATAGAGGCACTTTAAATGAGTTCATTTATGTGCATGATCTTAAACTGATTACACTAAACTCAGCATCCTAAACATGCAATGCAAAGTTTCTGGTGAAAGTAATTTATCACAATGAAAGTGAAAATGCCATATATTGAGCGCCGCCCTGATGACGTTTCTTTGTAGGCCAAACCGAAAGATTGCATCACCCTGCTTCGTTCGACAAACACCTTTGATTTATTGCAGAAAATGAGCACTGTGAACAACAAAAGTTTATGATTCTTACACGTTTTGTTCATCATCATGATAATCTTCACAATGGAAATCAACTTTTGAAGCCTAAATACAATCAAAAGCTAAACAAGGTCGCCAGAATTAAGCTTCAACGACTCTTTCAGACGTTATCGAAAAACATCCCTGAAGGGTTGAGTTGGCAAGAGTGTGACTATAAACACGAGTAGATGAGTCTTTCTGGTGTTTAATGTCACTGAAAACATCTGTAGTCAGTTGTTTGTGTGGGTATTATTACTGATGTTTTTTATGTCACAGAATAAAAGGTGAAAATATCTTGAGCTTAATGTGTTGAGACCTTATTTCAGGCATTTAACGCGTAAAAAAAACGTCAGGATGATAAAACCATTTTCATTTTATTTATTTTAGTGCATCAAGTTAAACTAAATGAAAATGAGAAATGTTGCTGAAATAGTTTTTTTTTTTTTTTTCAAGAATCAAAAATGTATTTTTCTGGTCTGAGTTTTAGTTAACGACAACAATTTTTGAAGTCAAGATGTCATTTCAAAACCTCAAGTAAACATCCGTTCAGCAGTTTGTGCACATAAACACACACACAGATTAAACACAAACATCATCCAAAACCCTCTCCAGCACAAACGCAGTGAGTGAGACACTAGTGTTTCGTTTCTCTCTTTCGGTTGGGAATCAGGCCACACAGTGTTACAGTTACACACTGATAGGAAGTTGCACAAGGTTAATGAATAAACCACTGCCAAAACCCACAAACTGCTCAGTGCTGATGCAATGAGATGAATGCTTCTGCGTGTGTGTCTGTGTGTGTGTGTTAGCAGACTCCCGCTGGTGTAACGGGAGGAGAACGAGCCCTGGAGGAGGACTTTTGTCTGTCGAGTGTCGGATCAGAGAATGACGGACACATGGAGTCGAGATCCCAGCAGAAAAACATGTAAAGTGTGACAGTGACTGAAGCAATTATTCAAATTAATCACATCACAACGTGAAGTCATTTAGGTTCACAAATGGGTTCGCATCAATTGCTTAAATAGAAATATCCTGAAACAAATATAAAAATTTAAATTATTACATACATATTTAGTATAATATTATATATTAAATATTTAACTATAATATTTATTAGATTTATATATCTATTGTAAATACTGGTTAAATATTTTAAACTATCAGACAGACCCCATGGTATAACTAAATCTAAAACTGAAATAAAAATGGGGGGGGGGGGATGATGTAGATATATAAAATTAACTAATGTATTAAAATGTAAAAAAAAAAAAAAAAACTATAATAGCATCTAAAATAACACTGATCGTGACCCATCAGTCGAAAAAACACACATTTACAGCAAACATTCAAAGTTTTAGTGTGGGCTAGAATCATATTCAGAATAATAAACAACATTATTCTTTGTGAATTCCCTTCACTCGCCGAGCCCGAATGCATTATAAATCACTGCGCTGCGAGTCTATTTGTGAGAACCATCAGTCACTTCAGAGCCCCGGAGCTGTAGATTTCTCCTACGTAACCTACTTTCAGATGCTTCTTATTTTCTGACACATAAAAGATGTGCAAAGGGTGTCATCTCTGAAGAGCATCATCAAAAGGATGCTGCTCCGATTCCCCCAGTTGCCATGGAAACAGCTCACTACAGGGAGGCGGGCATGTGTTGCCGTGGAGCCGGTTGTCATGGAGATCGTTACGGCGACTTACATAAGTGGAGCGAGCGGGCTCTGAATCCTCATGATAAATTCAGCGCGAGTCGCTCCCGCTCGGATGGAATTAAAACAATGTCAGTGGGAGCAGCGGATGAGGACATTCGTGTGCCGCCCACGTTTCCATCAGCCAAGGTCGGGATCGTTTCCCTGGCAATTAAGCGGTGGCTAACCGTGGTGGAGCAGATGCCCGGCGGTCCCAAGGTGACATTACAAATAACACACACTTTCTTTCAACCCCTCCCGTTCCTTCCTCCACTGTCCATCGTGAGGATGACAACCTCAACTCGACAACACAACCAGTCCTCCAATCAAACTACAGTTCGGCAGCAAACGCACATCTGTTGATGTTGACAACACACTACCTGAAGCCTTGCTGTCTAGGCAGCATCACTGAAATGACCACTAATAAGTGAACAATTTGAGAACCCCATAGCAATGTGCTAAAAACAACTCAGAATAGTAATGCCCTAGCAACAACCCAGAACACACTAGCAACCCCATAGCAACGCGCTAAAAACAACTCAGGAATAGTAATGCCTTGGAAACCACTTATGACACCCTAGCAACCCCATGGCAACATGCTAAAAACAACTCAGAATAGTAATGCCCTAGCAACAACCCTGGACACACTAGCAACCCCATAGCAACGTGCTAAAAACAACTCAGGAATAGTAATGCCTTGGAAACCACTTATGACACCCTAGCAACCCCATAGCAACATGCTAAAAACAACTCAGAATAGTAATGCCCTAGCAACCACTTATAACACCCTAGCAACCCCATAGCAACATGCTAAAAACAACTCAGAATAGTAATGCCCTAGCAACCACTTATAACACCCTAACAACCCCATAGCAACGTGCTAAAAAAAACGTGCCTTAAATTTTTAAGTACAATCAACTAGGATGTTTAAATCATTTTAACTTAAATTACATTAAACTGACTTTAATCTTGTATAGCTTATAAAAAAACTTTTAGCTTAACTTATTTTGATGAGTTAAAGCCATGTAAAAACACGTTGTCAACTTATTGTTCATATTTTTTTTTTTTTTACAGTGTACGTATGGAAGCTTGTTTCCGCCACAGAATAAAACATTTTAAAAGATAATTACGACTTTTTATCTCACAATCTGGAAATTCTGACTATATCACACAATTCTGACTTTATAACATGCAATTGCGACTTTATATCTCCCAACTGCATGTTATAAAGTCAGAATTGCGAGTTAATTGTGACTTTATATCACGCTTTACATAAGCATAGTACACATTACACTTTAACTTGACATCTATCATGCATTATCCACTGTCTTTTGTGGTGTCATTGTGCTTCAATGCATCAAGGGCCTTAGAATTTGTGATGACTTAAAACACTGACTCACTAGGATCTGGAACAGAGCCAAAGATTCCTTTGGAGTTAGAAAACACGTGCGTACTAAAGTGCAAACCAGATTCTGAGGTCTGGATGAGACAGACACCATGTGCTTCTCTCGGTACGGCATGTGTCAGTCTTACTACGACCTCAGGAACTCGAGAAAAAGGACGGAGAGAAAATAAACAAGACAGTTAGAAAACCACAGCGTGACAAATGTTCTGCTAACGATAGTCATATGACATGGAGGGAAGTGGTGGTTTATGTTCAAAGCTGTCAAACCCTTCTGTGTTCAGACTTCCCTTCATGTGTATCTCTGCGAGTGTGTTTCTGCTTTTCGTTTCCGTGCTCGAGTGAGCTATATGCTAATAGTTAACCTGGTTAAAGGATGCAATGTGTGTATTGTTGCCAATCACTGTACTGGATGATTAAGCGCGCAGGAATGCACCGTGACACAGGCGTGACTAAATATACAAGCTTCTTATAGGAGACAAACACTTCTGAGAAGGTGACATTTGTGTGAATGTACTGACACACTGGTTCTCATAGCACTCTCCTTTAACCGCCTTTGGCCCTCACACCTTTGTAAACTCTTAGTCAACCAACTGGTCTTGGTCATACCAGGAAGTTAACCATGACATTGTTGAGTTTCAAACAAAGGGCCGGTTGTGAAACCAAACAAACGCTTTGGCAACAAGTCAAAAGTGTGTGTGGAAACAAGCTTGGTTGTTAGTTATTTTGTTGAGCTTCTTGGTGGAAAAACCCAAACATTAACCAGCCTAAGATGGTTTGTGGGTGCCCAAAACCACTCTAAAACCAGCAAACTGAGACCAGAAAACTAGCGAAGGCTGGTTCAACCTTTCTTTCAGTAGGAAGTGATTTATATTGTTAATGCACATGATTTAGTTTCATTTCAAAGCAAGGCACATTTGGGAAACCAAACAAACACTTGAATGTGGAAACCAGGTTATCGAGGTCTTTCATTGGTTTCTAGTTATTTTGTTGGGTTTCTTGCCAAGACCTGCTGGAAACCCAATTGCACACTAGCCTAAGACGGTTTTCCAGTCTACAAAGCTGGTCTTCCAGTGTTGACCAGCTAAAAAGTGGCCAAAACCCCTCTAAAACCAGACCAGAAAACTAGCAAAGGCTGGTTTAATCTTTCTTTCAGTAGGAAGTGATTTACAGTATATTGTTAATGCACATGATTTAGTTTCATTTCAAAGCAAGGCACATTTGGGAAACCAAACAAACACTTTGGCAACAAGTCCAAACTGAATGTGGAAACCAGGTTATAGAGGCCTTTCATTGGATTCTAGTTATTTTGTTGGGTTTCTTGCCAAGACCTGCTGGAAACCCAAACCTGAACCAGCCTAAGATGGTTTATGGGTCTTAATCAGATAAAAAGTGCCAAAAAACCCTCGAAAACCAGCTAACTGAGACCAGAAAACTAGCGAAGGCTGGTTTAATCTTTCTTTCAGTAGGAAGTGATTTATATTGTTAATGCACATGATTTAGTTTCATTTCAAAGCAAGGCACATTTGGGAAACCAAACAAACACTTCAGTCAAAACTGAATGTGGAAAGCAGGTTATCGAGGTCTTTCATTGGTTTCTAGTTATTTTGTTGGGTTTCTTGCCAAGACCTGCTGGAAACCCAATTGCACACTAGCCTAAGATGGTTTTCCAGTCTACAAAGCTGGTCTCCCAGTGTTGACCAGCTAAAAAGTGGCCAAAACCCCTCTAAAACCAGACCAGAAAACCAGCTAAGACTGGTTTAATCTTTCTTTCAGCAGGAAGTGATTTATATTTTTAATGAGTTAATTATAAACCACATGATTTAGCTTCATTCCAAAGAAAGGCACATTTGGGAAACTAAACAAACACTTTGGCAACAAGTCAAAACTGAATGAGGAAAGCAGGTTATCGAGGCCTTTCATTGGTTTCTTGTTATTTTCTTGCTAAGACCTGCTGGAAACCCAAACCTAAACCAGCCTAAGATGGTTTATGGGTCTTCATCAGAAAAAAGTGCCAAAAAACCCTCGAAAACTGAGATCAGAAAACCAGCTATGGCTGGTTTAATCTTTCTTTCAGCAGGAAGTGATTTATATTGTTAATGGGTTAATCATAAGCTACCTAATTTAGTTTCATTTCAAACAAAGGCACATTTGGGAAATCAAACGGGCAATTTTTAAAGAGGCCTTTCATCTGCGTCTCCCAACTAGTTATTTTGGATCCCTGATTTAAAAAAAAAATCTCAAAGCTAAACTAGCCTAAGCTGGTTTGCTGGTCTTTAGCTTGTTCATATTACACTGTAAAAAGTGGTCACCAGCAATTGTCATCTCAAAGAGATATTTCTACCTGATTTAACCCCTAAAAATGTTTTTTTGGACTTGAATAAACCAGTTAATTTAGATGCAACTATTTTTAAATGTCCAAAACTCTAAAATTAGCCAGCAAACCAGATTAGTTCAGCATTTTATTTCTCCAGAAGAGAGTGATATTGATCTTGTTAAATCCTATTTTAATTTAGTTTCACTTTAAACAAAGGCACAGTTATGAAACCAAACTACACTGGCAACAAGTCAAATCAGAGTCTACAAACAAGGTCAATGTAACTTTCTGCCAGTCGAGGATTCTCACAGTTAGTTTGTAGATGCCACAATAGAAGCGAAGAATCTGCCGAAGGGTTAACCGTGAGCTGCTTCACATTCTTTGACCTGCTGTGACGTTCACTGTCTTCGCTAGAGTTGCAGAGTTACACAACAGCCAACATGACTTCAACTAAATGGTATTTCTTACATGAATGTCAGAGGTGTGTGTGTTTGGCCCCCGGTGTCCTGACGGGAAGATACAGAGCGAGTTCAGATGCGAATCCCTGATAATCTGCGAGCCGAGGACGTGACCTGCAAGAGCTGGCAAGAGAAGCGTTGTGTCAACAAATGCGGACAGACTTGTTTAACAGTTTGGCACTTATTCAGCGCGGCACTTATCTGAAAAACAAAGGTTAGGTGTTAAGCAATAACACAACTTAGGCCAGAAAACATGCACACACACACAAACACAGTTCTTCCGCTACTGGGGCAAAAACTGGCGTAATTCATCAGTATTTTTGTCTTGTTTGCCAGTACAAATATCTAGTCATTCCTAAATCAGGACACAGTTACTGGAGATGCAAAATTACATAAGATTAGAAGTCTTGTTTTATCACAAATGTAGCAAAGTTTAGCGAATTTATGCCTAAAATGAGGAAAAATAAACTTGTTTTCCTTTTGAATATTTTTTTTTTGGCAGATATTTTCTTTTTCTTTCTTTGTAAGCATAAACTCACTTCATTTTGATACATGGGGGGGGGGGCGTATTTTGCTTTTCAAATAAATGTGTCTTGATTTAAAAATGTTTCAATATTTGTACTGGAAAACAAATTAATTTATTTCAGTCTTTCTTACTTCAATATTGCATGTTTAATTCAATGTGTTTCTTGCCATTTCTTTGTAATTATTTGTGAAATTTAGCCGTTTCTAAATGAAAATGGTTCCAAAGTATTACACCAATTTATTTTTAGTGTAACTTACTCAGCAAAATTCTCTTCTAACTCATGCTATTGTTGATCTGAAAATGAAAACGACGCTGAGAATGAGTTTACATTTCAAAACATTTTCAAAAACTGGCCATGCATAGCCAGAATCATGTCTTAAAGTGCTTATGAAATATGTTTGGGCCTTAAAAGCTTCTGTATGCAACAGATTTGGCTTCGTAAATGCACATACCCCAGAAAGCAACATAGTGTCAGCCCAGATCCGGCCCAAATCTGGTACGCAAAGAATCCACATGTGGCCCGGATCCAGGCCGACACGGTGTTGCTGTCTGGAACTGATTCAAATTTAAGATCACATATTTGTCCCAATCATATGATCAAATTAAATGTCAATGTGTCCCTGTACCGAGGAATTGTTTAGCATAACAAATATAAATGGTGAGATCACTTCTTTGACTGCATACACACACACAGACATTATTTGTCTAATGGGAGCCTCCATCTAGTGCACATCATTAATCCACATGTTGACTTCTGTTGGGCATGAAAACCAAACGAACTGAAACCGGCCTCTCTGATGAATATGTAATCCGCTCTGCTTTCAGCAGAATCAGTCACTTGTGAACCTTGACTTTGAAAATTTATTTGGCCCTGAGACACATCAAATGCTCAAAGTTGGAATACATTTAAAATCTCCCTAATAATTTTATCCCTTAAAACTCATCTTTGATCACCAAAATGACATATTTAAATGTTTTTTCCTTGAAAAAATGTTCTTCATGCCTTAATATATCTTGAATGTAACTCGACACCCTTGCCTCATTTAGTATGCACGACTCTATGAATATGCAAATGAGCCCCGCCTCCACTCACTCACTCCGCTCAGAGATCCACTGGTTGACGATCACACGTTGATCTGATTGGTTACAAGGTAGTTTGACGTCAGAAACACCAGCGATTTCAAATCGTGTTTTTGAGTCTGTCTTTGGTTCACTGCAGTTTTAAGGAGGAAATACTCAGCAATGCTGTCGACTTATGAATTTACACATGGTTTGTCTTAAAGCACATTAAAAACACCATATAGACACATAAACAACATTTAAAAGCTTGATTTTCACCCCAGGGGGACTTTAAAATTCTACATTGCCATATAATGTGTTAGGAAGCTAATCCAAACCTAAACCATAAATTTAAAGCTATATGTAATAATCTTCATGTATTAATCGCTTTTTGTATTGCCAGTGTGTGAACAGGTTGTAACGAATTGTATATTTTTAAATCAGAAAATGCAAAGTCATTTCAAATGTTAAATGTGGCTAAATCAAGTCTGAAGTGCCAAGTATTATTACATTGACATGTTTAATCCTGTCATATTTTTCTCAATGTAAATGTTTTGGCCTACAGTGTATAATATACCGTTGGGGCGGGTTGACACAAAACAGATGGACGTCCCACTCTGCATTGTGCAACGCTTAACCCCAGGTTTCCCACGCTGCTTTGCTTCTGTAATGTGAGTTTGTGCTCAGCGGGACTCCAGCCATATCTCACTCTCCATTACAGATAAGCATCCCCGCTGGAAAAGAAAACAGATCTGTGGAAACCATTTCATCATATCACCGCGTGTCCCATTGAGAGCAACTCTGACAGTTTTTCACAACAGACTTTGGCAGCGTATTTGCACAACTTTTCCTAGAGAAAGTAAAGATGAACTTACTAAGAACAGAGTTAAATACATCCACACTGCAGCTAAATATTATGTTCCGTCTGTATACAGAGTTAGTTTGTTTATGGCAGGGTTTGTATTGTTAACTATAACTAAAACAAACATTTTTGTTACTTTAAATAAAATAAACGGTAATTGAAACAAACAGGGTTATTTTAAACTTAAAACAATTTAAAACTAAAAACTTAAAACCAAAACTTATTCAATTAGATTCATTTGAAATGTTCATTTAGTTTAAGTAGACGTACAAGAATCCAAATAAATAAATAAAATAAAACACACAAATACTTTCTTTTTAAATGTAAAACAATTTAACAATAAAAACTTAAAACAAAAACTTATTTTAATTCAGTTAGATACAGTTAGTTTCTTTTGTTTTTAGACGTACTAAAATAAATAAAAAATTAAAACTGTACTTTATGTACAAAAAAAAGGAAAAACTAAAATGGAAATCAAAATGATAAACACTATAAAGACATATTTTAAAAATATTATACCATAAAATTTCTAAAACCAAATATATATATATATATATATATTTTTAATTAAAATTAAATCAGGAAATATAAAAATAAAAACTATTTAAAAAAATAATAAATATTTCATAAAAATATAATAGCACATTAATGATACTAAAATAACACATGGTTTATTGGAGTGATAGACATTTTTTATATTATATTTTTATATACACAATATTATTTTATTATATTAGTATATATACACATTTATAATACAATCAAATGTGTGTGTGTGTGTGTGTATATATATATATATTTATATTTATTTATATATGTATATAGGATATATATATATATTTTTATATATATATTTTTTTTTTATTTATATATATATATATATATAGTTCTGTTAAATTAATTAATCGTGACTAATCACATCTAACATAAAACTGTTTATATTATATATATATATATATATATATATATATATATATATATATATATATATATATATATATATATATACACACACACTTTTATGCTAGATGCGGTTAATCGTGATTAATCGATTGCACAGCACAAATATATATATATTCATATACCACAAACTCTTTTTTAATATAGAGCTAAATTCAGTATGTCCACATGCTAAATAGTGACAGTTTGACATAATGGTGTCACACAAAAATACCCTGAATATCCACAGCGGGTCCTTCACTTCTTTAATTAAACTCCCAAGACTGGAGAGAAGAACAGAGGACTTCAATGCATGCAACCAAAAAAACTAAAGATGAGAAAAGTGGAGCTCACTGTTTTTTTGTAGCCAGTTGTATTGTGGGAAGCCTGTTTTTTTTTTTGTCTCATGGGGGGGGGGAGGGTTTAAGATGCAAGAGTAACACTAGACTTAAAAATGAAAACAGAAGGAACGAAGGCCAAGAAGCATTGCATTGGTTTGTCAAGGAAGCTGAGAAGTCGAAGAAAACATATGGCAGGAGAGTAATCTGGGGAAAACAGACTTGCATTACAGGACGTTTTATGTTTGCTCTTCTCGGCACATCATTCAGGAGTGAGGATTCGGCCAAGAAACTGAGAAAGTAAAAGTTGCATTGTAGCTAAACTCAAAGAGGCAAGCATTTAGAGGCATTGATCTGGTCAAAGTCCAGAGTGTGTTCAACAGAAGGAGACGGAGACTAACGTGAGGCGTTACTGATAAGTCCTGGCCAATGATTACACACACACACACATACACTACCAGGAAACGGCGATAAACACGCTCTCGGCAATGGCTCGCTCCTGTAATCTCTCTATCGTTTATCTCCCTGTTCTGTTTTTAGAGGGAGGAAAGTCAATAGGATTTGATTGCGGGAACGACTTCTGGCTCAAAGTCTCCCGTGTTCAATCGGTTTGATCCTTTGCAGGAACAAATGCCGGTTTACTGTCCTCTTATCTCAGTGAGGTTCAGAGCAAAGCAATCAGCGCAGAAAAGAGAAGAACACTCCGTCATAATAGACGAGGTTTAACATGGGCTTAAAAAAACAGTGGTGGATTAAGACTCTTTGGTGTCCATGGGCACTGACACCTAGGGCCCTATTTTAATGATCTGAAACGCAAGTATCAAACGCGAAACGCAAGTAACTTTGTGGGTGGATCTCGCCGTATCCTGACGCAAATCTAAAATGTGTTGGTCTGAAGTCGCTTCATTACTCATAGGTGTGGTTTGGGCGTAACGTGAAATAAACCAATCAGAGCGTCATCTCACATTCCCTTTAAGAGCAGGCGTGCTTGTTCCATGGTGGATTGCTGTTATAATGGCGGATTTGCCAGGAGCGGTTCACAGCGGAGGAGACCGACGTTCTCGTCAGGGCCGTAAAACACAGAGAAGTGACATTGTGGACGGAGAAACACACACAGATTAGCTTCGGTTAAACAGGCGTATAATAATTTGGGTAAATGTGTAAGCTAGATTTATGCCTATTATTTCACATCTTCATGGACACAGCAATGATTTCCCTCGTGTGGTAATATTTTTCCTTGTAATAATGTATGATTTGCAAAAATGTGAACTGCTGCGTCTGTGTGTAGATGAGAGAAGCAAAGTGTGTGTGTGTTGTGCATACGCTACATTATGGCCAAGCATGCGCCCTTAAAATAGCATCTGAACGCGCCGCTGACTTTAGACTCGGTTTCTCCTGGTCTGTGTTGGAATTGTTTTCTGAAACTGCAAAATAGCACCAGGGAACGTTTGCGCCGAAACACGCCTCCTCTTTCCCTGAACCGCCGCCAGGAGCGCAATTTCATTCCCTAATTTACCGACGTGCGTCTGTGGAGGGAAAACATGAAAGTGCAAGGCTGATGCTCTGTGGTGGATTCACACATACATGAGCGTCGCGAGGCGGTTTCATTCCGATTAAAAGGGAGTGAAACCACTCCGCACACTCCTAGAATCTGTACGGTGCGTTTCCACGAGCCTAGCGCGCAGCACAGCGAGCGTTTTCAATTCATACAGAAGTTTAGCTTCACGCTCAACTTCCCAGGGGACGTGCTCGTGTAATATGGGCGTTGAAATGAAACGTGCGCGCTCACGCAGTCGTGTGAATCTGGCAGAAGATCGGGCGTCCACAAGAATGTTTTTTTTTTTGAAAATAATGAAAATAATAAACTTTCAACAAAACATTCAGGGAATTTAGAACGTTCTGATGAAAGGGTATATACTGTATAGGCCTATAGGCTTAAAATACATTTGAGAATCAATTGCTTGTTTTAAAAGAGAAAAAAATATGGTCCCACTTTAAGTACTTACATTGAAATTAATAATTTGATACAATGGACTTATTGTGTACATACATGTTTTTAAATTGTACTTATATTTAAAAAAATACCTGCATGTACAGCAGTAATTACAGCTGTAATTAATTTAAAGGTGCATTGCGCAACATTTCATGTTAAAAATACCCGTTTTTCTAACCCATACATGCTTAAACAATTGCCTGATGGGCTGAATGAGCCCTTCTCTGATCACTGCGATTGCCTCTATAATCCTGTACAGTAAAATAAATAAGAGGGATTCGGGTCGGAATTTGAGACTGGGCATGACGTCATGCGCGTTCAGTTGCAGTGTTGCAGTTTCGCTTGTCGCCAGAGGGGGCATAGTTCTGCAAATACTCAGAGACTTGCGCAATGCACCTTTAAGTAATTACATTTTATAATTACACTGTTGACCTTCCTTTACACCTTAACTCAGCCTTAAACCCACCCAATCCACCACACCTGTCCCTAACCTTACCCGGATCACACCTCAATAACAGCAAGTGTTTTACAGTACAACATGAACACAATAAGTACATAGAACTTAAAGACACTTAATATAAAGTGGGACCAAAAATCTTTGCGTGTTGCCCCATGGCACTTGCCAAATTGCCCATATGGTTAATCCACCTATGGCTTAAACGTAAGCCGTCAGCCGAAATAACGAGTAAACGCTCGCTTCCGAGAACAGTTACCTCACGCGAGCTTTAACCCGGATGTTACACACACGCGAGTGTGAATCTGAAGTGAATCGGCCAAACGGGATGTTGAATTCAACTCAATCATTAATCATGCCTAATTATATAAAGTTAACCAATCAAAACCTTTACATTTTACATCAATTAACATCAACCTTTACATTTTACATCATTTTACATCAGTTCAATGATTAATCATGCCTAATTATACAAAGTTAACCAATCAAAACCTTTACATTTTGACAAACAGCACCAGAATGTTTTTAGAATGTATATATCAACAATTATTATAATATGAATCTGTTGATGATGTAATGACATATCCACACAAGTGTATTACTAATAAAAGATGTGTTGCCACTACATTCCATAAAACAAAGGTTAATTCAAGGATTATTATGAAATATTTTGTTACTCTGTATTTTATTTTATAATTTAAACACAATTGTGTATAGGAGCCATTTCAATTTTTGCTGTTGTTTTTATTTTTTAATCAACAACAACACCAACTTATAATGAATTTAATTAATAATAATTATAATTATTACACTAACAACAAGAACTTACAATACCTACATTTTTATCTTACATTTAATTAAATATTATTCTAATTATTTAAATAAATAAATAAAATACAATTGTATATTTAACCTAATTTTTAAATTAAATTATTAAATTAAATATTACTAACTATAACTAACTAACAAACAAATTAATTTGTGCATTTAATTTAATTGACTATTTCTGGAAATACTTAATTTGTTGACAAATGACAATTCAGAATCCTGTCTGCAACTTCATGAACTGAATCAGAAATTAAAAAACATCTTCAATTGTGTTTTGAATGGTGCACAACCCTGCTGGGAGTCAAGAGGCACACACACACACACACACACACACACACACACACACAAACACACACACACAGATTAAAGCTAGTGCTAGCGTGTCACAGTGTGTTAACAGCAGTTATTTCAGGCGCTGTCAGGGTCCGATCACGGCTTATCCGTCTCTTCTCCAAGCTCCAGATCAGCAGATTAGAGACCGTCTGATGGGTCGAGTAAAGCTGAGGAAGCGGATGCATGTAAACGGAGAGAAGAGAGGGATGACCTTTGACCTCAGCCCACCGACGGCCTCTCAGAGACAGATTAAAAACAGAGAAATCAACATGACCTGAAACAACGGACTCTGTTTACCTTCTTATACAAGCTTCTGATCTGAGTGTGAATCTCACTATGCAGTGCATATTATTCCAAATAAAAAATAGAATATATATATACATATATTTTTGGTACAATAAGGTTAATTTATAAGGCATTAGTTAATGTATTAACTAACACGAACTAACCATTAGCGATACATTTGCTACTGTTTTTGTTAATCTTTGTTAATGCTATAGTTAATATAAATCCAGCTGTTCATTGTTTGTTCACGTTAGTTCACAGTGCATTAACTAATGTTAAGAAGATTTTAATAAAGTATTAGTAAATGTTGAAATTAACATTAACAAAGATTAATAAATGCTGTATAAATGCAGTTCATTATTAGATAATGTTAACTAATGTTAACTATGAACCTTATTGTAAAGTGATACTATTTTGAAACCTAAAATGGGTTGCAAACCATTTCCATTAAAATGCAAAGAGGGAGATTTTGGGACACTTCATACTCACATGCTTGTTTACGTACGTGTGTGTGTGTGTGTCCCTGAAGAGGTTTGCTGTTTAAAGGAGCTGTCTGTATCCTTCAAGCGTTAAATGACTCTGCTCAGTCTATCAGATGTGTGTGACTCTGAGGACGGGCTGGAAGAGCTCAGAGAAATCTGGTGAATAAACAAACACACACACACGCTGTTGAGTAAGTGAGTTCACCGCCACCACATAAAACAGCATTCAGAACAACTTTTTAGCTCCTGCTTCTGCTTTAAAGTGAGACTTTATCGGGCGATAAATTATTTAGGCGATGTCGCGACTGTTTCATGTCCTTATTTTAGGTCAAGATGAATCTCTTCCCCTCCACACTGACAGTCTCTCCACATGCAGTCTTACAGAATAATACTGTCATATTCACACTCATGTTTTTGAAGAAAACAGAAGATGTTGCAATGCGTGTCTGAAATAACTGCTTGATGTCATCAGCACAAGGGTTATTATTGTAGAATACATCAAAAACATGCTGGAATAAATAAATGAATGCAAAATAAACAAGAAATTAAGTGATTGAAGACATCAAAATAAATCTATTGTAAGAATACTAAACATTCCCATCAGACAAGCCAAGAAAGACGCCCAAACATCATCTGAGGTTTTGTGAGATTATTAATAACTGAAACAGGGGGAATTGTTGACAAAATGAAAAGAAAAACTATGATGCTAGATGTCATCAGTACAAGGGTTATTATTGTAAAATAAATCTTTAAAAAAAAGAAAAGAAGAAGCTAGCTGGCATAAATAAATGAATGCAAAATAAACTAAATGAAGAGTGGTTGAATAAATAAATAAATAAATAGTTCAAAATTTGCCTGAACTTTAAAAAATCGTTTGGTAAAAGTATTGTTATTGTAAAATATGAATAAATCTAAAATAAATAAAAAGAAAAGCTAGCTTGCATTAATAAATGAATGCAAAATGTAAAAAAAAATTAAGAGTGGCTAAATAAATAAATAAACAAACAAATAGTTTACGAAACTATAAGTATCAATTCCTTTGGTAGACGTATTGTTAAATAAACCTAAAAAATGCCAGCTAGCATAAATGAATGCAAAACAAACCAAAAATTATGAGTGGATAAACAAATAAATAGTTTATAATTGAACTAAACTATAAGTATCAAATCCTTTGTTAAAAGTAAATGTTGTAAAGTAAACCTAAAAATGCTAGCAGGGATGAATAAATTCATGCAAAATCTACTAAATGTGTCACAACAGGGTTGTAGTAATCGCACAACGCAGGAGAGTATCAAACAAACTTTAATAAATCCAATGTATTGACAAGAGCGAACCAAGAAGTGTGAGAACTGAAGGCTTTACACAGGGAAGCTCATCAACAGAAACTGAAACAGGTGCGCAACATAATCAGTAACCAAGGAAACCGACAACATACTTTTACACAAAGCGACTCGCATTGCATTGAATGGATTTGTGTTCATGCATTCCCTGGGAAATGATATGATCAACGACTTTGCTGTGATTTTTGATGCCTATACGAACATTGCATCCAATTTTTTTCTTTTCCAATGCATGCATTGCCTGCCCATGACCTTTGCAAATTAAAAGTAGCTACCTACATTTAAAAATAGCATTAAAACTGAAGATGCATAACCATGATAACCTTGATCCGAGTGCTGGGATGAAAGAAATCTCTCCGAGCGTGAGCTGATCCAGACAAACCCAGTCCTCCTCGAAGTGTTTCTGCTTCACCGGCCGCACATATGTTGCGTTTGGATGAATCATCTATCAGTTACGACATCTCATGTGAATCCTGCAGATTTATCACAAAATACACCCATCTGTGATTCTTTCACACCTTCTTTCCTGACTATACTAATGAAACAGTATCACACTCTCACACAGTCAATCTGATGAATAATTACAAAGAAACGGCAAAGAAAACAGCCCCGGTTTAACAGTCCCGGCTTCATTTCTTCACTTCTCTTCAATGTCTCTCTCATCAGTTTCAGTGTGTCTGCTTTGTTTTTTCATCATATTTCTCTGTCAGACATTTTGAAACAATTTCTTTAGCGAAGTAATACTGGATTTTTTACAGAAGGGTTGTCAAGCCACACAGACACAGTAATACTGATGTTATGAGGTCACAGGCGTATGAACGCGCCTCAACCAATCAGAATCTAATACTAAATTATATATTTAATGCATTAATTATGCCTTGTAATGCAACTTCTATGTAATGCATTGTATGGTCTCATGAGTAATTGTAACCACCATTATAATACTTATCTATTCATGCATTATAAAGTTATTCATGATGTACGTTATAATGCATTATATCATTTCAAATTATATAATTCTAACAAATAGTTGTAACCTTAGGTTATTGTATGGTCTCATGAGTAATTGTAACCACCATTATAATACTTATCTATTCATTCATAACTTAGGTTACAACTATTTGTTAGAATTATATAATTTGAAATGATATAATGCATTATAACGTACATCATGAATACCTTTATAATGCATTATACATGAAGGCTTTAAGTAAATTATAATATTTTCATGTAAAACGCACTCAAAAAATCTTTTATTTACAACTTTGAAAAGTCATGCATCTGATAGCAAATTGTCTGCAGAGATGCTGCAAATGCTCACAGATCAGACGGAAATGATCACGAGTCTCTTTCATCTTAAAAGATGAGGAAAGCGTGATTCCTCATAACATCAGGACATCGGAAAGCGATTCATTGGATTTGTCATGACACAACTGTGATTTAATTCGACAAAGATCTCAGCTGTCTTGCATGCGTTACAGTATCTGGCTTCACTCATATGAATCTGATTTTGCTGGTTCTCATGTGGCTTATTAAATTCAGGGACAGTGACATAAAGGCATGGTATGAGTGTTTGCGTGGCGTATGTGTGTCTCAAACAGCGAGACACGAGAGAATAAAGGTCTCTGAGCAACCAGCGCATTACAAACAACAAAACAAGGTTGCTAAAACACACGGAGCTGGTCTGACACGGAGCGAGGTTGCTAAAACACACTGAAGTGAAGCTCTGCGCTATTTCTGGTAGACGACACCTCCGTTTCAAAGCAACCTGGCGTTTGTTGTTTCCTTTGAAGCTTCTGTCAGCGATAAATCATATCCCACATACCAAGAGCTCAGCTGAAAGCCTGTGAGTGAGATAAACACAAGAGGAAACGGACTTACAGCAGATTCTTGCTGTAAGGCCAGTCATATACTTAATATACATGTATATAACACATTTTACATGCAAAAAATTATGCTCTTTCTCAGTATTTTTGTCTTATTTTACAGTAAACCTTCTTAAATCAAGATATGTTTGCATTAGAAACAAAATGACATTAGATAACAAGTGTTGTTTTCTGTGAAACTAGCCTACCCTTGCTTTAAAGAGGCCCTATAAAGCCCTTTTCACAAGATGTAAAATAAGTCTCTGATGTCCCCAGAGTGTGTGTGAAGTTTTAGCTCAAAATACCACACAGATATTTTTATATAGCATGTTAAAGTTGTCACTTTTTGAGGGTGAGCAAAAACGCAGCGTTTTTGTGTCTGTTCCTTTAAATGCAAATGAGCTGCTGCTCCCGGCACAGGGGGCGGAGCTTCAAGAGCTTGTGTCCTTTTACCTCACACACACATGCACTGAAAATTTCAAAAACATTAAGCCTTTTATGTTCAGACCGAAGTCAGAAAGATGAAGAGACTCAAGAAGAAGAGACAACATGAAGAAGCAACAGGACGTTTCTGAATGGTTACTTGATGCATTTATGTAGTTTATGTGTAGTTATCTTCTAGTCATTGATTAGCATATTCTGTCATGATAATCTATAAATCGTGTTCAGGGGGCGGGGTTTATGTACATTTTGGGTTGGTGATGTCACTAACCCGGGAGGAATGTGGTGTAGTCTCTACCAGCCGTTTGTTGTAGTCCTTATAAAGTGATTTCTTTAAAAGCAAATATCTCCCTTTGCTTTGAACTTTGAGCGTTGTAACTTTGCAGATGTTGTTTATGCTCAAACAGCAACATTACACACTAACTAAATTAAAAAAGTGAAATCATATTCAACCACCCCTTTAAGTTTATTTTTCTGATCAAACTGGCAGATATTTTTTCTCGTTTTAAGCATAAACTCACTTAATTTTGATCAGTTTATCAGAAAACAAGACTCAATGTATTTTGCTTCTCAAGTAAATGCATCTTGATTTAAGAATGTTTAGATATTCCTACAGGAAAACAGGACTAAAACACTGAGGAAGAAAATGCTTTTTGCAGTGTAGAAGCGATGCTCTCAGGAAATCCAGAAGCTCTTCTGTAGTATCTGTCTCTGCCACTCACAGTGGTGTATTCTGGGTAATGTTCTGACAGTGTCACACCTCCACAATCTCCTCCTGACACTCTGCTGCCCACATAAACGACCCCTACCAGACCTTCAGCAGCATTTTGAGCATCTATTTGTGTAATTCTGGAGGTGGTTGTGGAGCTCAGACAGTATTTCAATCTTAAAACCATCCAAACTGGACTATCAAATAACAGGAAAGATGCTTCAGATTCATAGCACGGTTTTAGACTTTGTCGATCAATGATTGTGCCAAAATAAACAACGTAAACACTGCCAACTACATGCGGATTTAGACTAAAATATTCACCAAATAGAAAAATATGGAAAAGCATATACATATCAGAGTCGAATGACATTCAAAATTAAATCGTGAATGTCTGTTGCAAACAGGATGCAAGTAAGAGAGAAAGTAGAATTAAAAGTTTTGGATGGATGGATGGATGGATGGATGGATGGATGGATGGATGGATGGATGGATGGATGGATGGATGGATGGATGGATGGATGGATGGATGGATGGATGGATGGATGGATGGATGGATGGATGGATGGATGGATGGATGGATGGATGGATGGATGGATGGATGGATGGATGGATGGATGGATGGATGGATGGAATAATAGAAATCTGTCTCTCGCTGCTCTTCACTGATAGAGTTGTTTGGTGGGAATAGTTTGGCTGCATCATTACACTGATATCACAACCCGGTCACACACTATAGCATGCAATGTGTTATTTGTGCAATTTATACGTGAAAATTTGTTTTTACGTGCATATGACATGCATGGGCAGGTTTAGTAGTGGTGTGGAGTATGTGCATTACATGCAATAAAGTGCGTATTATATGCACGCCAAAACTGCATATCACTCATTTTCACGTATAAATTGCATGATAAACAATGCGTGGTCAGGCTGGATATCATCATTATTATGAACAGGTGATCCTCCTCTGAACTGAGAACCTCAATCTGTTGCATTCGGCCTTCAACCCTTCAATGCGACTGACACACGTTCAGATCAACAACAGCATCGTACCAATACTAAACTACTCTAAACCTTCAAGATTAGACCAATGATGGCAAAAACATGGTCACGCTTGTGCTGACATCACCATGATGAGCTTCAGAACAACAGCGTTCTGTCCCGCCCCGAACAAAGGGGTTTTCTTTTTTTGTGTGCGTGTTTGTGCATTTGTAATTCAAAACCGCTCTTTGTTTCGGAGTAAACAACCCCTCTCTGTTCAGTTATGAGTGGGGGAAATGCTACATTTGACCAAACCAATATCTAATTGCATAACATGCATAAAATAACAAAAGCAAATAGTTGCATCACCTTCCCTGCCACACACACACCATTGCTTTTAATTAAATCTGGCTGATTGCATTTGCATTTCTTACACAATGTCAAGCACTCCAGGGTTTTGGGTGTTAACTAAATCAATGACACCACTTTACTGAACTCAAGACTCACCGATTTCAGTAATGAACAAAGTTGTCTGAACACCTCTAGAGAATGATACAACAACAAGGCTGAACATGTCATCTTCGGCAAGCTTTCCCAGGCTTCAGGGTTGATTACTTGTAATTGAGAAGCTTATAAGATAAAACATTGTTATTCAGACCATGAATAACAAAGCGCAGGAAAATAATTAACGGTGGAACTCAGTCATTTTTATTAATTATTTAACGTCACGCCCTGCTCACATAAGGATGCGGGTGAGATAATTTCTCAGATGACAAATTAATGGATGATGATGAGTTCCTGCTAACCAACAATGAGAGATTTCTGTCATATGTACATAAAAAGTTTCTGTCACTATATAATGCTGTGGTTATGCACAGGTGTGATTATGCAGTCAAGAAACCCACATCCGCATCTTAATTAAAATATCCTAGATTTCAGTAATGGCTTTTCAATTTTAATTCAATTCCTGAATTTGAATTAAAGATGCAAACACAATGTGAATCAAATTTTATGTAAGAATGTTGAATTGAAATTAATTGAAATTTTTAAGCACTTAATGGATGGATGGACAGATAGACTGACAGATGGATGGATGGATGGATGGATGGATGGATGGATGGACTGACAGATGGATGGATGGATGGATGGATGGATGGATGGATGGATGAATGGACTGACAGATGGATGGATGGATGGATGAATGGACTGACAGATGGATGGATGGATGGATTGACAGATAGACTGACAGATGGATGGATGGATGATGGATGGATGGATGGATGAATAGACTGACAGATGGATTGATAGATAGAAATGCTATTGAGTAAATCCCACTTCCTGTCATTTTGATTCAAACTCCAATCCAACTTCCTGTGAGTTGAGACCAATTCAACTCAAACTCACTCTGATGAACTGAAAAGGAGCCAATTCTTCGAATCTGAAGTTTGCACAACCCTTCTACTAAACTCAGTGACATTTCTAAAGCTCAACTCGAGTATTTCTTGGCATCCATGACCCAACGCTGATCTCTTTCCCTGCCGTGGCGTCAGTTTTCCAGCATGCCGATCCATCCCACAGACTGACATGGAAAGTATTCCCACCGCTCCGAGAATGCCGAGAGGAATTCAGACAGACACACAGATCTGGTAATCCAGGAGTAAAGAGCATCTCAGGGCCAATATTCTGTTCACGATCCTCCTCCTTTCAGATTTCAGGCCGCATCAGCAGTTTATCCGAGTCGCTTGGCAAGTTTAGACATCACAGCAGCTGTTGCTTCACTCGCAGGCTGGAAAATACCACAGTTACCGCGGTAAAGAAGCTCTCGTCTAGAGTTTCTCCCACAGATGAACCTGGATATGACCTCATAAACTTTAATCATGTAGGATGTGTAACTGTCGGAATATTACAGAGCCCTCAAAGGGACACGATGATGGAAAAAGTATGAGATGGGAGGAATTTATTTCAATGCTTTTGTGTTTGAGTTGCAAAACTTTTTGACATATAATATTTCCTCATAATTTATTCTTGACATTGTTTATCTTGTTTTCCGATAAAAAAAACATATCCTTCAAACAAGATGCATTTACTTAAGAAGCAAATTATGTAAGATAAGAAGACTTGTTTTAAGAGAATGTATATTTAGAATACATAGTATTTTAAACTATAAAATAAAGTTGTTTAAAACATGAAAAAGAAAATCCACTCCAAAATCCACATTTGAATGTGAATATCACTACAAAATAATACAAAATATAATTTTCATAACAGAAATGTACTAGTTTGTCAGCGGTTAAAGTGCATTATTAGACTAACAAAGTGTCCAAGTTGCATGTCTATAAATAAATAAAATCGCTGTAAGCGTGGTCATCCGGATCCCCAAACATCTGACTTAAATAACAGCTCAGGGACACATCGATCTGTTAAAAATGGCTCGGAGTATTTTTACAAATCCAATAAACGCAGAGGAGAAATGCACACAGTGTGCCAGAAAAGAGCCTTAGAATAGGATTACAGCATTATTTATAGAAATAGAAAAGAATAACCTTTATCAGAGAGAATCTAATGAGACCTGTTGAGAAACAGTTTCACCCCCAAAACATTAATATGAACTTTTAATATGAAAAACTGGTAACAATAAGGTTCGTTAGTTAACATTAGTTAACTACATTAGTTAACATGAACTAATAATGAACTGCACGTATACAGCATTTATTAATCGTTGCTAATGTTAATTTCAACATTTACTAATACTTTATTTAAATCTACTTAACAATAGTTAATGCACTGTGAACTAACATGAACAGCTGGATTTTTATTAACTAATGTTAACAAAGATTAACAAATACAATAACATGGATTGCACATGCTTAGTTAATGTTAGTGAACCTTAATGTAAAGTGTTACCAATTTTTTTTTATTAAAATTAAAACCTAAAGTTATTAAATCTACTTCAAGTTAAATCAAACTCAAGTTTTTCCAGACAAACATTCTCCATTTTTTTTTTGGGGGGGGGGGGGGTGTAAATGGGGGATAAAAATGCACCCATAATTTCCCAGCATGCCCTGACATCAGCACTGGAGAGTGTGTAAATCCGGCGTCTGATACAGTGGTGTCGGCTCTTGTAATGCGTGTCATGCACACTGGGACAGGGAGCAGTTTTCCATGAAAGCAGCAACAGCACACTGGGATTCTCTCACTCCTCTTCTCCTCTTACACTGCATTGCTGGCATTGAGCCGAGGCTTACTAGAGCAAAACTCGTCCAGACCCGATGACACCAGCCATCTCTCAACACACACCCTCATCTGACCCAACACGCCTGATCCCCGAGCGCTCGGCCTAGATCATGTTACCCAGAGAGAGAGGAGGGAGAATTCCATCACATTCGACTCATCATTCCAAACCTGTGCGCAGCTGTTCAGTCCAACACAACAATTCTAATTTCAAAATTCAAAAGGAAACATTTGAATTTAAAATTCTAATTTCAAAATTCAAACTCCAAACATGAAAAAGGTTTCAAAGTTCTTCTCTATATCAGTGTCAGTGTTTCTGAACTCCCTGAAACGCCTCCATTGTAGTCTTGAGTTTCTTCCGGGAACACGTCACAAAATTCCTCATTTAAATAATTCATAAGCAGAATAAAGGGGCGGGGCCTGGTTGAGTTAGTTAGTAGTGTGTTGAAACCATAGACTGTAAAACAATATGGAAGTAGTGTCCGTGACGTCACCCCTAAGTTTCTGAAGAGCTTTTTTGAAGCCCAAAGTGGGCGGAGCCGGCCGTCGCCATCTTGGCAGCGCGTCACTCCCGGATAAACGAAAATGGGCAGAGCCGGATTATCTGAGGTGACGTGACGCTAACAGACAGCAGACAAACAGCTAGTAGTGACATCAGCGCCAATCCACCTGTCACTCAAGTGGCCACGCCCTTATTTATGCAGAACTTTAAGGCTTAATATAATTTAAACGGATGAGTTATAAAAAAATTCACCCTCCTCACAGTTTTCATGTAGGGCAAAATTAGCAATATAGACCAACACCACTTTTTGTACCAGGCTGTAAACATGTTTTTTTCTGCTGTAAAGTTGGACATTTTAACATGGGGTTCTATGGGATTGACTCTCTTTTGGAGCCGGACTCTAGTGGCCAGTCGATGAACTGCAGTTTAAGTCACTTTCGTGTCGGATTCACGAGAGAGATCGGAAGATTGCCGCTTGGTTGAAACTGGCAGTTACGGTAAGGGGCGGGACATTTCCCAAACACACTCGAAGCGCTTGACCAATCACAACACAATGCTCCAGCCGACCAATCAGAGCACAGTGTGCTTTTCAGAAGGAGGGGCTTCATAGAGACAGGACTGAACTGAATCAACACTGAACTGACTTGAGCTGAATAATAAAAGTATTGTGTTTCTAGAGCTGCTTTACAGCAGAATTTTAATCTGTCTCATATTTGAAGTTTGCATCATGTTATTTTCCGGTTTATTACTGTAAAGCTGCTTTGTAACGATCTGTATTGTATAAAGCACTAGGGAAAAAAATCTATTCAAACAGCAAACAGGTTTAGAATGAATTTTGGGTAAAACATGCCTCTCACTGACTGTTCTAGGTTTTCTCATTTCAAAGTTACGAAACTCTGAAGAAGTGACTCAACCAATTATGCACTTTTGTCCCAGTGAAACCACTGACGAGTTGCATTTCTGGTCTCTGAACCCATAACACCTGCGAGGCTGAAGCTATTTCGGGTTCTCCTCACGCCTCGTGGTTGTGTAATGCTCTTGAGGCTTCTTTTGAGAGCACACCTGTTAGTGGCATGTGATGACAGAGCTCGACGAGGGCCTATTTCTGCTCTGAAAACTGAGCCGGGTTCAACAGCGAGAGAGAGAGAGGGGAAACACACAGCCGAACCCCGGAGACCCTGAAGGGAGGAACGCAGATGTAACGTCTTTGATATCTTGCTCAGTCGATCCTAGTGGGTTACATAATACAATCCTGGCAAGAAGAGTCTTTTTCTGTTCTGCATTTCATTCTTTTCTCTCTTTTTTTTGCCTTTTGATCCTTTTTTAAAGCATAACTGCAACTGATTGTCTGATCTGAGCAACACACTTAAGGAGAGTTGTGCTGTTATAAAAAAAAAAAGTAAAATTATATCTATTAAAATTATTTGTCATATGGATATTTTAAATTTTAATAAAATAAAAAAGCACATTATTTGTAACAAATAAAATTATATATATATTAAAAATAATAAATAGTTTTAATAATAAAAAAAAACTTGTATTTTTATTTAACCATTTTGGAAAAAATTTGCAGACTTGATTTTTTTTTAAATATATCATATATATATATTAAAGTTATTTTTGTCATAACTTTTTATTTCATTCAAATTAAATATATCCATATGACAAATAATTTGAATAGATATAATTTTACAGGTTTTTTTATGTAAAAAAATAAAAAAATATATTTATATATATATATATATATATATTTTTTTTACATTTAGTCAGTCAATCCTAGTGGTTTATATAATACAATTCTGGAAAGAAGAGTCTTTTTTTTGTTCAACATTTCATTCTTTTTTTGCCTTTTGATCCTTTTTTGATCCTGTTTTTAAGCATTTAAACTGTCACTGTGTCGGAATGAAATATTTGGCTGGAGGGTTGAATAAAAGTCAGTGTTATTATATATGATATAATCTCTCCTGTATATCCGTACCTTCTCTTAGGTTGCAGTGTGTCCCGGAGCTGATGGACAGGAATAGCTCATCTCAGATCCCAGGCTCCTTCACTACAGTGTTATCTGACATCAACAACCGCTCCACTGCAAACGTCCGAGGATATTTTAAGCCACATTCTAAGTGTTATCTTGTTAAACCTGTCCTAAATTGAGAAGACAGAATTTGTGACATCAGTTTTGGTCTAACAGAAGAGTGAGCAGATTTCAAGCACTAATAAGCAGAATTAAAGAGGCTATATTTGCATTATCAGATGTTTTCATTTCTGTTTTTCACTGACAGAAACAGTATATTCATATCAAAACTCACATTCCCAAGATCTGCACTCACATGGTCCAGCAGAACTGGAAATCATGTTCAGTCTATAATCAAAATCAATAAAAACATAAATAAATAAATAATACAAATGTTTAAAAAAAAAAAAAGTCTGTGCATTATTTTCCAAAATGGTTAAAAAATTTAATAAAAAAAAACAATAAAAAACATGTAACAAAAAAGAACAATATTAAATACATACAAATAAAATGCAAAAATATATATGTATATATGCATATATAAACATTAATAAACAAATAAAAATCATATTTGAAATAATAATATTGTAAATGCATTTACTTTATACTTTTTATATTTTTAATTTGTAACAAATAATATAATATATATATAGATATATACACACACACACACACACACACTTAGTATAAACAGACTATATATATACTGTATATATATACATATATATATATATATATATATATATATATACATATATATATGCACATAAATATTTGTCTTAATATATAAACATTAATAAAAGATAAAAAGAATATTATATATAGATAATGTATTTACTTTATACTTAATATATACTTTAAATATATACATTTTTATTAATATATACACACACAAATAGATAAATATAATTTAAATTTAATTTGTATATATTACATTTAAATTATTATTATTACATATTTATATCTACAAAAAAAAAATCATGTAATTTTTCACTTGGAAATGGTCTCCATTCACCCTCCATTGGGCTGGTGTTGCAAAAAGTTAACTTGGACCATTTTCTCCCTCTTCCAGTTTCTGAGCAAATCCTCATCTGCACTCTCTTATCCAGAGTCTGTATGAAACTTCAGCTCAAATCAAGCAGTGATGCTGATAACAGCTGTTCTGTGCGGGACGGGTTCGGCCTTTGATTTGGCAGCAGCTTTGAGATTTAAAATGGAAACAGTGGAAGCGCTTTTGATGTCCACAAAAAGAAGTGTGGCGTGTATGGATGGGCTGGAAGACCGAGCTCCAATTTCTATTTTTAAAGGCCTGGTTTTCTAATGTGGTTATAGAAGGACTGACACAGCATTAGAGGTCAATCCTTATTACAGAAATAGAAAACACAACTGAGTGCTCACAACAGTTACAATAAATGTTTGTAAAACAGAACAGTCGAGTAAAAGCACTTCAGGTTGACAAGAATAAACAGATTTTCACTGTTTCGGCTGCCTGAAACTATAACAGAACTAAAGAACTACAATCCCATGAAGCATTGCAAACAGCATAATCGAATTAAAAACAATAAAAATGTTATGTATATAAAAACAGTGTATTTTAAGACTGACTTGATAACATCACTTGCGTTTTGTCTATCTGATTGGTAAAATTCTCTGTAAAGCATCATGGGTAATGTAGTTTTCACCAGGAATTCCGTTGTTATTTTAAGTTATTTTAAAACTTGTTGAAATAATGTGGGCTGACGCCTTCAACAAAAGCAAATGTCAACAAACAAACAAAAATGGCAAATTAGTAAATAAAAACAACTGTAAAGTTGTGAATAAAGATTATTATAAGTTTTTTTTTTTTTTAAGGAAATATTATTTAAAAATGTCTGTTTAATTCAGTGTTGCTTCCCATTTCTTTGTAATTATTTGTGAAATTTACTATAACTCCTGAGTGAAATTTCAATATACTTTGTTACTGAATCATATAAAAACTTTATAAATGACGGGAAAACTGTTAAAAAAGTTTTAAATTAGTTAAATAAATAAAAATGCCTGTTTAATTCCAGCTTTTCCTAGCAGTCTCTGAGTGCAGCAGTGTATGTTTAGGAAGAGAGAAGGAAAACCCCAGCGCTCTTTCATCTGCGCTCTTCTTTAATGTTTTGCTAAATTACTGATTTGGGGCTTCAGCTATTCTGCCTTATGTGGCAGAGCGGATAAATACCCGGGAAGGACCAACCCAGCTCAATATCCCTGTCCAAGCCTGCCATCAAAGCGGGATTTCTTACATACGCCCGGATCTCAGCCCACACAACCTAATTGGCAGTTAAATCCGGGAGGAAAAGACTTCACTGGAGCTCGTCGTCGTGCAGAAGTGGGCCGGATGAAAAGAGACGGATTCCAAGGTGTCCTCGATTCGGGATTGACCTTGTTTTCCCTTGCACTCCTAAATTAACCAATGCATCATCTATACTGGGATTTGGTGGATGTGGACCAGATTTTATTTTTGGCGCAGTTGTTGGATTTATCATACTGTCACACATACGTCCGCTGACTGCCGCTCGACGTGTGCAATAGCTGCGCTCTCTTTTATATAAAAATAACTCTATAATGGCCTAGATTGGACAGAATAGGTGGCCTAGAATTAGCTAAATGGATGTTAACAGGGAAAGTAGGTGAATGAGTGCAGACAGAAAGACATATAATCGCGTTTTACGCGCTGATTTTGACAGTGAGGCCTAAAAGTGCATGTTTGCAAATGCACATATTTCCAATATCGGAATGCGATTGAAAACACAATGCAAGTGTGTGTCAGCATTGCCAAAAGGGACACTTATAAAAACAAAACGCTATGCTTTTGGCTTGCTCAGTTGGGGATATTTGGGGATATTTTCCTGTTATCACTGCTTTGAAACAATCTGTATTTTATAAAGCCCTATAAATAAAGCTGGCTTGACTTGAAATAGCTTACTTGTGTTGTAAAATAAGGCAGATAGCGAGAATTTGCATAAACTTTTGTCTTCTGCCATCAGATTTGTTTTGAATAGAATTGCACTGAGCAATTTAAAGTGTGTAAAACGTTCTTTTGTGCGCTGAACGATAAATATGCAACGGAAACACACACTCGCACCGCCCTGGCTAAGAATTCACATCTGCGTTTGTGGACTTGTGCAGTGCTTCTTGTAATTATTACCTGAGCAGCGTAAACAGGACTGAGATCAGATGCGTCTGATGTTCGGTTTCACAGACTTTGTGGGGATTTTCCAGGATCTAAAGTTCAGCGCGTCTGACGCTTCCTGCTGTCTATCGTCTGAAAACAAAGATAACCTCAATTTAAAGGTTAATGACAAGCAAACTGTATATCAAAGGAAAAGTTCATGCAAAAAAATAAAATTCTGTCATTTACTCACTCATGTTGATTCAAACTATTTTTGTTCTTCTGAACAACTCATAAGAATATTTTAACAACTTCAGTGTATTCCTCACAGAAAGCGTTAAACGAGTCATATTGCCTGCTGTTATGGTACAGTAGTCTTAGAGCTTAAAAGTGACTTTATGGTTTCAATGTAGGGCTGTGCAATGATTAATCGTATCCTAAAAAGTTTGTGTTTACATAATATGTGTGTGCATGCATTATTTTGTATATATAAATACACACACATGCATGTATATATTTAAAGAAAAATGTGTTATTTATATATAAAATATTTATATTTATATATAATACTAATTATATATAAATATATACAGTGAATACACGCAAATATTTCTCAAATATATACATGCGTTTTATGCATACTTAGAGCTTAAAAGTGACTTTATGGTTTCAATATAGAGCTGTGCAACGATTAATCGCGATTAATCGCATCCTAAAAAGTTTGTGTTTACATAATATATGTGTGTGTACTGTGTATAATTATTTTGTATATATAAATACATGTATATATTTAAAGAAAAATGTGTTATTTATGTACAAAATATTTATATATAAATATATACAGTGAATACATGCAAATATTTCTCAAATATATATATATGCGTGTGTGTATTTATATATCCAAAATAATTATACACAGTACACACATATATTATGTAAACACAAAGTTTTATTTTGGATGCGATTAATTGTTGCACAGCCTTATTTCAATGTATGGAAAAGAGCAGAATGGACATTCGTCAAAACATCTTTTGAGCTTCACCGAAAAAAATCATATAGGTTTGGAATGAATAAGTGATCAAATTGACATTTTAGGTGAATATTCCTCTTTTGGTTTATAGTCTCAGACAGGACAGTGTCATGCAAAATCTGCACAGTAACTCAAGAAATTGTCATTTTAACACACACAGCAAGACAAAGAAGTACTGAGCCCATCAGCCGCTTCAGCATGCACACATGACGGCGGTGACGTGTGGACGAGTGCGGAGCCAATCGACAGATAAAACGCTTTAAAACTGGTCTCATCCCTCGTTTTTCCAAAACAAACACACACAGTGCCCTGCCCTCCTCTCTGCACCGTTGCTGGAGATAACAAGTATTCATTCTCTTATAGGAAATTGCACTCCAACCCACATTTAAAGGCCATAAAATGTTTATAGCTGTAAATGCATGTTATAGTGACGTGAGTTTAGTGCATTTATCAGGTCCATAACACAAGCTTGGGACTGTAGAGCAAATAAGAGTGTTTTATTATAATTACATTTAAAAAAAATTAAATTATTTTTAAATAAATTAAAAAAAATACATATAATTAAAAATATAAATTGTACAAATGAACAGTTCAAACTGGAATTAGAATTTATACAGTATATATGCATATATATATGTGTGTGTGTGTGTGTAATCAAATGTTTCTTGATCATCAAATCATCATATTAGAGTGATTTCTGAAGGATCATGTGACACTGAAGACTGGAGAAATGATGCTGAAAATTCAGCTTTAATCACATGAATAAATTACATTTTACAATATATTCACATAAAAAAAAAGTTATTTTAAACTTTAATAATATTTCACAATATTACTGTTTTTACTGTATTTTTTATCATATAAATGCAGCCTTGATGAGCAGAAGACACTTCTTTCAAAAACGTACAGACTTTTTGGACGGTATATAATTATTTAAATAATATAATAAAATAATCATTACAATATCGTGTGTGTGTGTGTGTGTGTGTGTGTGTGTGTGTGTGTGTGTGTGTGTGTGTGTGTGTGTGTGTGTAAAAGTGTACGGTCCTGGAACTTAATGAGTACGCTTAATGATGTTGTAATGAAAAATTGTGTCCTTACTATTAAGAATTATTGTATAAAAGCACTACAGGTCGTGACAGCTTTGACTAAATTCACAATTAGCATGGCCTTTTCTAAATTAATAATACAGATATATTATATACATTATCCAGGCCAATCTCATTGGTTTGCAATTTCATTATACAACAATTTCGAGATACAAAGAATGTATTTGCATGCTAACATCACTCATCCACCGCAGCGCAGACGCAACTTCAACTCAATAAACCCTGTCTTGATTTAATCTCACAGTTTAATTGCAACAACATCCCAAACCAGCATCAATACAGGGATTACTGAAGCCAGCAAGCAAAGGTGTTGCACAACACAACAGACAGATGCATGCTGGGAGTGTGTTACGGGCACAAGGCCAAAGAGGAGGGCGTCACTTTTGTGCTGAGTTGCGAAATGTAAATTGGTTTGTAAAATACGTCTTGCAGGGTGACACAAAAAACATTGGCTGTTCAGGAAAACAACATTCCTGCATGAAGCGTAACGCTATTTGTGGCGATGCATCAGTTGCGGAAACACAATTAGTCAGTTGACTATTTTTAAGCTGTTATGACAAAAATACCCACAAACTGTCATCATCTGTTATATGTCAACAATCAGATCTATATCTTAGATCTTTGTGTTAACCAGTTGCATCAGGTCACTCATGGTTAACCTTCCCACTGCTTTGAGTTGGTCTAAAATATCAATGATTCATCGCATCTGAGAGCCGTTCTGAGCAGATAAGAGCACAGCATCCGGGTTCAAAGGCCAAGTCTGGTTTAATAGTAGACATGAGTGTGCTTTCCTCGTTACAGCGTGCTTTCGGAAACCGGACACTGATTAACCAGCGAACACAGAACCTTATCTGCTAATGAATGACCATTAGGAAGCTCGAACAGCTTTATTTCACAGCTACACTGTATAAAATGTTTGTGATTTTAAGGTTAAAAATAAAACTGTAAAAATGCTACGGTGGAAAACTGTCAGAGGTGGGAGTAAGTCACACATGTGCAAGTCACAAGCAAGTCTCAAGTCTTAACCTTCAAGTCTCAAGCAAGTCCAAGTCAATTTTGTAAAAAGCAAGTCAAGTCAAGTCAAGTCACTCACTGCTTTATGTCAAGCAAGTCAAGTCAAGTCGTAGCTTGGGTCACAAGTCACGGCAAGTCATACAAACGTTTGATGATTTCACAGAATTTATATATTAAAATAAGTTAAAACTACATAAGTTGTGGACTATGGTTTTATTTGCAACATTTTTTTAAATATGCATTTCCACATACAGCTGAGTGGTTAAAAATCTAAAAAAAGAAATAAAATTTCAAACTACATAGCCTAAAATGTAAATGTAACTGAAATTAGACCAACATTAAAGCATGAAAAAATATATATGCCTCAAACATCGCAGAAGACCATTAAAAGATATTAAACAATTCACAATTCAAGTATAATGGTTCCTATGCCACCAAATGGCATTCTTCAAACTGGCATCCCCTTATGGAACATGAACACATCCTTAACAACAAGTTAGATCTTTCCTTTTTAACAAAAGAATAACAAGAAAAAAAAACAGTAATAATTGAATTGACACAAAACTTACACCTGTCAATCAGGTGGATTGACTATTGTACATTATTAATCTGTGCGAGTGAGTGATTTATTAATATTTGTGAATGATGTGTGTGCATGTGTATGAGTGAAAGGTGTATTGTTTGCATGTCCATGGTTGTGTTTGACTTTCTCTCTCTCTGTGTGTGTGTGTGTGTGTGTGTGTGTGTGTGTGTGTGTGTGTGTGTGTGTGTGTGTGTGTGTGTGAGAGAGAGAGAGAGAGAGAGAGAGGTGATTTGATTGAGTGTGATTGATTCATTAATATTTGTGAGTGAATGTGTGTGTGTGTGTGTGTGTGTGTGTGTGTGTGTGTGTGTGTGTGTGTGTGTGTGTGTGTGTGTGTGTGTGTGTGTGTGTGTATGAGTGAAGAGTGTATTGTTTGTTTGCATGTGTGCATGGTTGTGCTTGCAAGTTTGAATTTTTGTTTTGTTTATTTGTGTATGTGTATTTGTGTATAGGTTCGAAAGTCTGTATGTTTTTTTTTCTTTATGTGTAGGTGTCTTTTTACAATCTTTTATGTGCATCCCCAAAAACTATCCAATTATTAGTCACTGTACACATGCTATTATGCTATTAAAGGACAACTCCGGCGCAAAATGAACCTGGGGTGTAATAACACATGGGAACCGAGTCGACCGTTCTCTGGGATTTGTTTTCATGATAATCGAATGTAAAGAGTTTTATCTCTAAAAACTGATTAGCTTATAACGCTAGTGTATGGGGCATAGAGTAAGTAAAAAGAAATCGCTAGTTAATACCACTAACAAGGCTCAAAATAGCCTCACACTAACACGGTAGCATAATGAGGGTGCTTGTTAGTGGTATTAACTAGCGATTTCTTTTTACTTACTCTGTGCCCCATACACTAGCGTTATAAGCTAATCAGTTTTTAGAGATAAAACTCTTTACATTCGATTATCATGAAAACAAATCCCAGAGAACGGTAGACTCTGTACCAATGTGTTATTAATTATTATTAAATTACAGTTACATTTTTTTTATATTTCGTTTAACATTCAAGTCAACCCTGGGATAGCAGACTATATTGGTAGCATATAACTAGACAGTACAAAGGGATGTATGCAGGTAAGAAAAACTGGAATATGGCATATTTTAACATATTTTAACCCAATTTTAATTTTCAAGAAATGTTTTGTTTTTCGCTGTGCTTTTGTATGTAAGGGATTATTCAGATCATAAAAAAATCATTAATCCAAGGCACTCGAATATTATTAAAAATATATAGAAAGCCTTTATTTCATCATGGCTTTAATATTTTAAAATCAGGTGACATGTAGCTACTTGCACACCTATGCGTTGCGGCTAATGAGCCTTCGTCAGGGTGTGTGACCTTAAGCCCCTTTCACACAGAGATTCCGGAAAATACACGGATTAAGTGACCCGAGATTTGACTCGGGTTAGTTTGATTTAGGTTCATTCACACTGCCAGTGATTTTCCGAAATAAGAGAGTGCGTTCACACACAACCCGTAAAAATCCCGTAAAGACATGTGACATCGATGTGACTTTAATGTCTCAGCAGCGTCTTAAGTTTGCTTATGAGCTGTGATTTATCTCTCGAGAAACCATGCTTGTGCATTTTTTTCCTCTCTGATTCGATCATAAACTTGCGCATTACATACCGTTTCACAGCTGGCGAACGATCCCGCGCTTCAGCGTCATCACTACAACACGCGGCTTTTGTTCACACAGCGCGTTCCTGCTGCGTCACGTGATTGTTGCGGTGCGTTCAAATACAGATATTTATTTTTAAAAAGACAAGTTATTTCGAGTCATTTACCTCAAGTCCGAGTCAAGTCTCAAGTCATGAATATCAAGTCAAAGTCAAGTCAAGTCTTTTATTAATATTTGTCAAGCAAGTCTCAAGTCCTAAAATTTGCGACTTAAGTCTGACTCGAGTCAAGTCATTGACTCGAGTCCCCCATCTCTGAAAACTGTTGATTGTTGATCCGTATACGGTGAATAACTGTGATAGATCTAACTGTACATTAAGTTTTACAGTAAAATACTGTTAAATTTACAGTTTTTGGAAGTGAAAAAGAACAAGAAATTGTATAATTTAAAGCGAAAAAAATGTAAATTGACATTCCCACAATTCCCTGCGTGACACGTCACATTTGTGACCCTGGACCACAAAACCAGTCACATGGGTCAATTTTTTTAAATTTAGATGTATACGTCATCTGAAAGCTGAATAAATAAGCTTTCCATTTATGTATGGTTTGTAAGGATAGGACAATATTTGGCCGAGATACAACTATTGAACATCTGGAATCTGAGGGTGCAAAAAAATGGAAACATTGAGAAAATCTCCTTTAAAGTTGTGCATTTATGTTGGCGATTGTGCTGCATTCACTCACAAAAATACATGTTTTATATATTTACGGTAGGAAATTTACTAAATATCTTAATGGAACATGATCTTTACTTAATATCCTAATGATTTTTGGCATAAAAGAAAAATCGATAATTTTGACCCATACAATGTATTGTTGGCTATTGCCAAAGATATACCCGTGCGACTCGAGAGTTTTGTGATCCAGAGTCACATTTGATGTATTTTTGTTGAAATAACTATGTTTCTTTAGAGTTTTTTTTAATCAGTTATGCACATTAGGGTTTTATGTTACATTTAATGTTGTTAAATTAATTAAAGCTGCTTTTAATGAGCTTTGATTGATCATGTGACTCTCTTCACTGCTGTGATTGGTGGTTGTCAGTGAATTACAATGGTATGAAACAGATATTAGTACTTGGTAAATGAATATTATATCAATTAATGAAAGTTTTTTTTACTTTAAATTTAAGTTAAGTCTGTAAAACCTAAAATGTCACTACCGTATATTTTACGGTAAATTTCTGGCAACCACAGCTCGCGGTTTTTTACCGTAAATTTAAAGGATTTTTTATTTATTTTTACAGTGTAACATTTAGGCAAGGAAATCTGTGGCTTAGCATTTTGGGTCCTGGATAAAAATACAGCAATCCCAGGGCTGAAGCCGTATCCGTTTGCTTGATTGTGTTTGCGTGGCTTTCTTTATTCTGTTGAGAGGCAGTAAAGGCTCAGAGGATTGATGTTCAACCGTATTTGAAAATGCCTCAGAGCACCGAGATACCTTGTGTTTACTAGACGACTGTGAAACCAAGCAACGAACTCCCGGGTTTCACGCAGGACTCATAAACACGATCATAAAGGCCGCTGCAAAAACAACAACAGACTTCAACAGCAGATATTCATGCAAAACAGTTTTTTAAAAGAAAATGCATTATGTGCTTGTGCAAAACTCGGCCAACATGATGCTTTTTGCTTTTGCACCATTGTGTTTTGTTGCTTTGGAGTTACTAGGGCATTCTGGGTAGTTTACCAACATTTAATAGTGTCAGGGCTTTGTTCAAAGCAGTTGTAAAAGCAATGCTTGCCTAAGCAAACGCCATTAACAGCTGGCATAGTTTGCTTGTTTTGTTTGTCTGCTTCTATTTAAAAAATAAAATAAAAACTAGATCTGTGTTGCACGCTGTAAAAAAAATGTAATTGTAAAAAAAAATGAAAATGTAAAAAAAGTAACATTTGAAAATGTAAAAAAAGTAACATTTCAAAATGTAAAAAAGAAAATGATAAACTGACAAAATATCATTTTTTGGAAGTAAAACTCAAGCAAAAAAGAAACTAAGTATGAGTTGAGACTTTTTAACAAATACATTCAAATATCACTGTAGAAGAAACGACCCCAAGATGCTAATTGGATTAAAAGTTGATTAGATTTATGCATGCACTTTAGCCCTGCTTACTTACACAGAGAACAGCAATAATAATGAAGCAACATCAGTGGAAGGAAACTCAAAGCACAGGCTGATGTTGGGAGGGAAGAGGGCAAAGGTCACGTCAACACTCACGCAAGACGCTGATCAAAGACATAACCAGCTGTTTATCTTTCAAACTCGCAAGCCGTGGAAAATATTTCCGTTGGCCAGACGGCAGCTGAGAGCGCCACAAGTTATTTTGAGACTTTCCCAATGCCTCACGCTCCCTATTTCTCATCTTCCTAATTCGGCATTGTCATGCCTTGACGAGTCAGGGTTGCGTGATCTTCCCTTTGCCGTTCCAATTACAATCTGCGGTGGAGACTGTGTGGCTTCATCTAAGCATTCCTAATAATCCTGCTCTAAATAATGAGCGGTTTGTTATTCGAGTGTGCATTTCCAGTAACAGCCCCTGCTCAAACCACTAATGGTGTTGATGCATCTCTGAATGAACCTTAAGGTTCAGGAATATGCAGTATGTGTTTTTTGCAACCCTTTATGCTATGAAGGCTCAGATCAACTGCATGATGCTAATTCAAGTAGAAAACACCCTACAGATAACATGCATGACACAAGAGCAAACTAAGCACAGTGACTCGGCTATTCCAGAGTTGAGCATGTGACCATGTGTTGTTTTACAAGTTACCGCATTCATCGCATTTCGTTTTAGGCTCTGCACATGTTGGGAGAGATTTACATTCATGCATTGCATTGTTGTGTAACTGTTTGCATTGATGTTGTACAGCAAAATATGACGCATGCATTAAAAGCATGAATGCATTGGTGGATATTTCACCCTATATGCAAAACTTAAATCGATAACATATGATGCATTAGGTTAAATAAGCTATCGCGCTCATTGCATTTCTTTCGAGGCTCTGTGCATGTGTAAGGAGAGATTTATATCCATGCACTCCTGTTATGTAACTGCTTGCATTGATTTTGAACACTAAAATGTTTGCATGCATGCATTTAAAACTACTATAAATGAATGCATTGGCTGATATTTTGACATATGACATACATGGCATGTTGAAATCCTATAGTCAAGATAACAAGCATGAGTAGACTAGGGAGTGACTCGGGAATACCAGGGTTGAGCATGTGTTTTTACAAGCTACCGCATTCATCGCATTTCTTGAGGCTCTGTGCATGTGTGTGTCTTCATTGCATTGTTGCACTGCTATTGTTGTGTAACAGTTTGCATTGATATTTTGCAGCAAAATTAATGCATGCTAATTGCTATAAATAATTGCATTGGTTAAAAAATAAAATAAACACCCTATATGCACAACTATAACATAACATGCATGAAATGTTAAAATGCCATAGTCAAGATAACAAACAAGAGAGACGGTGACTCGGGAATTCCAGTTGAGCATGTGACCGTGTGCTGTTTTACACGCTGTAATTCAACGCATTTCTTTTGAGGCTCTGCACGTGTTGATACTCATGTTGTTACATACTCTAGTTATGCAACTCTTTGCATTGATATTGCGCAACAAAATATAATGCATGCATGCTAAAACAAGTTTAGAAGATTTAAGTGGAAAAGTCAAATGAGGAACTGAGGTGACGTACACATATGTTAGGGTCATTCAGTATTAGTCACACACACACACACACACTCATTTTCATCCAACTCCACCCATGTCTGACAAGGCAATTTCCTGCAACACACAATGCACAAAGCCCTCCTACCTAACGTACCCAAACACGGCCCAGATAACTGGTTACGGTAATGATTTACATGTCAGTGCCCGTATTACACGTCTCACACACACTTTTAGATATTAACTAGGATGCATTCTGATTTTTAGTACTTGGTTTACTAAACGCACTGTAACATGAACACTGGGACGTAAAGTGCGACCTGGTCAAAATGAATAATTGATCAACACATCCGAGAGGACATTTGCCCTTTCATAACGTTCCCCAGTCGAACGCTCACATCCTCAGAAGAAGCAAGCAGAGACTCTCCGTTAATACAAGATCAGAAAATGTATTTGGCAATTTTAAACAAGTGCATACAAGTACAGCTAGAAGCGTTTTCCAATGTTTGCCAAGTGCTCGTAGAGTTGCATTAGTCACATTCTACGTTTAACAGGAACTGCCACCATACCTAAAAGTACATCAAGAAATCGTTAAACATCGACAAAGAAGAACGTAGTCCGTTATAATAATGAGTACATACCTTTTATCTTCAAAAAATATAGAAACACAATGTATTCAAAAAATCAAAAAATGTACAGCAATGTTTACGAAGTATGCATGTCCCTTATGTCCATTATATACAAGTCCATTAGTTTCTGTCTGGATGTATGCATGTGGTATTCATATTTATATATTTATATAGACCAATATTTTTGAATATTTTCAAAAAAGGAAGGAAAAACAAAACAAAAACAAAAAAGGAAATCAAGGGTCCCTCTCCTTTTTTACTTTGACGTCTCCGGCGAGAATGGTGGCTATTTCGCCTTGCATGAAAGCCCAGGGTACGTTGGATCCCACCAGAGGGCATTTCTCTCCGCTCGGACAGTACACTTCTCCGGTGGCGCCCTGCTGTTTGATGCTTTCCCGGGAACACGGGAAGCAGAACTTGTGTGACGGCACCGAAGGGCACTGCACAAAGTGTGTGTCCTCCAGCCTCTCGTGGCAAAGCGTGCAGCACAGCGGGATGCTATTGGGAACCGACGAGTCCGGGATGCTTTGAGGATGAACCGGATCCATTCCCGGCACGTGAGGCGTTCCCGAACCCTGCGCCAGCCGCCGTTGGTTGGGCGACAGTGGGCTACTGCTGTTTCTGCGCGTCGTTGAGTGGACTTGGTTGGCATCTTTCGGCGAGCTGTTTCCACCGGCGTTGTCTGCCGCCATTATGAGCGCCGCCATTGGAGAATGTCCGTTCTGAGAGGCGGCGGCGGCGGCGGGCTCCGGCGGGGTCGTGCGGGGGTGTGGGGATATCGTGGACGGCGGGGAGGCGAAGCTAGACGTTTGTACTGGTGGCATCTTCAATCCACCATCTGCCGGCGCTGGGAGCCACTGTCCTTCTCCGTTAATCTTCCCGGCGCTGCCCTCCCCTTCCGGCTCCGGAGAGGCTTTTCTCTTCAGATTCTTGGGATGTTTGCCTCTATCTGCAAAAAAGCATGAGTGTGCATGAATGGGCTGCACTATGCTAGCACAAAGCGGCTTTATGCAACGACGCGGTGATGCATTGTAGTGCCAGACATAACAATGAGGCTTGACTGCAAATGCACCACATGCAAATACACGTTGAGCTTTGATCAGCGGAAATTTTCTTGCAGCTGACTCATGCCATAGTGCTCTCATTCAAAGCAGGCCATTTAAGAGACTATAGTGGCATTCTACTGTATGCATCTAGATATTATACACACACACACACACACACACACACACACACACACAAATGCTGGGTTGTTTCAACGGTCAAATATGGACAAAACTAACCGTTGGGTTTAAAATTTTACAGGTGACAAAACCAACTGTTGGTTTAAGTTTTTTAATTCAAAATTTTAAAACCAACCGTTGGTGTATTTTTAAATAAAATTTTAAACCCAACGGTTCGGTTTTTCCATATTTGACTGTTGAAACAACACAGCATATTCACACACACACACACACACATTTTCCTATACAAGATTGAAAATATGGCATTTCTTGAATGCATCTAGATATTATATATAAATATTCAAATTGTATATACTCATACATGTTTATTACACATTTATACACACATTTCACTATACAAAAAGACTGAAAATACAGAAAAAAATGCATTTTAATCATACCTGATTTGGATGCAGGAGCATTAGTATCGTACACGACTCTCTGCTGCATGTGCTCCTTCTTAAATCTGTTGTTGGTGTCGTACGGGTTGAGCGCCATTAGACTGGTCTTGTTCTTGTTGATCCAGTCGTCCGCCCGGGTCTTGTGGTTGTCGCTGATCTCCGGCGTCATGCTGTCCGGTCGGTGCTGGTGTTTGTCCTTGTCGTGCTCCGTGCTGGAGACCGAGGCTGGGCGTTTATTCCCACCGAGGTCCGCAGGGCTGAGACCCAAGTGTTGTCCCGGTCTCCCGTTAATCGCGTGCGCCATGCTGCCGTTCACCAAAGGCACTAGATTGGGCGGCATGCCGCTAGTCCTCCGCGGGTTCGGACTCTGGCGGTTGAGCTCCGGTGGATCGTCCGGTTTTGAGAATCCGTTCGGCACCGGGATGCCATTGGCGTGCCGTGCAGACTGATATTCGGGTCCTAGCCTCGGTGGACGCTCGGAGGACAGCGGGTAACGGTCTAGGGGTTGCGGCGGACGCGAGCCTGGGTCTCCGGGCGTGTGATTCAACGCCTGGATGTCTTTCCCCGACAACTGTTGTTTTCCCGGTCCTGCCGGTCTACCGTCCTGAAATCCATGGGCTCTTTTGAGCTGCCGAGCGGTTTCAATTACAAACTCGATCCTGTCTGCTCCTTCGTAGTTCACACATCCTCTGCAAACGGGTTCGGTAAAATCCCAGATCATAGCCCACGGCATGCGGGGCAAGTCACATAAATAACACGACTGCCTCCTCGAAGCAGCAACCGCCGCGGACGACATCGCTCTTTTAGCTGGAAAAAAACCCTCCGAAAATCGAGCACAATCCTCTTTGAAACGTCTGCGGATGATGTGAGGATGGAAAAAAAATAAGCTCCTCTCGCTCACACAAAGTAATAATTAAGTTACAAACGGAACTTCATAGTAGCCGTGCGCTTTACTACGACGTGCGCGCGATCTATCTCACTCACTACTACCGCGGCCAGGCTCGAGCTCAATGTGGAGCAGTGACGTCACCGCCCCGCTCTGACTCTCCACTTCTATTTACTTGATTCTTCGATAGAACAGACCCTCCGGCGCATGCGCGCTGACGGCGCTCTCTCGCGCACCCCCTTCTCCCGCCCTTTCTTTCTTTTCCTTGAATCCTTTATTCAACTATACTTGAATCGAGGCCAGATCTGCGACGAACGACGACGAGAAGTAGGAAATAAATAGGCGAAAGAGCGCTTTCGAGATCATCGACGCGTTGGAAACGATTCGAAGTCGAAATATGTGTGTTTACACTTGCTGACGTACGAGGACGATATATGCAAATCTGGCAAATTCTGGTGAGCTGTCTGTCACCCTTTTACATTTTTTTCCAAGTGAATTTGGTTCCCACGATCAATGGAAATATGAGGGAAATGTGATTTACGGGCATGCGAATGTGGAAACTAATTAAATGTGAAAGTAGTTTGTAGCGGATTTGCATTTATTATTTTTTTTTTATCTGAAAGAAACTGCTCTATAAAATAGCCATTAAATCTCACATGACTGGGAAAAAAACATGGAAAAGGTGTGGTTATTTATTCATGTATTATTTATTTGTTATACATTGCCTGATTGGCATATAAAAAAATAAATAATTGTCGACTATCAGCTCTTTTTGAGGATTTATTTTTAATTTATAATTCAATTTAAAAAACCGTATAATTAATAAATAGATACAATTAATTAAATGCTATTTTTAATTTAATAAATATTTTAGATTTATAATTATTGTTATTTAAATTACTATTATTATACACTGAGTTTATAAATCCAGAGGCTGGATGATGCAACTTAAATGAGAATCTAAGATCAACTCATGCATTAAAATAGCAATAAAATATGTCTGGTGTTCCTCTTTTTCTGGAGATCCCCTACATTCCACTTCTGATCCGTGACTCTTTCCTACAGCCTTCAGTTGTGTAAACAAGTCCCAGTCCATCAACTCACAATATACAGATTTGCCCAATCTTAGTCATATTTGTCATGCTCATGAAATGACAGAATTAAACTTTCATTTATACACACAAACTTGACCTCAAATCCCACTTTTTTCCCTCTAGTTTTGATGGTTGCACACATTATCTGATCGTGTCTGGTCACTGGGTACATAATGTCCACAGTGTGAGAAGAACTAACAAATAGCTTTAGAGGTCCTTCCCTTTTGTTTTGGACTCGTTCCAAATGAGTGCAGCTTCAGGGCTCTTTGGGTGAAGCAATGCGTCTGAAATCTGCAGACACAAGGCCGGATGTGTTTGTGCAAGCCCTCGTGACGTTGGAAAGAGGAAGTAAGATGTTTAGTCACGTACCCACAGCTCGCCTCGCCCTTCTCAACGAACATCAAATCTGTTGGCCTGCAGCCAGGGCGTGTGATCAAACCCTCCTAAAGGAATTGCAGCATTAGGGCGTGCTTTTGTACCCGAGAAACTGTAAATATCGTCTTTTCTTTCCAGCCTGACAACTAATTCCTCCCGCACTAACCTTTGCATTCTGAGCAGGCCGGTTAGATTTCACATGAACGTGTCACTCAAGGTCATTTTGTTTTCTTTATCAGTGGGTTGTGACTGAAAAATGGGACACAGATCGGTTCAGTCAACCAAATAAAATAATATAAAATGCATATAAAATCATGCATAGTCGGGAAAGCAAAATATACTGAAAAAAAGACAACTTTTCAAACGAGGATAAATATGGTTTGTGTCGACCACAATGTGTTTTCTGAGGTGAATTATTCAAAATATACAGCTGAATATGATTTTCAATTTTGGTGCTGTATTGGGTCACCACAACCATATGAGACATACCATTTAAAACTAATAAACTTTCTAATTTGACCAGGCTCTTGCATATAATTTAGCTTCAATCTGACTTTTTTGATTCCATCAATAATCCAGGTAATGTTAATACATTTCATTTGTATGAGTTGCGGTTTTGTTCACCACACAATAAAATTCCACGTCCTGAAGCAAAAACCAGTTGAGAAATGCATGATCATGACTCAGCACTTCTTAAGCAATGCCTCATTAAAATAACACGTCAGGAACATTGCAAGGCTAAAAAATAATAATAATAATAATGTGATCCAAGTGAGTTTTAGAAGTCAGATATCAAATCCTATCAGTGGTTTTGTTTGTGTTTAAGATAGTCTGTGCTTTATTCATTAGTGTCGTGCATTTACCTCTCATGTGCTTTTGGGTTTTTGCATGAAGTGGCCCATTTTCTCTGTTACACAACTACATCTGCTACAGATGTTCAAGGACGTGGTGCCGTACATGAAAACAACACAAATGAAATATTGATATTGTTATATAAGGTCACAAATATCACAAGCTCTCGTTCTCTTATATAAAATGACAGAAGCATAATTAAAACTGCTACTTGTGTGGTCATTTTAAGTTCTGGGAAGTCGACCCAGACACATTTACAGAGGCGCAGACGGCATAAAACAACATCAGCCTCAGCCATAAAACGAGTGCGTGCTAAAACATGTGCTGTGCTTTTGGGTTCACTGAAGTGTGTCAAGCTAAACCCACTGACACAATGTCATTCTCTACCCTGCGTTTCCGAGTGCAGGCGGTCTGTAAAATCTCTGTTCCTGCTTGTGATTGGCTGTTAATTTCTCAGGAAATGGTAGCCATGGCAACCCCTGCGCTCACCAGGATAGCCCCACTGACAGGCAACATCCTGTTTACTGTGTTGCTATTTTTTCCCTCCAGCTCACAAATTCAACCGAGAATGTTTTTATTGCGAGTCTGTTGTGCAACAACCTCAGTTTAGCGACTGCTAACCGTGCACGTTGTACATAAAGTGTTTATTGCACACGTTAAACACTCAGCATTGAGTTCACAAAGAGGAGAATATATGCATATACAAAACAGCCAGAAATAGCCTGAATTATTTGCATACTAGACCACTACTGTTGTGTGTAATGTATTTCATGCATTTAGCAGATGCTTTAAGTGACTTACAACAGAGGAACAAAAGCAATCCATACATATTGTGTGTATTTTGTATTGATATGTACTTTATTATATAGATATAAATATATGCACACACATCTTAGTTCTATTAATCGCATCTAACACAAGTTTGTAAATATATAATATAATATTATGCAAAATATGTATATATACACACATACATACAAACACATACACACTTATATGTGTAAAAACTAGTATGCGATTAATCGTGATTAATCGATTCGACAGTTCTAATATATATATATATATATATATATATGCACACACATCTTAGTTCTGTCAAATAGATTAATCACATCTAACGCAAGTTTGTAAATATATAATACAATATATACAAAATATATGTATATATATATATATATATATATACACACACATACATACAAACACATATACACACTTATATGTGTAGAAACTTTTATGCGATTAATCGTGATTAATCGATTCGACAGCTCTAAAAGTATATATATATATATATATAATTAGACACACATACATACATAATATACATTTTACAAACTTTTATGTTAGATGAAAGCACTAATATATATATATACACACACACACACACACACACACACACACACAAATACTCTAACTTGAAACTGATTTGTTTTGATAAATTACCAATTAAATACTAATAAATGACTAAATTCTGCACATTCTCAAAACAGTAAGGCATATATTCATCTGGTTGTAATGAACCATGTATGTTATACTGACTAAAAAACACCAGAGCGCTCTCAGTGTGTCGGTGCAAACGGCAAACATTTCGTGACATCGGGGAGGTAGAAGAGCAATTATAAAATGGAGGAATTTAGTCAAAATGGAGGGCCTGAGAGAGGAGCAGAAAAAATGTGCTCGGCGTCTGGAATCTGGGGGCTGGAGGCTGCAGAGGTGATGTCATTGGAGCAGAGGATCTGGGAGAAAAACAAGTCTCTTTCTTTATTCAGATCCTCTTTGCAGTCCCAGCAGGGGTGGGTGGGGGGGCGGGAGGATTGGCAGGGGCTGCTGGGAAATGGTAAAGGATGCCAAGCCGGCTCTGCAGCCAACATTAGTGGCTCACATCTTTGTTCTCTGAAACCTGGTGCGCTGCCAAAAGCCTCATTTCAGTTCCCCGCCATGATTACACTGGGTGTAGGCCAATTCCTGAGAGCTCGCAATCCTCTCGCGCTCCTTCAAAGGGCTCGCTGCCAAACATGCAGCAGTTTCCATGGCGACGGCCAGCCCAACATGAAAAAGTAAGTAATGATTCAGGCAGAGCGCCAGATGTGCCACATGTGCAACAGTTATAAAAAAAGAAAAAAAAAGCATGATGAAGTAGCAAAGGCTGGTCTAGTCTAGTCTGGTAATTGTGCTTGCTAGGAAATGCAGTTAAATCACAGCAAAATAGAATATGGAACTCGACTGCTACATTGTGTAAGGATCAGTTAGAATGTTACCATTCCAAATCTGGATACTTTGTAACAGCACATCTTTCCTCAAAAAGATACATTTAAATATCTACTATTAGTCATGCATGCTTTAGCAGACGCTGTTAAAATGAGCTTATCTGGGAAATATTAACATGTAAGTGAATTTACTTATTAAAAACAGCTCTAGCATAATAAACGCTCTCACGTCGTGTTTGCTGTAGCTCATGGAAAGCATGCTGTCATTGACAGATGAGAAGAGATGTGGTTTCCTGTCAAAATCCCCAGTCATTTGCACATACAGCATGACATACCTTCTGAAAAACTCACATTTGAATATTAGAATTGACGCAGACTGAAATAGGCCACGATTTCGGTGGTCAGCTGTTAAACCATAAAATTTGCTATTTAAAATGAATCCACTCAGATTTATTTGTGATAGTAAAGTCTCGTGAGTTTTATATTAGGCTACGTGTTCAGACTGTCAGTCCAAATCCCATTAACGTTATTTGTGTATCCGATTGGAATCTGATCTAAAATTATTGATGTTCACACTGTAACATTGGTTTCAATTTCAATTGCATTTCATGTGATTTTCGTCCGTTCACACTTGCTAAATCTGATCGGATTTCAAATCGGATTTGGATTCATAGCCTTAGTGCTGTCAAATTAATTAAGCACATCTAACATAAAAGTTTGTAAATATATAATATGTGTGTGTGTGTGTGCATGCGTGCGTTTGTGTACATATGCATTTACACACACATATATTTACAAACTTGTATGAAACAAGAAGCAGCAACATTTTGCACACATTTTAGAGAAGTGCATCAGACCTAATCATGAACTGTTGATCTGTATGTCACATGACTCTTACTTGCACATCTAACATCACATCTGAGGTTTGTGAGTTGGCAGGTGTAGGTGTGTGTGTGTGTGTGTGTGTGTGTGTGTGTGTGTGTGTGTGTGTGTGTGTGTGTGTGTGTGTGTGTGTGAGATGACATCTACAGCTCTATGTAAATGAAGTGTGGGCGCTGTCGTCTCTTCACACTTTTGGTTTCACATACATTAGTGGAACAAGCCTGTTTTCAGCGAATGAATCACTAGAAACCAGTTCAGTGTTTTTTGCCCATTAAATTGCAGGGACATTTTGTAACGTGCACTCGCATAATCGTAAATGTCGTAATGATATCAGGGCTTTTATTTAGCTCTCACACTTTCCAAATGTTACTAATTACTCAGCCTCAAATTACTGGATGAATGAGTGCATTTATTTTACACAATGTGTCAGGTCATGCAAACAGGTTTTTGTTCTCATGTCTGGCTTTTCCATTGACTTTTGATATTCATCAGCGTATTGTTATGCTGTGAATAATGTTCATTTACCTCTACTGAAAAACACTTTCATTATCGGTTATGATATGACCACATTTTGGTTTATGCATAAAGTCATGATATTAGTGAGTTATCCCGACAGTGCAAAAGTGAAAGAATGTGAGGAATGTGCTTATTTCACATTTAAATGACTAGTAAAAACTAGAATTTAGAGGTGAATAAAATAAAAAAATACCCCCAAAAATTGCATAAATGTTTATATTTTATCAGAATTAAAGTTGAAACGGCTTGATTTTGTCTTTGGGGAATTGATTGGATGGTGGATATTCGTGGTTTGCTATTGGTGGATCTCATTTGAGTGACAGGTTGCCCCGCCCTCGTCATCAGAGAAGAAATGTCACAGCAAGATGGAGGGGAAGTTATTAAGATGAAAGATTATGAGGCACATGAACTTAAATAAAATAATAATGATGTGCACGGATAAATCATTTATAATAAATACTGCAATATTCCATAAAATGTCCATTTTGATTTCATATTGAAAGTGTAATCTTCCCGCTTCGGGTCATTTTTGACCCGAGAAAATATTTTTTTGTAAGTCTGAAATGTCAATAACTTTAAAAAGGGTAAAAAGCAAACAGACTTCATCCATTAAGGGAAAGTGTGTGAGAGGGCATCAGTATGGCATTAATTATCCCACTTTGGATCCTCTCAATTGTGTCACTGGCCGTGTTGTGTGTAACTCATTAAAAGTAACTTGAGTTATGTAATCAGATTACTTTTTCAAGTAACTAGTAAAGTAACGCATTACTTTTTCATTTTACAACAAAATATCTAAGTTGCTTTTTCATATACTTTTACATTAACATTTATTGACTGACAGCTCTCCTGTCCCCATGTTGAGAGAAATAAAGTGAGGACGTGTTGTGCGCGCTGTGTAAACATGATGGTTATTTATTAGTTATTTTTTGGGGGAATATTCCAATATTTAATGCAATATTGCAATGCATTACTTTTAAAAGTAACTTTCCCCAACACTGGTCACTGGAAGTCACAGTGGCACCAGCAATCGATATGACTGACACGTCTTGAGAAAGAAATAGAGATGTCAGAAGCATCCACAGCGCAGCGGATACACGGCTGTTAGCTTCGGCCTTCTCGCATGTAGACTTCAAAGTGTGGATTTTTTCAAACCAGATTTCTCTCAAAAGCGAGTGACAGAATGAAAATGAGGGAGGCACTTGAAAGGGAATGTTATGGTGTGTACGATACGTGCTTGAGCTCTTTGAATCAAGGCTTTCAACTGCAGACATGGCTGTCATTACCCATGTTAGCGGCACTAGCTAGCGTTAACACACTTTACCAAGGGGGTTTTTAAAGAGCTGGTAATAAATGTTTTGATTAAAATGCCAAATGTCATCTTATATGGTCAGACTTTGGACCTGCAGCGTAACATCGTCTGATCGACTATGAGGTAAGATGGTAGATTAAAGATCAGACACATGAGAAACTTTGATAATCTGCCATATAAGGAATGCAATAAGTCGTAAAGATATATAGCCAGACTTCAGAGCGTATTCTGCGGCCAAGAACTGTCATGCACGATTATGATCTACATGAAATGGCTAAGTTATTATGATTTGATGTCACAAAAACACTGCGTATCTGTTTACATGTGCTGCAATAGTCAGACTATTGCTACCAATAAAACAATAAACGTAATCGCACATTGCCATGTTATCATGTTGCATTTAACCTGATGAAGACACACTCCTTGTTGCGTTGTTAGGGAAAAATTACGCTGAATGCAAATGATAAAATACAACTAGCTGTATAATAGTTAGGATGGCAAAATAGGGAGGAGAAATGTCTGTTCTGTCACCATCAATGGTCATATCTAATCCAACTCTATGGTCTTAAGGTGTAAATTAATTTCATTCAACAGAAGGTGATTAATCACATGATTCTTGAGCAGAAAATCAGCATATTAGAATAATATCTGAAGGATCATGTGACTGAAGACTGGAGTAATGAAACTGAAAATTCAGCTTTGCGTCACAGAAATAAATTGCGTTTTAAAATAAATTGAAATAGAAAACAGTTTTTTTAAATGGTAATAATTTCTCACATTGTTCCTGTTTTTACTGGGTTTTTTATCAAATAAATGCAAGCTTGGTGAGGATAAAAGACTAATTTCGAGCAACAATTCAAAGTCTAATGTATGTCCTGTCACACTATCACGTTAAAATTAGGGCCGTGCAACGATTAATCGCATCCAAAATAAAAGTTTGTGTTCATGTGTGTGTACTGTGCATGCTTTTTATATATATATATATATATATATATATATATATATATATATATATATATATATATATATATATATATATAAAAAACACACACATGCATGTATATATTTAAGAAATATTTGCATATATATATATATATATATATACATATATATATATATTTATATATATTTTTAATGTATTTATGTATATATATATATATATAAATACACATAAATAAATACACTAATTTATATTATATATAAATAAATATTTTATATATAAATAAATAAAAATTCTCAAATATATACATGCGTGTATATTTATATATACAAAATAATTATCTTATTATTATTGTTTCACAGCCCTACTTAAAATAAATAAGTATGCCATTGGAGGAGGTCATGTGATATGACGTGTCCCAAAAAAAAATGGTCTCATGGTCTCAGAGGTCGAAGTCAAAGAACATGTAAACATGCAGCATTAGCCGTGTTAAGCATTAACTACAGTCATCTTTCTCCCAGGTCTCCGGTCAGCGGCACGTCGGTTTATCTAACCTCATTAGATATACATGCAAGTCATTTGACCACAAAGGCCACGAGGTTGAACAAAGCAGCTCTTGTGTGAGTGTGTCAGCGGATCGGCACACCCAGACACGACAGAGACGCAGAACAGCGGATGAATGAACGGCCACATCAGCACAACCGAGGATGTATGATGGGCGTTTGCAGGTTTGCTGTAGATCTCCATTTGACAAAGCTGGAGTTCAGCGGGAGTTCAAGCCGCATATCCATTATTCATGCGACCCACATGCACTTTCTGTGTGGGACGGGGGCTTATCTTGATCTCCCCGGGAGAGGGAAATGATGTGTGTGGATGTAAGGAAGCACAAACAATAGTATTGCAGTATACAATAGTAAAATGTCCCAAACACACGTTGGCCACCATAACAACACTCCAGCTCTCATCACGAGGAAGCTGTTAAAATGCAAAGTGTGTGAAATCTACAGGAAGACACTGACAGAGAAAAGAGTTATGAGAGATAAGTGTCACAGTTCATTCACTCCCGAACAACATCGATGCTACTGGAACTCACACAGCCGAATGCATGAACATTATCGCATTAGACATTCACTGTACGCTGTTAAAAGTGGTAACCTGCAATTACTACATTAAAAAGCAGGGTTTTTTTAACTTGATTTAACCCTTAAAATAATGTTATTGGTATAAATTAATGTATTTAGGTTGATTCAGCAATATTAAATAATATTTCTGACATGAATAAAACCGCTAAAAACTGCTGAAAGCATCGTTTATTTGCATGTCTGCGTCATTCACTCTCTCTCTCTCACACACACACACACACACACACACACACACATAATGGGAATTTCATTTTAGGGTGAACGATTCTTTTAAGTGTCCACAAAGTTTTTGGTGCTATAAATATCTGTTTATCTTTACGGTTTCATCTCTGATAAAGGAACAGTTATGGGTGGCATTCACGTCTCAGTAACGCCTGGTCGTTGTAGCTTAACCACAGCTTTTACAGTTGCTGTGAAAGGGAGAAAGTGAGAGAGCCAGAAAAACTGGGCCAACAGTAGATATATGAGCACATTAAGGGAAGTCCAAAAGAAAAATCCCCACCCAGTTAAACCACAGGCCTTGTCAGCAACACATGACCTCATGGAAGCATTGCTTTGTTATCGCTCAAACATTCAAAGCAGCACATTCCCCTCCCCCTCAAACACACACACACACACACACACACACACACACACAAACAAACCGCCGAAGGGTGTCAGTGACTGTTGAAACAGAAAATAAACAAAAGACATGCATGGTCGCAATAAAGAAACGTTTAAATGGCAGACGCCTTTAACACTTCTACATCACATCAACTTCATCTCAAATGTTCTCTTGAAATTCATTAGGAGTCGGGGCTGCACAATATTGAAGGAAAATGCGATATGCGATGACGCGTTAAATCAATATGCGATACGATAATGCTTTAAGTGTGTAAAATACATTTTTAAACTGAAAAGTGAGAAGAAAGCATCCCTACGACTCCTGAAAGTGAACAGTGGTGTAAAATAAGTGTAATTTTACCCTCAGTGTAAAGGGTTTAGGGTTTCAGGAAGGCCTACATTAGGTTTATTTAACAACAGCAATTGAATAATGGCTAACACTTTACAATAAGGTTCATTAGTTAACATTAGTTAATCTATTATAACTAACAATGAGCAGTACATTTGTTACTGTATTTATTAATCTTGGTTAATGTTAGTATAATAAAAATACAGCATGTTGAAATTAATATTAACTAAGATTAATAAATGCTGTGGAAGTATTGTTCATTCTCAGTTCATGTTAACTAAGGTAGTTAACTAATGCTAATTAATAAACCTTATTGTAAAGTGTTACCAAATAATCAAATGTATAAATGAAACACTGCTTAGTCTTCACTGAATGAATTAAATACTGATTCTTATTAAAGCTTCAAAAGTTATTCAGCCGAGAGCATTTTCTCTTTGTCTTTTGTTGTTTAACAGGAATATTAGGCTACTGTCACTTTAAGAGCTAATGCACGGATCCAGTATACTGTTACACGTGTTTTATTTCTCAACTGTTTAGCCAAGACACAAATGACTGTGTTTATGTGAATACTCACCAAGACGGGCTTTTTCACATAATGTTGTGTGTATATAAGCTACGGAAGAGAACTGAATTCGGGAGTACTTTGCTTATTACATTTAGTAGCATTAAGCGTGTCAAGTCAAGTCAAGTCATCTTCATTTATATAGCGCTTTTAACAATGGAGATTGTTTCAAAGCAGCTTTGCAGAGATAAGCGTATAGAGATTGTTTTGGCTTTATAGCGGTTCTTTAATAAAGTTATTTTCCAGCTAAAGTTAGTGTCACATGTATGTAACAGTCATGTGTCCAGTAACAGTCCACTCTCTGCTGTCTGTGTTGACCTAAAACTTTTTGTAATCTTTTGGAGTATTAAAATCATATTGTATCGCAAGCCATATGTACATTTGCGTATTTTGATTTCGATATATTGTGCAGCCCTAATTAGGTGAATTAAAAAACAGACACAACCGAGTCAATGATTACCATACAGTAAGAAAATAAAGCTATAAAATAATTTTTTGGAACAAGCTTCTGTTTCATGTAAGATCGGCCTCAGATCGGATGTTTAAAGGGTAACTCTCTCCAAAATGCAACCTAGGGTCTTTTTGGTAATCTTTTGAATTTGACCGTATTTTTGTTTTCGGTCAAAATGCCTTTTGAATGGGAGTGAATGCTCTGTGAAATTTAACAGGCAAAATCCATTAAAAGCCATGAAAAAGTTCCCCACATGGATTTCGCTCATTTTCAAGTTGATCATGTGAATTGGTCATGACGAACGTGTGGATTCCTATTGAAATGACTGGACTGGAAATAAAAGGTAACTGTCGCCAAAATGCAACCTAGGGTCTTTTTGTTAATCTACCCGAGGCAAACTTTCGTTTAAAAGCATAATTAGGATGGAAACGCCACTTTTAAGATTGACCGTATTTTTGTTTTCTGTCAAATTGCCTTTTGAATGGGAGTGCTTGGGGTGCTATGATAGCATCAAAATCACTATTTTTAAAACACTAAGAAGGCTCGACACAACATAAACTTTGCTCAAAGTATCACCAGGAGCTCTACACATGAACTCCAGTACTGAGAACATTGTGTGTGTTCACAGAGTTTACTAAAAAGAAAGATTTTGATCAACTCACTGTGTTTCCGTCCGCCGGCACTTTGTCAGTCAAAAATAGTCGATCTCCGAATGCGAATGAACTGACTCTGAATTTTAGTATTGCTTCTTATATGAGGATCCTTTTTCAAATGCAAGCTCAATATTGATTTTCACTAACGACAAAACAACAAATTACCCGTGAATTTATATGGAACTAAGCTTTAGGAGCTTTCCATCTTTACTGTCCTCCCTGTTAGGTTGCATTCGGAGATCGATTTTTTTTGACTGACAAAATGCCGGCGCCCAATTGTTTAAGTTCATGTGTAGAGCCTCTGGTGATACTCGAGCACAGTTTCATGTTGTGTCGAGCCATCTTAGTGTTTTAAAAATAGCGATTTTGATGCTATCATAGTCGTGCCCCATGCACTCCCATTCAAAAGGCATTTTGACCGAAAACGAAAAGACGATCAATCTTAAAAGTGACGTTTCCATTCTAATTAAGCTTACGAAAGTTTGCCTCGGGTAGTTTAACAAAAAGACCCTAGGTTGCATTTTGGCGAGAGTTACCCTTTAATATCTTGTTTGAAAACACATTTTTATTCTTTAGCTTTTGAATCGATTTAAAAAAAAATTACATGTTACACTTTGGGTATATTATGTTGTGGTTGAACTTGTGTTGTAAAGTACTTTGAGAGTTGTTTTGAGTTAATATTGTTATGTAATGTTAATATTTGATGGCAGACGATCTGAGATCACTCTGAGATCTCTTGAAACTTTTGATCTGAGAAGCAACTGAGATGTTGAAGATGTAATTTATGATCAATCACTCCTAAGTGCTGTTCTCTCTCGTCTCTCAAACAGAGCGGTGGTTCTGCATGCAGATTAATATTTCCATCAGCTCATTAGATGCTAGACGGGAATAGAGCGAGTCCAGGAATCCGATAAAAGCAGTGGTAGAAATATGTTGGGAGACTGTGGGAGACACCCTTCACTCCCAAAGTACAACTGACCTAGAAAACCAGTGCTTATTATTGGTGTAAAAATGTTAACCCTCAGTTTCCTGACTGTGTCTCGCTATTAACCCTTTACATACGCTAGTCATCTGTCTATTTCATAAGCTCAGACATGTTAATCAGGATAATGGATTGAACAAACCCTTAAAGCACTAAGTATAGAGTGCACCAGTCTGGTTTCGGAAGTAAAATCCCATTCATTTTCTCCATAGAGGAATTGATTTTGAACGATAGCCTTTTAAAACAGACCTACTGTGAGCTTACGAGGCTGTTAATTGATTGTATATACTTTTGTTACAGCCATTGGCCCGCATTAATTCAACCTGTTTTTCTAAATAATCATGCTCAAAAGTTCCTGGTAAAACACTGTAAAAAATGATTGTGATTTTAACGGTCAAAGACTGTAAAAATGCTACAGTGAAAAACTGTTAATTGGTTAAGAGAAAGTTTCCTTACTATATGCGGTAAATAACTGTGATAGATCTAACGGTACATTTAATGTAATTTTACTGTAAAATACCGTTAAATGTACAGTTTTTGGAAGTGAAAAAGAACAAGTCATTGTATAATTTACAGTGAAAAAACGCAAATTGACATTCCCACAATTCCCTGCGTGACACTTCACATTTGATGTATTTTTGTTGAAATAACTGTGTTTCTTCATAGTTTTCTTCGTGCTGCTTGTGATGATGTTTAACTCATCATGTGATTTACATCTCCACTGTGATTGGTGGTTGTCAGCGTATTACTATGGTACAAAACAGATATAAATACTTCAATAGATCAGTAAATGAACTTTATATCAGATAATTAAATACGGTTTATTACTGTAAATTTAAGTCTGTAAAATCTAAAATGTTGCTACCGTATTTTTTACGGTAAATTTCTGGCAAACACAGCTGCCGTAAATTTAACAGATTTTTTTTTACAGTGATGTCAGCCATGATTCTGCAGAGAAATATCCACCAATCATCAGAGTATTGAAACGCGCTAAAAAAACTCCCATGATGCACTGTGAATGACATATTCAAGTCAGCTTCCTAACCCAAAAACGTGAAATATAGTTTCTATGTACATAATAAACATCCTTAAATCAATCGTTTGATAAATCTCCAACTTGTTTTGACAATTTATGTAATCCGACCGCAATTCTTCATATACGTTCGCTCTTTCCCTCACTAAAGCTTTTACAGTAAGCTCACAGTCTTGACTCTTAATCTTTTTGTTCAATTTTCAAATACTTCCATCTAAACAAAGCTTGCAATGCTGTGAATCCCATATACTTACAAAACCAAGGCTGTGGAAAGTGGAAGGCCAAATAGGTCTTTTTTTTTTTTTGAAAACATCACTAAATATCACGCTTTAAAAGGCATAATTTTCCAGCTAATAGCCGTAACCAAGTTTCGCTTCTGTTATTTAGCCAATCATTTTGAAAGTCACAACTTAAAAGGAAATAAAATGAAAATTAAGTCATCATTTACTCACCCTAGTAATGCTGTTCTTCCTTTTTCAGACCACATAAGGAGACATAAAAAATAATAAAAAAGGCATATAATGGCAGTGAATAGCGACCAGCATCAAGCTTTTTAAAAAAGCATCACAGAATGATCCCATGCGACACGTGCCGTATATACCCCACGTGTTCTGGGGGTTTATGATAGGGTTTGGTCAAAAAGAAACCGAAATTGAATGTATTATTTGACGAAAATGAACGCACAGAAGACCAACGGCCAAGGTCAGGATTTTCATTAAAGTCCCCCTGTGGTGAAAATCCAGCTTTTAATCTAGCGTGTCTATGTGGTGTTTTTAATGTGCTTTAAGACAAACCATGTGTAAGTTCATAAGTCGACAGCATTGCTGAGTATTTCCTCCTTAAAACTGCAGTGAACCAAAGACAGTCTCAAAAACACACTTTGAAATCGCTGGTGTTTCTGACGTCACAAACTACCTTGTAACCAATCAGATCAACGTGTGATCGTCAACCAGTGGATCTCTGAGCTGAGTGAGTGAGTGGAGGCGGGGCTCATTAGCATATTCATAGAACCGCGTATACTAAATGAGGCAAGGGTGTCGAGAAAGCAAAGGAAAAAAAGTTTAAATATGTTATTTTGGTGATCAAATATGAGTTTTAAAAATATTGACTACAGCAGGACTTTAAGTAATTAAATTTCAGTTTGTTTTTCACCAAACCCTATCGTTGGAATACACGCATGGGATAATTCTGTGATACGTTTGCGTCTTTTTTTAAAAAGCTAATCACTGCCGTTATATGGAGGAGCAGAAACCGGAGAATTTTTTTTTTAATTATCCTTTTGTAGTCCAAAAAAAAAAAGAAAGAAAGAAAGGATGGCATACCGCATTAGGGTGAGTAAATTACTTATTTTTAATTTTAGGGAGAAATAACCCCTTTAAAGGTTTGGAAACCATGGCAACCACGTAATTCCAATATATTTTTTGAATACAAGATTCTCATTCAATACGGATTGTTTGTGTATTATTCTTTCTTTTTTACCTCCACATGTCTATTTCAGTTTGCTTGTATATATATAAGTTTTATTATTGTAGTGAGTGTACATTGGGCAGCTCAGCTGCATCTTCCGAATTCTGGTTGGCAGTTGAGAGAGTGGAGTTGCCGTGACGATTGCGAGCATCCTCAGACAACAAAAAGGACCTTTAAGCAACCACTAACTATTGTCTCTCTCTCTCTCATTTACTGTTAAGGTTAGTTATTAAATTCATTAATTTTCATATCAAATGTTTATTTACATGTTTTAATGTCATATATATCATATACATACATGTTTTTGTCATAAAGAAGTCCATTCGTACGAGTTCAGCCAGTGAATTAGGCTAGAGCATGTCTGTACATATGATTAAGATTTCTTGATTTATTTATTTACTTATTTATTGTGATTTGATTTAAGTATCTATATGTATTTCAATGTATTTATGAATCCTTTGATTCAAAGTGTCTTAATGACTCTGAAGTGCAATGTTGATTAAAAGACAACAAAGAGGACCTTTAAGCAACCACTAACTATTGTCTCTCTCTCTCTCTCATTTACTGTTAAGTTTTTAAACTGCTTACAGTCCTCCCGACTGCCCTGTAACAAATGCAATAACGTTAAACATGCAAATGAAAACACATTATTGAAGAGGAACAGCACGTCCACCACCGGTTTCACAGACAAAGTGCATGTTTATACCGTCTTACATGAAAGCAACGTATCTTAAAATATATCCGTGCCATTGTTTTTCACAGCACAGCATGTTTATAAAAGCTACTGTACTGAGGCCTAATCCTGGCTTAATCTAAGCCCTGTCTGTGAAACCAGTCTATATTTACATTCGGATCGGAAAGGTTGACGTGTTTTCCACTGAATTTCACTGAGCCCTTCTGAGCATGCTCAGTCCCGACCGCTGACAACACGTCAGACTTCTCCCTTCTGCTGATGCCCACTCACACAAACACACACACACTTCCCCCTCAGGGTTCATTTCCATTCAGTCTAGTGAGCAACCCAATCGATTCACAGTGTGGACAGAAAACCCCCAGCATGCACAGCAGCCACGCCTCCCTGCAGACTCATATAGCCCAGTACGGTACAGCAAGCATGCACTTGTTTACTTTACCCAAGCACATTAGTCAAGTGCGCATGCATGCATCACACACACACACACACACACACACACACACACACACACACACACACACACACACACACACACACACACACACACACACACACACACACACACACACACACACACACACACAGGATGACTGGTGACTCAGAGCGTGAACACCTTCTCTCCTGACCTCATAACCCCACGGCTAGCGTCTTAAAGGGGAAGTCTCTCCTTTCCATTCTGGGTGTAAAGTAGTCGAATGGAAATGCGGCTTTAGGTTAGTCATGAGGTTGACATTAGCGCTGTGATCGGTCCTCCTCCACAGCCAGAACACACACTAAACACAACACCAGTTTCCCCTTCGGCATCATTTAATATTAGGGCTGCATGATTCATCCAAATAAAACTGAAATTGCAATATGGCAGTGTGTAATAGTGCAACTATCAAATCGCAAAGGCTGCAAGTTTAATATGTCTTAAATACTTCATTTTTATATTTTACAGTGAAATATTGCAATAGTAATATTTCTTATTTTGTTTAATAATTTTATTTAATAAAAATAGTAATATTGCAATAGTAATTTATTTTGTTTACTATTTTATTTAATAATAATAATAATAGTAATATTGCAATAGTAATTTATCTTATTTTTTTACTATTTAATAAAATAGTAAAAAAAAAAAAGGAGTAGTAATAGTAGCATGTTTATTGTTGTTATTATATTCATATTGTTATGTAATTGTTGGCTTAGTAATCAAACCGCATTTTTTATTTAATAATAATAATAATAATAGTAATATTGCAATAGTATTTAATCTTATTTTTTTACTATTTAATAAAATAGTAAAAAAAGTAGTAATAGTAGCATGTTTATTGTTGTTATTATATTCATATTGTTATGTAATTGTTGACTTAGTAATCAAACCGCATTTTTTATTTAATAATAATAATAATAATAGTAATATTGCAATAGTATTTATTCTTATTTTTCGATTCATGTTTTATTTAATAATAATAATAATAATTATTATTACTATATGTAGTAGCAGTAGTAGCAGCAGCATTTTGTTGTTGTTATTATATTCATATTGAAATATAATTGTTGGTAACCGCAAAGGCTAGAAATGTAATTTTAATTTTATATCATACTTTATTTTTTTATTTTACAGTATAATATTGTATTAGTAATATTTCTTATTTTTATTTATTAATATTATTACTATAGTCATATTGATACATAATTATGGCAAAAATTTTCGGATAAAAATTGCATTTTAAATCACAATTGAACTGTATTAAATAAATAAGCTAATGAAAGAGGCCATATATAAGCTAAAGTTGCATTACTGATATCATGAAAGTGTGCTGATAAATCTAGTGTGTTTGAGCCTGATTAAAGGCTCTTGTATTTCACGCTCAATGCTTCGCTCTTTAACATGGAAGCGACGCCCTTCTGAATATTGAACGCTATTTTAGATTATCAGTCCCAGACTAATTATCCTGTGTCATGAGGACAGTGTGTTCAGAAGCATAAAGGCCGACGACCGGCAATCTGTGAACAGCTCTAACGTCTCACACACACCATGGAGATAAAGAACCGCACCTTTCCTCAACAACGCTCATTCACGTCAGTAATGTTCGTTCAGCATTTCCAGCATGTCAACCAGAGGCTGAATCAGCTGATCTGAGATGAATACGCCTAAAGAGAGACATTCATCTGCTCTGTGCCAGTGACATCACACACACACACACACACACACACACACACACACTAAAGCAAGAGCATGTCAAATATTTACCTCGAACAATCACATTTGTGACCTGAAAGCAGAGCAGAGGGTTGCATTCAGGACAGAGCTGGATGTGTAAACAGTAGAAGTCATTGAGCTCAATCTTACAAGTCATCCTGACGTTCAGTGTGTGAATACTTCCTGGAGAATGATGATATCCTGAGGGAAACTGGCTTTAACAGAACCTATAAAACCGTCATAAACTACAGTAATGATCCAAAGAAAACATTTAGTTTGAGAGATTATGGGCTGAATTTAAAAAAGGGAAAAATTTCAATATTATTTCACAATATTCACTGTTTTTACTGTAGTTTTACTTCTTTCAAAAACAGTAAAAATCTCCATTCCGAACTTTGTGTTGTAAATTATTAATTTTCAGTGTCTCATGTTAGAATTACCACGACAGGCATGACAAAAATGACAATATTAATAAATAGTGGAATACCTTTCATGTTCACTTAACTAAAATCATAATCAAAATAAAACAGTTATTAAAGAAAGTAGTATTTTATTTGTTTACCATGCAGAGGTGGGTAGAGTACCCAAAAACTGTACTCAAGTAAAAGTACAAGTACTTATAGAAATATTTACTCAAAGTAAAAGTAAAAGTAATAATCTTAATAGTTACTTGAGTAAGAGTAAAAAAGTATCCAATGAAAAAACTACTCAAGTAGCGAGTAACTTACTTCGGATTATATATATATATATATATGAAGAAGACTTCAGATGCAAAAGCCTCTGAGTGCCATCTGAAACTTTCTTCTAAAACAAGCATTTTTATCAAGCTTGTATATTTAAGTACAGTAATTTCACTTTAATGACAATCAATAGGTACTTTTCATTGCCATTTAAGTGAAATAACTGAACATAAACGTACAAGCTTGATAAAAATGCTCTTTTAGAAGAAAATTTCAGATGGTACTTAGAGGCTTTTGCATCTGAAGTCGTCATATATATATAAAATTATATTATTTAAATTTTTTATTTTTATTTAAATGACTATTATTTTCATAAGTAGACTGTCTGGCTCTCTTTGCAACAAGAAGCATTTTCTCCCATCTGTAGCCCGAAAAAGAAAATCATTGCCTGTCCTTTGGTTTGTATAATAGTAATATAACTTATACAACTACATTTGGATTATTAGACAATGTCGAAATAAAGTGAATCTGCAGAGTGTTGCATTCAAAGGCATGCAATTGACACAGAGAAGAAAGAGTTACTCTTCACATGTGCTCGCGCTCATGACTGCTACTGAACATCTGAACACACACAAAAAAAAAAAAAAAAAAAAAGGTACATCGACGAATCTTCTTCTGTCAGTTCTCCAAAAATCAAATGTATATTTCTGCAAGCATGTTTAAACTGGTTAACGGTGTCTACGGCAGGCAATTAAAGGCATTCGTTTTCAAGCCGAGTTCGCACGCCACTGCGCAACAATACACACAAACTACCGCGGGATGGCGGGTGTTCATAAACTGTGGGCAATGGTAGCTTATTTAATGTATAAATTAATGTATATGTCCAAAAAACGGGTAATGTCATACTTTCTAGTAGTGCTATCATGGCGTAGTAATCTGTTTGGTTGTAAAATGAATTACCTGAGTGAAATGAAATCGAATATATCGTCCTGTGGAATCATTCATTCACAGACTGCTTACGAAGATGTTCAGCTAATAAAGATCTTCATCGCTGGCAAATATATGACGCATTTGCAGATTTGCTCTCGCTTGACTGTACTGTAGGTCCACTGCCGCTTTATCTAACGCTCTTGATGTGCTTAAATCTTCCTGTTACGAATCCGAGTCCAGTGTGAATTGAAATCGCTTCAGACGATTCAGTGCGTGTAGGAACTGAACAGTTCATTCAAACTGATTCGCGAACCGATTTAGACAGATCTGCCCATAGATCTGCCAACTTGTTTGATGAAGTCTTTGAACAGAATCGACTCAAAAGAGTGATTCATTTGTGAATTGAGCATCGCTCAAGCCCAGAAAAAAGATACATCGCACTTACGCATTTAACAACACATATTGCATTAAAATAAAGTAACGAGAGGAACGTCGCC
>NC_138241.1:35036096-35177417 GCF_964197995.2 Scardinius erythrophthalmus
ATGTATAACCGGTGCTTCCCTAAAAGCCACATATCAAATCTGACATCGCAGTGTTTAATTATGATAACCCCCCACCCCCATTTCCTCTAAAAGTAGCAGTTTTGGTCACACGGCGCCCGAAAACTGCTTTCCCCTCAGTCACAACATGAGGTAAATGGAGGCCTGAGCGACGCACTAACAGGAACAGAAAGCTCCCAGTTTAACAGATAAAAGTGAGGAGACTGAAGTCAGCTGATGCCTGCAGCTGTGCTGGGAACATCAATCTGAGGCTTGTTCTCTCTCTCTCTCTCGCCCTCCTACACGCCGCTGGTTTGTGAAAGTAGGCCATCTGCATCACAGCTCATGTCTGAGTCTCCTGGATCATGATCTGCTCTGTTTACATCAGCGCCGCATTGCTCAATCGCCAGTGGCAGCGCTGCTTATATAAAGCCCACGCACACTTACACGCTTTTCTCATTGTTGTTGTTGTTGTTGTTGTTGTTTCTCTGAAGAGCTGAAACTCTCCCTGATCCACAAGCACTTGCGATGCAAAACCAACTCAATGTCTCTAAGAAACAAAGACTAATAAAGCTGCCTTTAAATCTATTCTTTCCAGATTGAGCTGATAAACTACAAAATATATACACACACACATACATACATACATATATATATATACACATATACATTTATGTGTGTGTGTGCGCATGTGTATGTGTATATATATATATATATATATTTATTTATTCATTCATTCATTTATATATATATATATATATATATATATATATATATACATATATACACACACAAACTTTCAAGTTATTAATTGATTTTTGATCAATTCTTCTCCAAATTCCAAATTAAACTTTCAAAAGAAAAAGGCAAACAATCAAATGAAACGAAGTTCTTCTAATTTGTTAATACTTATAAAAATAGAAAATATAATTTGGTCATACAATAATCAGCGTAATATTTTTTCTTTTTATAGAAAACAATTCGCCAATTTTTATTCACCGGATTATTAGAAAAATAAGCTTTTGCACATTTATTAAAATATATACAATAATCAGTGTAATATGTGCTAGTGCTCATTATTTAAAGCTGCAGTCCGTAGTTTTTCCTCTTTGTCGCCATCTCTGTTCGAAATCTGCAATTGCAGTTATTCGTGGAATTATCAGCTTTACGTGGGTTGTGTCTCGGCTCGGCACAGCGCGGATGAATCCGATGTTTAGAGGAGAACGTGCGGCTGTCAGTCGCCGCCGGTGTGATCCTGGCATTCGCAATCACAGATTCTACTTTTGGGAAGTATGACCAACATAAGAGTTTTCACCGGAAAATGTCGTCTGAACAAGTAACATCCACTTTTGTTCTGAGCAACTAAGGGGAAAAAAGCATTGCAGTAAATCACGCCGATTAAATCTAACGATTGCTTATCATATCACGTCAAACCATGCAAATTATACTTTGTTCTCAAATTGTTAATGTTAACAACATCAGCATTGCGTGACATTTAATGCCCTCCCGATATTATCCTTGTATTCGCACGGGCCGGTTGCAGTCTCTTTTTTTCTCCGAAGTCCGAAGTCTTTCGCGTTTTACAACAGGTGAATGTCCAGTTGTCTCTGGTGATTGCCGTTTGAACCTTTCTGGATCCGCCATCAAATTGCTAAGTTTAATTATATCAAGTGCTGTGAGAAAAGGCTATAAATCTCCACCTCCAGCATCCTCACACTCATCGCCGACTAGCCGAGACTCTTCTTTATGTGGCGTAATGACGCAAAGACGTGCTCGAATTTCCCACGGAAATCCACCAGTACCACTGGAGTTAAGAACATTATTATTACAAGCTTACCGTTATGAGCCGAGCGAAGGCAAGCAGAGAGTGTTGAACACTGGCTGGTTATGTACTTGCTCAATTTATTTTGGATAATTTTTAACCCCAAAAAGTTACGGACTGCAGCTTTAAATCATCCAGTCAATTAAATCCTTATTTCCTCTTCTAATGTGGAATTTGGACACAAATTAGATCAAATAAGATGATTTCTATCAAATAAACATGAATTATGACATCAGTGCAAATACAGCTTCAGATTACAAAACACTTGATTTGAATACCAAAGAGCCAAATTAATATTATAAAACCGATAAATGAGCCGTGTTTGAAGCCAGACTGTTATAAAAACAGTAAGTCACTTGAGGCGGTGGGTTGTACCAAAGTTATGTGAGTATTAATACTCTTTAAGCGTGGTAAAATCACTGTAACACACCGTGTCCTCCAGTGGCTTACTGCTTTATTTGATTCAGCGAGAGCAATCCTGCTTTATCGAGACACAAACTCCGCTTTTGAGACCTTCGGTCAGTCTGTTGGTTTAGGTGGAAAGGCTCATGAATGCTTATATTGTTCCGTTCTCTTATCCAGGGTTGGCAGGTTGTACGGGATGAACAGGGTCATTGTGAAAGGCATTATTCAGCCATTCTCTGGCCTCAAATGTGCATATTTTCACGTTTACAGTCTGGGATTTAAAACTGCTGTTTTCAGCGTTGGGCTTCGACCGTTGCAATCGTGAGAGTTTTACTGAAAGTTTAATGATAGAAAAAACAACCCTAGCAACACCCTGGTAATCATTCAGAACATTGTAATGTTGCTAAACGGATTAGCAAATACTGGGATTTGTCTTATTTTTTGCATTTATTTGATCAAAACTACATTAAAAAAAGTTTTCTGTGAATATATAGTAAAATATAATGTGATCAAAGCTGAATGTTCAGCATCATTACTCCAGTTTTCAGTGTCACATGATCCTTCAGAAATCATTCTAATATGATGATTTGCTGCTCAAGAAACATTTATGATTATTATTAATGTTGAAAACAGTTATTCTGCTTCAGATTTTTTTGGGAACAGTGATGCATTTTATCTTTCAAGATTCTTTGATGAATAGAAAGCCGTGAGATTTTTACTGAAAGTTTAATAATAATAAAAAAACAACCCTATAGCAACACGCTGGAAATCATTCAAAACATTGTAATGTTGCTAAACGGATTAGCAAATACTGGGATTTGTCAGGTTGAAAGCAGCATCACGGCTGAGAGTCTCATAAAAATATAAAAATGTAGTTTTTGTGCATGCCGTGTATGTCCAACTCCAACTCAAACGCAGACGTTTAAAACACGGACATTCCCCCGTTCACTGGCGAGATGTGAAGTGAATTTCTCTAAAACTCTTCAAAGCAGACAAACGGTCACAGTGAAATGAGTCAGCTATGAATTTCTGGGCAGCTCGCCTCTCATGAGGTCACACACACACACACACACGCGCGCAGTGAGAGAGATTATGAAACCAAGCGCCGCCCCATGTGCATTTCATCATCTGACTCAAGTCTTGCAGGTGTTTTCCCAGGCTAAAACTATTTTTGCAATAACACAATGCAAAGGGTGTTTGAAATTCCCCTCGAAGCAAACGGATCCTCTCCCATCGACAGACGGAGCTTCCACTCTCAGGTCACACACACACATAACACATCTGAAAGAGAAAGAAAACACGCAAACGTCTCGATTGCTTCACAGTAAACTCACTCGTTCACTTCTGCTTTTCTTCGCACACATCACATCTGATTTTCACTTCCACATTTGCATGAAAGTGATGACATACTGGGTAAAATATTAAATGTGCATTTTTAAATATGAAACATCTGACTAGTTTAATGTAGCGGTCCAGAGGATGTTCGTACTTTCAATCCTGTGAGTGCTTTGTCAAATCCAATTAAACCCAAATGACATCATCCTCTGGGAGTGACATCATTTTGGTGGGAAAACAAAAGCCGATTTCAACGCAATATTGTAGATTTGTAACTTTTGAAAACACACAAAAAAACTGTAACATGCAATGTTTGTTATTGGCAGTGTCATTATTAACAAACTATTAAACGTTGTTTTTGTTTACTGAAAGAAAGCTCAAATAAAATATACATTAAACATTAGAAATGTTGCCAACTAACTGAAATAAAATAAGTTTAAGCACTAAAATTGCTAAAACTAAAACTGATAAATAAATTAGAAATAAATAGAAATACTAAAAAATATTGCGACCGCTCTCGCTGGCCACATCAATATGCTTTGTTTTATATATTTATTTATTTATTTTGAATCCCCTTTTTAATTCCCTATTTTCATTTTCTTAAAGACAACACACACACACACACACACACACACACAACACCACCAGAACAGTAACTATACATGAAAATAACCAAACTTTGTAAGCAGGACCATTGCACACGCGACATGCTTTGTTTGTATGCAGTGAATAAAGACACTGGGGGAATTGTGCGCTTCACAAACATCGCAAACATTCACAGGCACAAAAATAAAAGACATTCCCGTCGACAATGCAATATCTTCTGCTTCTTCTCACGCCAAGGGACGTTTTTTTACCACGCAAGACTCTCGTTCTTTGCAGAAACGCTTCACACACACACACACACACACACACACACACATCCTCATCCGGCTCATAACTCAGCTGTTACTTGGCAACATGGTGCCAGTGGCCACATTTAGCCCGGTTGCTATGACAACGGAATTACCAAACATGGGATGGAGGAATGTGCCTTTGTACCGGTTCCCTTTGCGATCGGCACACGCTCACCGCAAGCAAATGGTGTTTGGCATCATCAACAATATCATAGTAAAATATGATGCAATTTAATTCAAGGTGGAAGTGACTAAACAGACACACTGTGATATAAGTATGTCTGACTCCTATAAACACCTAATATAATGAACCATGTCATTCCATTTCATATGTGATGTTTAACATTGTACTTGCATATATATATAACTAGCGCCGTTCAAAAGTTTGGAGTCGGTATGATATTTTTAAAGAGGCCCTATAATGCCCTTTTAACAAGATGTAAAATAAGTCTCTGATGTCCCCAGTGTGTGTGTGTGAAGGTTTAGCTCAAAATACCCCACAGATATTTTTATTTAGCATGTTAAAGTTGTCACTTTGTGAGGGTGAGCAAAAACACACCATTTTTGTGTCTGTCCCTTTAAATATAAATGAGCCGCTGCTCCCGGCACAGGAGACGGAGCTTCAACAGCTCATGTCCTTTTACCTCACACACACATGCACTGAACATTTCACAAACTTTTAGCCTTTTATGTTCAAACCGGAGTGAGACAATGATGGAGAGACTCTAGAAGAAGTGACAACATGTAGAAGCAACAGGACATTTCTGAATGGATACTTGATGAATTTATGTAGCTGATGTGTAGTTATCTTCTAGTCATTGATTAGCATATTCTGTCTTGATAATCTATAAATCGTGTTCAGGGGGCGGGGTTTATGTAAATTCTAGGGTTGTGATGTCACTAACCCGGGAGGAATGTGGTGTAGTCTCTACCAGCCGTTTGTTGTAGTCCTTAAAAAGTGATTTCTTTAAGAGAAAATATCTCCCTTTGCTCTGAACTTTGAGCGTTGTAACTTTGCAGATGTTGTTTATGCTCAAACAGCAACATTACACACTAACTACAGTTAGAAAAGTCAAATCATATTCAACCACCCCTTTAATGTTTTTGAAAGAAGTCTCCTTCTCCAGCCAAGGCTGTATTTATTTGATCAAAACTACAGTAAAAAAGTTTTCTATGTGAATATATGTTAAAATGTAATTTATTCCTGTGATCAAAGCTGAATTGTCAGCATCATTACTCCAGTCTTCAGTGTCACATGATCCTTCAGAAATTATTCTAATATGATGATTTGATGCTCAAGAAACATTTATGATTATTATTAATTTTAAAAACAGTTGTGCTGCTTCATATTTTTGTGAAAACTGTGATGCATTTTATCTTTAAAAGATTCTTTGATGGATAGAAAGTTCAAAAGAACAGCATTTATTTGAAATAGAATCTTTTGTTACATTATAAATGTCTTTACTGTCATGTTTGATCAATTTAATACATCCTTGCTGAATAAAAGCACTAATATCTTAAAGAAAAATCGAAACTTTTGAATAGTAGTTTTGGTATATACAGTATACACAAACACATTTCAAAAGTGCCTTTAAACAATGTTTCATTTAACAAAATAGAAACTAGAAAAATAAACCAAAAATACATAAATAAATGTGCATAAAAACATATATACCTGAAAAAAAAGATAAAACACGAGACATGAAAATAGGACAACGGTCATTATTGGTGCTCATTATTCTAGGGCAAGTAGATGAAAACGAATTTGTATTTAAATTTCCATTGTTTCGTGAAGTATGTTTCTGGCCTAAAAGCAAGCTATAAATAATGTTTATTAAAATGAATAGGTGATTATCCAGACTCCCTCACTGCAGCAGTGATAAACACTTCAACTCTTAATGTTGGGGAAACAATAGTTACTTTACATATAAGACACTTTCAGCCTTCCCAGCGGATCACGCTGTCAGTGTGTGTTCAAGAGTCGGGTAAAGTGCTCTGCTTTCAGCCCACGTCTTTCTGCTTACTTCAACACATCAATTATTCACATCTCGAAGCCTACCTTCACTCAGGGACTGTGGACTCGCTCCGTCTGTCAGACTCCTCTAAATGAAATCATTACAGGCCCAGAACCCAAGAGAGACCAGCACTGATTCCCCACAAGAATGAACAAATGAAGCATTTCAGACGGAGCACGTCGAGTACTCGACCAAGATTAACCGGACATGATCAGAACGAGTCACAAATGCTATTGTGTGCTGAGGATCCTCATGAGATCCGAGTGTTGCCTGTGATCTTACATTCAGAGAATCAACACGAGGTTATTGGGTAAATCTCACAAAACCGGTCAATAACAAGTTTGACTCATATTTCATCTGAAAATTTGTGCTGTCAAATCGATTAATTGCGATTAATCGCATATAACATAAAAGTTTGTGTTAAAAGACTATATATATGTGTGTGTGTGTGTGTGTGTGTGTGTGTGTGTGTGTGTGTGCGCACATCTATAGCCTACACACATTATATATTTGCAACATTTTATGTTAGATGCGATTAATCACGATTAATTGTTTTGACAGCACTACTAAAACTCAAATGAAATAAGAATCCTCTAAGAAAATGAAGAGTATTTTAGATTGTTTGCACATTATTCTCATTACTGCAATGCTCATATTGTATATGCATGTTGTGTTGCCTTTAATTAATACTGTTTTGAACTTGTATAGCAACTTAAATAAGTAATACTTATTGCAATACGTTGTTTTTTGCCTCTTCACGATGACTCGCTTACTTTAGTCCTAATTTGTAAGTCGCTTTGGACAAAAGCGTCTGCTAAATGACTAAATGTAAATGTAATACAGTAAAAAGTAAAATGCTGCTTAATAAACATATAGTCCAATCAGAATCAGTGTTGTTATTGTTAAATAAAATTAAAACGAGTTTTCATTAATTGAAATAAAGCGGAGATAATATACAATATAAATATTAGATAAAAGTACTAAAGCTAAACCTGAAATAAAAGATCAACAGAATTATGTAAAAAGAAACAAAAACTACTAAAAATGACAAATCATACAACAATTAACAAAAACCTTAATTACTAAATTGAGCTAAATATTGAAATACTAACTTAAACAAAAGCCGTAAATATAAAATAAAAGCTAATTAAAAATATTATACTATAATACCCAAATTACACTGATGAGAATCACCCCCAAAAAATACAAATAAAACATCTGGATATGCATTACGGTAATGACATTTCGAGGAGAAAATGTGTTTCAAATGTGATTTCAATGAAAAAACCCAATGGCTTTCTTTTGATTTCAGGGCGAAATACGACCTGGCATGTTTTCTTAAGTTCATGTTTTCGTCAAAAGACATTATAATCTCAAAGAAAGAATATCCTCATATTAACTTCGATCTGTGCAAATGTAAAGGAACAGTCAGAAAGTGACTATGCATGAAAAGCCATGTGAATATTGCCAAATTCTGGTCAGCAATTTCTCTTCAATATCAATGACATAAAAAAAAAGCAAAGAACATTGACAAAATATGAATTCTAACAATCTTTCTAAATAATTCTAATCAGTTCCGTCTGGCTTTACTCTGGTTATTCAGACATATTTAATGTTCAAAATGGCCACAAGATACAGTATGAAGTTAACAGACTGTAAATGTGCTCATGATGCTGTATATTCATCGAACATAACAGAAAACCCCAGCCATTACGATCTCAGAAACAACAGATGAAGAGGAGGCCTCGTCTCGGAGGAAATGACATCACTGCCTCGACGACTAACAAGACACTCTGATGGACGAAAGATACTTCAGAACGCAGTTTAAATCAATATCAATCGAGTTTACCTCCCTGCAAAGTTCAGGCACTTCCTTCACGAAACTAAAGTTGTCTCCTCTGGCTTAATGTAATTGCTCATAAGAGGACCACAGGGCTTTAAGACGGGAAGTTGAGGAGTGCATGACGGAAGATTGCCAGGTCTACATCTCAGGCACATGTATCCTGTTACAACAGAAAGAGATTTACAAACAGGCCTGTTTTAACTGAATTTGGGCAGGTCATTTTCTGTACATTAGATTAGTGCAAATCAGTCGCTCAGATGTACTTCCTCCATATTATAACAGCATGCTTAGGGGAACACGCACGCAATCATTGAGAAGTTGATAAAAATAATGCCATACATTTAGATTTCACTGATATGCTGAATGAATTCACAACAGAAATACTGGCTGAGCAGGTGCTTTTGTTGCAAATATATAGCTTATTTAATTTCAGTAAAGGACTGGATAGTGCATGCTGGCATGCTGTAAATGTCTCTGTCCCAAAACCTAGGCAGCTTTTTAATCAAAAACATTTGCTGATAAAGCAATCCCACAATGCACTGCAAAAAATGTAAATAACTAAAGATGGTGAACAATGTGGGAAAGTATGGGCCCATATAAAAATTGCTTGATGCAATTAAAAAGTTTTCCACTCAATATTTTAGGACTTTGTTTTTTTAGCTTCAATCTACTGATTATTCTTTCAGATAATCTAATGATTATTTGAGCTTTAAAATCTGAGGTTTAAAGAGTCAAACAGAAACATACAGAGTTGCACATTTAATTTAAAATGTTCGTGCTGAAAACAAGTTTATGACCTCAAAATAAAATCAGCGATCCAACTGCGACTGATTTTATGTGCTTATTTCTGCATGTTTTGGACCACAAAGAGAGATAAGCTGTTTGGAGAGTTGCCTGCTGTCCTTCAGCCTAAACACAATTATATATCAAAGGTTTCTCATGTATGAAGAACCTTCGGGTAAAATGTTTTAAAGCATTTCTGTAACACCACTAAAAAGCACAGTAAATTGGTTTTGTAATGCAATGGTTTGAGAAACTGTTCTAGACAACAATACTGCAAAGTACATGATGAAATATACTAGAAATGACAAGCTAACCAAACATGCGATACATTTTGTATGATTAATCATTGCTGCAACGTGTTTGGATGAGCCATGCATTGTTAACATGAAATTAAAAGGAATACATTTCCTAATACATGTTCCTGGTCATAATGTGAATGATTCATCATCAGTGCATGTTATTCCAAATAAAAAAAATGCTTGCCTTATCGAACTGCAATTAACTTTACGCAATTAATGCAATGCCCTCTATTTTAAAATCATGCAATATGCTGCATAACAGAAGAAAAATGAGTTGCAAACGCCGTTTCATGTTCATCAGCTTCAACATTCATCGCTCTGAATGAAGGACACACAGTTAGAGAAGCATCAATGCTGTAATGTTGAAGTGTCCACAGCTGTTGAAAGGTCAAACGCACACAAGACAATCTCAGTAACAGTCTGATGTGCTGAAGTGACCTCGAGGTCAAAGAGTGGGCCACTGCAAGATCCATCCCTTGATCTCGCTGAATAAAGCAGATATCTGTGGAGATAAGCATGAGCTTTCCAAGCAGCTTTAGAAGTGTGTGTGAGAGAGGAACAGATCTGTGCATCTCTGTGGGTTGGCTTTCTCTATACTTATAAGGCCATGACCCTTCAAGATGGATTCAATCGCTCAAAATGCATCAAAGATGATGAAATCCCTTGTGAAAAAGAGGCACACTTAAGCCTACTTGTAGAAAAAGCACTTTAAAAATATACTTTAAAAGAATGTAATGTTTTCTGACACTTAACTGCATGCTATTTGCACAGTGAAAATAGTGCATTATAGCTTGAATTAGTTGAACTTAAGAGTGCTTTTTGACCTACTTAAGTAGGATTTAAGAAGTCTTTGAAACATGGTTAAAGTTTACTTAAAGTATATATTTGTAAAGTTGATATTTAGTATATCTAAAATACATTAACATTAATAGATTACGGCCAGGTTTCACAGACAGGGCTTAGATTAAGCCAGAATTAGGCCTTAGTTAAATTAGGACATTTAAGTAGCTTTTATAAACGTGCCTTAGAAGAAAAACATTACTGGTGTGCATCTTGAGACAAAACAATTACACTGATATTTTTTAAGATATGATATGAAGGTGCTTTCAGTTTAAACATGCATTTTAATCTGAGACTAGACAAGTTGCATAAGAGTACATTAAAAAGTACTTAATACAGAAATAATGTATTTAAATTCAGTTTGCACTTAAGTATATTTTTTAATATTCTCAGACACTTAAATGCATGTTATTTCCAATTTAATGAAAATGTGTAGTATGATAATATATATATTTATATATATATTAAAAGCAATTAGTTAAAATGTATTATACCACTTAAGTAGGACTTAAGTACATCTTTATATGTAATTTCATAATTCTATTTTCCTTTAAATATAAGTGTATTCAAATGTACAATACACATGGAATGATGAAGCTGAAATTTTATACATTTAAAATGTATTAACAGTAAATGTAACACTGAATAACACTGCAGGTAAATTATAATCAAGTGCTTTATCATTATAGTCAACACATCAAAATAAGTATACCTCAAAGCACTACAAAAGATGATTAAAACAATGGTTTACAATCTACTTTAATGTGAAACTTTACATGTTACATGTACTTACAGTAGAAATAACAGTAAATTATGCATAATTACATGCTAAATCAAACCCTATTCAAAATCCTAATCCAACAAGTACATGTTGTTAATTAATATCACTCAACATCTAAATGTATAATTGCATTGTAACAAGGACACCTTAAAATAAAGCGTTACCCTTAAGACTTTTAAGAAACAAGTGTAGTCCATTAAAGTGGCATTTTATTTAATATTATATTATCTGCAAGTACAGTTTTTTACACTAAAACACTAAAAGCGCACTTCTTTTTCACAAGGGGTGCATTCCTATTTCCGTATTAAAGCAAAAACATACAGAACGTTAATGTGCTGCACACAAAAGCATGTAATTCTAAAGGTAAAACACAAGGGTGGAATCCATTTTCAGGCTTAGTTTGAACAGCAAAAGGCTTTTCATGCAAGACACCTGAGATCGGCTTCAGTGCTTTTAAAAGGCGGCATCTTATCCTTCCTTTGGGAACAGCTTTCATGTCTTTGTATGTCTTAAAATGCTGTCTTGATATATTTGGAATAGAATCCGGTTCTGAGTATATTCTGCTATCGTGGATCAGAGGCCGAATCAGCCCTGTGCACAAAATACAGCTGTTTCCCGAAAGCATTGCATAAAGGGTTAACATGTATGTGTGCATCGATCAGCAGCCCAACAATGGCCAGATCCTCCACACAGCGCCGCATTCATGCGCTAACAGATCCTCCATTCATGCATTCAGCAGTGTTGTGTGTCTCTGATCGCTCAGGCCCAACAGCAGCGATGGAGAGCTGCAATCCGACACTAGACAGTGGCTATCACATGATCCCGTCCCTTTAAGAGACAGAGAGACCTCATTGTGGATGCCAACTTTATCCTTCTGCTGCTTTGAGAAGGAAAAAAAACCCACTCAAATCATCTTCCCAGAAACAAATCCAGAGTTTTTGCCTTTCTGTCATCTCGCACTCCCAGAACAGCTCATGGAAAGTTCAAACAAACATTAGGAACAGATACTGAAACTAGATTTTTACTTTGTTTCTGAAGAAAATGTCAAAACTGGGTTGTGGTTGGTGGTTGCTATGGCTTTGCTAAGCTATTTTAAAGGGTTTTAGCATGTTTTTAAATGCAGTTTCTAGTGTTGTGAGTGGTTGCCAGGGTGTTGCTATGTGATTGATAACTAGTTTTAGTATGTTTCTGTGTAGCTCCTAGGCTGTGGTGGGTGGTTGCCAAGGCATTGCTAATGGAGCTGCAAAGGTGTTCTGAGGTTTTAGCATGTTATGTACTGTAGTTTTGTGGGTGGTTGCCAAGGTGTTGCTATGTGGTGCTAATATGTTCTGAGGGGGTTTTACCATGTTTCTAGGCCGGGTGTTGTATGTGGTTGCCAAGGTGTTGCTATGCAGTTGATAAGATGTTCTGAGGGGTTGTAGCATGTATCTTTGCATTTTCTAAAGTGTTGTGATTGGTTGCCAGGGTGTTGCTATGTGATTGCTAACTAGTTTTAGTATGTTTCTGTGTAGCTCCTAGGCTGTGGTGGGTGGTTGCCAAGGCATTGCTAATGGAGCTGCAAAGGTGTTCTGAGGTTTTAGCATGTTATGTACTGTAGTTTTGTGGGTGGTTGCCAAGGTGTTGCTATGTGGTGCTAATATGTTCTGAGGGGGTTTTACCATGTTTCTAGGCCGGGTGTTGTATGTGGTTGCCAAGGTGTTGCTATGCAGTTGATAAGATGTTCTGCGGGGTTGTAGCATGTATCTTTGCATTTTCTAAAGTTTTGTGATTGCTTGCCAGGGTGTTGCTATGTGATTGCTAACTAGTTTTAGTATGTTTCTGTGTAGCTCCTAGGCTGTGGTGGGTGGTTGCCAAGGCATTGCTAATGGAGTTGCAAAGGTGTTCTGAGGTTTTAGCATGTTACGTACTGTGGTTTTGTGGGTGGTTGCCAAGGTGTTGCTATGTGGTGCTAATATGTTCTGAGTGGGATTTACCATGTTTCTATGTAGTTTCTAGGCCGGGTGTTGTATGTGGTTGCCAAGGTGCTGCTATGCAGTTGCTAAGATGTTCTGAGAGGTTGTAGCATGTATCTTTGCATTTTCTAAAGTGTTGTGAGTTGTTGCCAGGGTGTTGCTATGTTGTTGCTAACATATTCTGATGAGTTTTAGTATGTTTCTGTGTAGCTCCTAGGCTGTGGTGGGTGGTTGCCAAGGCATTGCTAATGTAGTTGCAAAGTTGTTCTGAGGTTTTGGCATGTTATGTACTGTAGTTTTGTGGGTGGTTGCCAAGGTGTTGCTATGCAGTTGCTAAGGTGTTCTGAGGTTTTGGCATGTTATGTACTGTAGTTTTGTGGGTGGTTGCCAAGGCATTGCTAATGCAGTTGCAAAGGTGTTCTGAGGTTTTGGCATGTTATGTACTGTAGTTTTGTGGGTGGTTGCCAAGGTGTTGCTATGTAGTGCTAATATGTTCTGAGAGGGTTTAGCATTTTTCTATGCAGTTTTTAAAATGTTCTGAGTTGTTAACAGGGTATTGCTATGTGGTTGCTAATGTATTCTGATGGGTTTTTACCATGCTTCTATGTAGTTTCTAGGCCGGGTGTTGTATGTGGTTGCCAAGGTGTTGCTATGCAGTTGCTAAGATGTTCTGAGGGGTTGTAGCATGTATCTTTGCAGTTTCTAAAGCGTTGTGAGTTGTTGCCAGGGTGTTGCTATGTGGTTGCTAATGTATTCTAAGGGGTTTTTACCATGTTTCTATGTAGTTATAGGCCGGGTGTTGTGAGTGGTTGCCAGTGTGTTGCCATGTGGTTGCTAACATATTCTGAGGAGTTTTAGTATGTTTCTGTGTAGCTCCTAGGCTGTGGTTAGTGGTTGCCAAGGCGTTGCTAATGGAGTTGCAAAGGTGTTCTGAGGTTTTAGCATGTTATGTACTGTAGTTTTGTGGGTGGTTGCCAAGGTGTTGCTAATATGTTCTGAGGGGGTTTTACCATGTTTCTATGTAGTTTCAAGGCCGGGTGTTGTATGTGGTTGCCAAGGTGTTGCTATGCAGTTGCTAAGATGTTCTGAGGGGTTGTAGCATGCTTCTTTGCAGTTTCTAAAGTGTTGTAGTTGTTGCCAGGGTGTTGCTATGTGGTTGCTAATGTATTCTGAGGGGGTTTACTATGTTTCTATGTAGTTTCTACACCTGTAAAACGTTATTGTTGGTTTAACGTAAAAAAGTAAGTTACCTGGTTGCCTTAAAATGTTGTTTTCATTGAAATATGTTTTAGTTACTACAATGGAAATCGGTTTCATAAATATAAATTCCAAATATGTTATCTGAACCACATTAATGATCTAAGATAAGTCAATATCTAAGATAAAAAGTTGTTATAAATCATGAAAACTACTTTTCTACAGTGTAGAGTCCATGTCGCAGTCCCACTAGTAAAACTGATTAGTCCTCCACACTGTAAAAAGTTATTGTTGGTTTAACGTAAAAAAAGTAGATTACAAATGTCGAGTTGATTGAAATAAAAATTGAGTTAAAACAATGGAAATTGGTTTCATAAATCGAAACTCAAAATATTATGTTATCCAAACCACATTAATTATCTAAGTTGATTTGACAAAAGATAAAACGTTTATTTTTCTACAGTGTAGAGTCTACTGTAATAATAACAGTGATTAGCTCTTCCTGTCTGGAGTGTTTTCTAAACGCCTCGTAATGGCCGCCACAGTCGCTGCAGGCTTCAGTTCCCCTGATATATTATTTACATCTTCCCCCCCAGAGAATCAGGGCATGAGGAAACAGGAGCTTAGTTTGGACCCTCAGCTCCTCTGGGATAAAAATACAGTACGACTGTAACAAAGGGAAAACGGGGAGTCCCGCCTCGCCATTAATCCCTTCTGACGGTCTCCTGAGGCCAGGGGTTTGTTACAACTCAATGCTGCACCTACTAGCAAAACAACGACCTGTCTCGGGATTTCAAAAGCCGATGAGACAGGAAGGCGGTTAGTAAAGAAAAAGAGAAAGGAGGGAGACAAAGACGAGTGTTTATTTAACATGTTGTTTACCTCTTCTGTTCCAAAAACGTAACGACAGAAAGGAAGGGAAAAAGAAAAGCAGGAGTTCCTGCCAAGATGTGTCAGATAAACCTGACAAGCGCTGACAGAGAACAGCGCTCGAGTTTTATATAATCTCCTTCACTTTGAGGAGGAAGAAAAACATCTATGTCTTTAATGTTTTCGCTCAAGGCCTCGTCCCCGTGTGGAGAATCATTTAATCTGCCGCTGAACTTTGAGACTCGGATATGTAATGATCTGTCGGGATGGATAAGCGTCAACAATGCAGTGACTCGAAGGGGGGGAATGATTTTAGGAGCCGATTTAAAGCGGTGAATGGCATTCCTGCAGAGCGAACCCAGGCGGGACACGTCGTGTATACGTGCGTGTGTGTGTGTGTGTTTACCACAGATACTCTTTCAGCCAATCAGCATGTCAAGGTTTCTGAAACGCGACTCTGACCTTCAAAGCATGTGGCTCCTAGTTGACCTGAACCGACTGAGCCGTGCTTTTTAAAGGATTAGTTCACTTCAGAATTAAAATTTCCTGATAATTGACTCTCCCCCTCCTCATCCAAGATGTTCGTGTCTTTCTTTCTTCAGCCGAAAAGAAATTAAGGGTTTGGAGGAAACAAAACGTAATGACGTAGGCGGAAGTACCGACTCAGTGTTTCAATGTCCAAACGCCATTTACAAAAAAATTATAAATAAATAAAACAACAATGTTGGAGGATTTAGAAGTAGGAGTTTTTCACACAACACTACATTTTAGAACCGGAACAAGCGTGACCTTTCAACGGGATTATGTGTGGCACTTTGCAGAACTAGTGCAAGAAAGCATTTGTGGTTAAAAGTCTGTTTATTTTTTATTTTTTTTTAGAAATGACAGATGGTTTGTCTGGATAAGACTCTTATTCCTCGGCTGGGATCGTTGCTTGGTTCACAGGGGTTTTCAGTGCTGTATTTTCAGATGGGTAAATCTATTTTGGGAATCCTGAATATTTTCTCTAAAAATCCAGTTATAACACAAGAGCACAAAGCAGTGAAACTCAAAGGCATTTGATCCCGACAGTGAATTCCCGTGTCGGATCAGATGGCACAGCTGTTAGCACTCCAAGCACGTACACCTCTCTTTATTTTTAGGAAGTGCCAAGGATTTTTTCCCCTCCCCGCTCTGTGTTTTTTGCAAGGCATGACACAGGGCTTAAGACTGCTTTGGTAATTAAACCCCCTGCAACACGCCGCCATTATTATTAGCAAGACTGTGACTCGGTTTACATTTCCTCAGCGCCTGCTGGCATGACGGAGCTCAGCTTTTCTCCTCGGTTGCACCATAATGCATTTCAGGCTAAATGCTCTCTCTCCCTCTCTCTCTCTCACACACACACACACACACAGTTGGCACTGTGGCAACAACACATAGCAATGAGTTTCTGATTATCTGTGTTTTGAAATGTGTGCATTGTGCAAATAGCTTATATGCACATGTATGCAGAATTAAAACACATGCTTTACCCAATCATTCACATGCAGGGTTAAACCGTCACTCTTCAGTTATTCAGTGCATGTTCCTGCAATGCAAACACACAAAGGGTTTTGATAAATCTGAGTTGCTTCACTTGTAAAGTAATGACATCTCGAAGGTCATCTGGCAGACATCACCTGTAATCACGTCAGCCGACATGTTTTGTTGGTGAACTAGTGAACGGCATCAGGACTGGAGAGACTGGGAGGTTAACTGGGAGGCTGGAGCAACAGCGCCCCCTGTTGAAGCTATTACACACTCACATTCATACAGCACACACTAATGTTCTGCAGCTGGAACAATCAACAGCTGTGTGTGTTTTTTTTTTTTTTTTCAAAATAACATATGTTGCAGCTGAAACTGATTCAACTTAATTTCACATATTTCTCTGTCAGTCGCTTTGTAAACAAATGTCCTAGGGATTTAGTATTGCTTATTACCCATTTATATTATAGCCATATATATATATATATATATATATACACACACACACACACACACACACACACACACACACACACATATATATGAAAGAAAGTATAATATATATATACCATTTCTAATTAATAATATATTTTAATTGTATATTTATGAATAATGTGTAATTTATAAATATATTCTAAATAATATGAAATATTGAATAATAAATATACATAATAACAATAAAACATTATTATAAATAAATATATAAATATCTCAATTAATTAATTAAAGCATGCTTCATACTTACAAATTATCATCATTTAAAAATATGCATGCACTGTATGTGTACACTGATAAATGTTGCATTACCTAAAAAATGATATATATGATATATATATATACCTATTCAAAGAATACCATATAAAATATATACAACATAAATATAAAACAAAAGTATTCAAAGAATACCATAGTATTACCGCCAAAACACCATGATAGTACTATGATAGCTTTTGGTATTTTTTGTTAGAGAAGGAACAGTTCATATAAATGTGTTGCTCTGTTGTTTATTTACAGGGAAAAGCCCGTCAGACACTTCAGCTGCATTTTATTAAGATAAATCTGATGATTTCACGTCACGTTTCAGTGCCAGAATCAAGCTTTCTCCATTGGCCACAGTATCATTCACACACAACCACACAGATCAGCCTCAAACTCCCTCTCATAGCACAGACTTATAAACTTCAATGCATAATTCAACCAAAAATAAACATTGTCATAATTGACACACCAGGTCAAAAAGCCACCGAACACGGCGAATACTGAAGGAGTTAGTAGATAGCTCAATAAAACCTCTTACATTTATAAACTACATATAAAATCTAAAAATACTTGATTTATTTATTCATTTGTTATGATACCGATGACTATGTAAATCCAAAAAAGTATTTTTTGTAAGAAATCTACTTGTTTTTCCTGTCGAACTTTGACATAATTTACACACCCTCATGTCAGGCAAATAAAAAACAAAATATTTTGTAAATCTGTAAAGTGTTTATATCAAAATCTATGCAAAACTTTAACTCATAACTAAGACAGAATTGTATTTAGGACGCACTATCCCTTTAAGTCCAAAATCAAATCAGCAGCTTCCCTCTTAACACACTTTTCCCGTCTTATAAAAGCAAGGGAGGGGAGCAGCTTTGCTATGAGTGCATGAGTTCATGGAAAATACACCGTCTGTCATTATATTTTTATTCGACGGTTCTTGGCCCCGGTTACATTTTCATATTGTATTTTCTCTCTTAGAGAAGTATTTTCCAGTTCCTGTCTCTTGGCAGCTCCGAGCTCCAGACTACACCTTCCAAACACAGTAAAAAAGAAAGAAAGAAACCAGCTGCAGACTTGGATAAAAATAATTAGGCCTGTATTTGTCTTCCAGCAGGGAAGCTTCCAAACGACCAAACCCTTTCCTCCCCTGTGGTCATTAAAGCTCTCCGGAGCTGGACTGTGTTCTACTGAGATCATAGGCTCATGTACTCAGGAATAATATAAAGTCTGGTACGCTTTACACTGGCTAAGAAATGAGCATGCAAATGAAAAGTGACCTGAAATACAGTAGATCACCTGTACGGTTCTCAGTGTGATTCACGCTATTCTGTAATGAGTATATAACACCCTATGACATCATCACATCTTGTTACAGTAAACTTTTAGTACCAAAAGAGACCATCAACATTTCAAAGACAAACTCAAAAATGAAAACCGCCAACAAAAACATGGCATTTTTTTCAAATTGAATCAATTGATTACTGAGCTACACTATTGTTAATCGATGGAATATGCTTTTGTTGAAGGCACATTATTTCAACTTATTTTTAAAAATAATCATGTTCAACCATTACCCATAATTCTGCAAAGAAATAGCCACCAATCAGAGAACGTGACTAGCAAAGCGCGCCAAAAGGGCTCCGCCCACTACCATGAAGCTCTGCGAATGACATAATCGACTCCCTATACTCAAATTATTTAAATATTTTTTATGCACAATATGCATATTTTGCAATAGATATATAAATTATATTGTATACAAATATTTTACGTTTTTTTATAAATAATACAATTCTCACAGCTATACAGCGCAAATGACAGAATCAGGAGCAGAAAGGGATCAAAACAACATGAAGAAAGAATAAAGAAACTATTATACATCATTATAATATGCAGAAATATGCAAAACCTAATTACAGTCAACTCAATTTTAATAGGCTAATACCAGGAGTTTTGTGTTTTGCTTTTGTAGGTTAGAATAACATCGGACATGGCAGGAAAAAAAATATTCTTTAAACTATGCAATATTTTACATGCATTAGCCTACTCAAAACAAATTAAAAGTATTCAGTTCTGAATGTGTATTTCTAGTTCGTTTGTTACTACAGGCTTTAAAACACTTTCAAAGATCTGATGCCACTAACCTGGTAAACTTCGGCAAATCCAGTGATTTTATCCTCTATACGCGCTTATTTTGTCATCCGGGTAAACACGACTTTGTTGCTTGATAATGTTACATCTGCTGTTCAAATCCGACCGTGTGCAGATTCATTAGTTTAGTTACTATTTGCGCAACTACTTCCGCGTTTTACACAATGCTTGCGCCTTTCCGGTAACCGCGTTCACATGGAACGTGTTTTTGCGTTCCGGTTCCACTGCTGCTTTTCCGTTGTTTTTCTAAGTTAGCACGAGCTAGATGCACTAGGTTTTTAAAAACGCGTCACTCAAACTAAAACAAGTTAATAAAAAAGTATTAAAAATAAGAATGGCATAGAACAACGAAACTTTTTAATTTAGCGATGTTAAACACCGTCAGCACCGATTTCATGAAATGGCAAAGAACAATTTCAAAAAAACGTTTGACATTTATGCTTTTTAAATTCTAATGATAGGCCTACCTAATTTATCATGACTAAAATCTAAACTGTGATTGAAAAAAAAAACAGTAAAAAAAAACAGTAGAAACCGGTAAAAAAAGCTTTTCAGAGACTATTTTGTGGTTTTAAAAAAGCATGCTCTTAGTTCGGTAAGTAGCCTATGTAGACTGTCCAGTTGGCTTATGCTTGCATTACATCACTCAAGGGCAGCATTTGGGGACAGAGCCAATGAGTCGTTCGATTACACTGACATAAGCCAATTATGCTAGCGAACAACCACAGTGATAATACAGTACAGATTTAAGTTTAAGAAAGATTGCATCAGTCTGAATATCCATTCCCTTGACGCGGCCTTACCGTCTTCTGCATGTTGGGAGATTTCAGTCGTTCCCACAAGCACTTATCTCCTTGCTTGGTTCGCTGTATTGCTGTAGTCCAGCTCAGAGTGCTTAAGGTAGGATAGGCAATTTTCGAAGAGGTTAGCATTAGCGAGTTAGCTTTGAAAGCATAAGATCCCACCCTCCCCTGAGAGTCTTGAAAGCCATGCCTCTTCAAAATACATGAATGTGTACAGCAGGAGAGACTGTGTTAAACTACCTCATGTCTCAAAGCACATAATATTACAATAATAATTAGCATAAACAACTTAAAGAGCTCTGATCTGTATCACCTGACTGCTGTCATTGAAACGTATAAGTCACAAACCACTCTGAGTGTAACGTCACGGGTTTCCATCTCTTTTTTATTGGATTGATGGTTCCATGAAGAACCTTTAACATTCATGGAATCTTTCCATTGCACAAAAACTTCTTAATATTGGAAAAATATTCTTTAGATTATTATTTTTTAAGAATGTAGGTCCAAAAATCAAACCAAAACTAAAAAAAAAGTGAATTCAAAATATTAATAAAGGCTGTAATAGTATATAAATAATACTGGACCAAAATTTTTTTTTCAACCATGTGTTTCAGATTATGGCAATAAAATGAGCAGTGAATGTAATTGTATATCTACATAAGAAAATAATATTTTTTCATGTTCAAACCTCCCAACATTAGGCTACCTTGACGTGTTCATCTGCGAAACATTTGAGGCTTGTAGAGTAAAATTAGGTGTCAGTGTGGTGACATTACCAATGACTTTACGTTTGACACTGAATGAGTGTGATAAATGCTCTCTGAATAGTGAGTCTTCTTCCAGCTGAGCCGAAGCCACTGGCAGTCTCCATTTATAAACCCGACAACCACGTTATTCCTGGAAAATCTGAGCGGGGTTGGACGGAAAGGACAGAAGCTGGATTTATTTCCCTTCTGCTGTTTCTTCCAGCGAACAGTTCAGTGATCCGCGAGTGCCAGATTCCAGGTTATAATGACGGGTTCAGACCCAAAACACATAGATCAGCTCACAGAGAAAACTCAAACTCCAGCCCATCATAACTTCCAGCGGCGCTCAGCTTCTCATCACAGACTCTGTGTCAGATGTATGTATTTCAGCAGGGAATTGTCATGTCCAACCATCTGTGCTTAGACTAAACCACACAAGTCGTTTCATCCAGTTTAAGATAATAGTTTACAGCGAGAGAGAATGCCACATCTCTATTGTATCATTTTTAAAGCAACTGCATGCATTTAAAAGTTAAAATCTCATCTTTGCAATTGTGCGTTTACACATTTACCTTTTAATTGCTATAATGCATTTTTTTTTCACAGCACTTTTAATCCAAACTGGTTTAAGAAAGTCAAACTCCTGTCAAATAGTGAATCAAGAAAATTATTTGCTTATGTTACTAATGATCAATGTACGAATGCCACTCACACACACTCAACTAACCCCTGCCACTCACACACCACACACACACTCAACTAACCCCTGCCACTCACACACACTCAACTAACCCCTGCCACTCACACACCACACACACACTCAACTAACCCCTGCCACTCACACATACTCAACTAACCCCTGCCACTCACACACCACACACACACTCAACTAACCCCTGCCACTCACACACACTAAACCAACCCCTGCCACTCACACACACTAAACTAACCCCTGCCACTCACACACCACACATACTCAACTAACCCCTGCCACTCACACACTTAACCAACCCCTGCCACTCACACACACTTAACCAAACCCTGCCACTCACACACCACACATACTCAACTAACCCCTGCCACTCACACACTTAACCAACCCCTGCCACTCACACACCACACATACTCAACTAACCCCTGCCACTCACACACTTAACCAACCCCTGCCACTCACACACACTAAACTAACCCCTGCCACTCACACACCACACATACTCAACTAACCCCTGCCACTCACACACTTAACCAACCCCTGCCACTCACACACACTAAACTAACCCCTGCCACTCACACACCACACATACTCAACTAACCCCTGCCACTCACACACTTAACCAACCCCTGCCACTCACACACTTAACCAACCCCTGCCACTCACACACACTTAACCAAACCCTGCCACTCACACACCACACATACTCAACTAACCCCTGCCACTCACACACACTTAACCAACCCCTGCCACTCACACACACTTAACCAACCCCTGCCACTCACACACACTCAACTAACCCTTGCCACTCACACACCACACACACTCAACTAACCCCTGCCACTCACACACACTTAACCAACCCCTGCCACTCACACACACTTAACCAACCCCTGCCACTCACACACACTTAACCAACCCCTGCCACTCACACACACTCAACTAACCCCTGCCACTCACACCACACTCAACTAACCCCTGCCACTCACACACCACACTCAACTAACCCCTGCCACTCACACACCACACTCAACTAACCCCTGCCACTCACACACACACTCACTCAACTAACCCCTGCCACTCACACACCACACACACTCAACTAAACCCTGCCACTCACACACCACACTCACTCAACTAACCCCTGCCACTCACACACCACACTCAACTAACCCCTGCCACTCACACACACACTCACTCAACTAACCCCTGCCACTCACACACCACACTCAACTAACCCCTGCCACTCACACACACACACTCACTCAACTAACCCCTGCCACTCACACACACTCAACTAACCCCTGCCACTCACACACACCACACTCAACTAACCCCTGCCACTCACACACACTCAACTAACCCCTGCCACTCACACACACCACACTCAACTAACCCCTGCCACTCACACACACTCAACTAACCCCTGCCACTCACACTCACTCAACTAACCCCTGCCACTCACACACCACACACACTCAACTAAACCCTGCCACTCACACACACCACACTCAACTAACCCCTGCCACTCACACCACACTCAACTAACCCCTGCCACTCACACTCAACTAACCCCTGCCACTCACACACCACTCACACTCAACTAACCCCTGCCACTCACACTCAACTAACCCCTGCCACTCACACCACACTCAACTAACCCCTGCCACTCACACTCAACTAACCCCTGCCACTCACACTCAACTAACTCCTGCCACTCACACACTCAACTAACCCCTGCCACTCACACACACACACTCAACTAACCCCTGCCACTCACACACACACACTCAACTAACCCCTGCCACTCACACACACACTCACTCAACTAACCCCTGCCACTCACACACCACACACACTCAACTAAACCCTGCCACTCACACACCACACTCACTCAACTAACCCCTGCCACTCACACACCACACTCAACTAACCCCTGCCACTCACACACACACTCACTCAACTAACCCCTGCCACTCACACACACCACACTCAACTAACCCCTGCCACTCACACTCAACTAACCCCTGCCACTCACACTCAACTAACCCCTGCCACTCACACACTCAACTAACCCCTGCCACTCACACTCACTCAACTAACCCCTGCCACTCACACACCACACACACTCAACTAAACCCTGCCACTCACACACACCACACTCAACTAACCCCTGCCACTCACACCACACTCAACTAACCCCTGCCACTCACACTCAACTAACCCCTGCCACTCACACACCACTCACACTCAACTAACCCCTGCCACTCACACTCAACTAACCCCTGCCACTCACACCACACTCAACTAACCCCTGCCACTCACACTCAACTAACCCCTGCCACTCACACACTCAACTAACCCCTGCCACTCACACACACACACACACACTCAACTAACCCCTGCCACTCACACACACACTCAACTAACCCCTGCCACTCACACACACGGTAATGCAGCCGGAGGAACTTGCGGATACGAGGAGACACACACGGGCGAGTGACGCATGTCGTTTCCCCCAAAAACCCTCCAGACAGATCTAAAGCTTTAACACTCTATAATAGGCTTACCACAGTGAATCAGGGTTAGAGAAAACATGTTTTGGAAGATAGATTGATGATTTGACTGATTTATGTGTTAATTTAGAAAAAAAACAGTAAACCAGGATAGACGCTTCAACATTAAAAACCCTGTCCGTGTCTCTTCAAATCCCCTCAAACTGAAGTTCAGCTGATCAGAGTGTGTGTGTGTGTGTGTGTGTGCACTGCCTCCTAGAGGAGGAGAACTGCAATCTACACATTATCAGCGGCACTGCAGTGACATGTGCAGAAGAAAAACATTAAGACATTTACATTAAATTATTTAATGAATACAAAGAAGAATCTATTATTTAAAGTTCAGTGCATACAAAAACAAGATTCATAAACAAAAACATCTGATTAACATTTCTAATAGATCCGTCCTTGATATGTGATCAACCACTAAACGTGAGAAATATCCAGAAATTACATTAAAAGAAGACGAGTGCTTATGAACTGATGACCTTTATAATTTACTTATTGAAATAGTGTCTACGTTAGATCATGTTTAGAATAAAAAAAACCCATCATTTTATACGAGCATTGGTCAATGCAAACACCAGGAACAGAAAGTGGTCGGGATCGATGTGCAACCAAACACAGGAATAAACATGATAAATAAAAGAGCAGAAGGGCCGTTGCTGTCCGTCACGTTTCACTCGACATCGTCTTCCTCCAGACTCTGAGAGCTCACGATCCGCTGTGAACACAGAGGTCACAAGGTCAGCTCGAGAACAGCAAGCGGCGCATAATGTCAATGACAGATACTTCAGTGTTCAAGAGGTGAAATAGCTAAACGTCACTGCAAAGACATTCAACTTTGGTTAGTTCTTGGTTTTCTCTCGCATTCTTTCTTGTCCCAGAAGCGACACGCGGCTCGTGGGGGGTTTTAAAGAATGCACAGGGGTAGGGCTGGGTATCGCTTCAGGTTAACTACTCCAACTCTGCTTATTGATTCTGATTCTTATCGATTCCTCATTTCGATTCAAATACGGTAAAAAAAAAAAAAAACTTAGATATTCACATTTAGCTGTATTGCAAAACATTTAATTGTAGTTGAATATCATGAACAAAAATCAACAGGTTAAAGGAACACGTGACTTTCTGGGACTTTATCTTATTCACCGTATCCCCCAGAGTTAGATAAGTCCACACACACCCTTCTCATCTCCGTGCGTGCCGTAACTCTGTCTGACGCACCCACCGCTAGCCTAGCTTAGCACAAAGACTGGAGGTAAACGGCTCCAGCTAGCATATCGCTCCCAATAAGTGACAAAATAACGCCAACATTTACTATTTACATGTTGTGATGTGCATAGTCACAGGGTGTACAAATAACAAGGTCACATGAGACACAGCCATCTTCTAACCGTATACACACTGGGAACTATATTCTCAGAAGGCGAAGCACTGCTACTTGAGTGGAGTGATTTACTCGCAGTGCCTGAGAAGCCCCGTGGTGAGGAGCAGAGAGTTCCTCAGAGTTGGAGTAAATCACTCCGCCCAAGAAGCAGTGCTTCGCCTTCTGAGAATATAGTTCCCAGTATGTATACGCACGGAGATGAGAAGGGTGTGTGTGGACTTATCTAACTCTGGGGGATACGGTGAATAAGCTAAAGTTCCAGAAAGTCGGCGTGTTCCTTTAAAGAACACTTACACGAGGAACGCTTGCCTGTGGTTTAAATATACATGGGTATTCAGGTACAGAAACTGCAATCAAATGCCGTTTATAAATAAAATATACATTACAAATATAGTTACAAAAGTTATTCAGTCAAGAACGAGTGAATTTTCTCTTAGTCTTTTGATTAGTATTATAATAGAGACGGCAGCAGGAATATTAGGCTGCTGTCACTTTAAGAGCTGCACGATACAGTTACTCAGCTCTGAAAACAGCGAGACGTCTCGCGCTTCAAAGGCTTAAAGTCATATTGAAACGCTCACAAAGGAATCGATAAGAGGAATCGAAATTTTTATTGTAAAAACAAGTATTCGATTGCAGAATTGGAAGTGATGTTGGATGCCAGCCCTCACAGGTGTGCAGAGAGGAGCGGCGCTCACCTGACTGATGGAGGGGAGTTTGGTGAGCAGCATCTGGAAGACCGGCGCCGGCAGCGTTTGCTGGAGCACCTGCAGGAGCTGCTGTGGTTGGCCACACACTGCGATCGCATTGGTCAGGTGATCCACACCCTTCTCGTAGTCTCCTGAGGAATACATGTGGGCGTTTAGCACTTCAGTGTGTGTGTGTGTGTGTGTGTGTGTGTGTGTGTGTAAACCCAGATGATAGTGAGACGGACGCCTCACCCTGAGCCAGAAGCTCCTCGCCCAGCTGGATCTCATCCAGGAAGAACTTCTGCACGGCTCCGGCATCTTTAAGATCTGGCAGCTGGAGGATATAGAGACCGACAGTCAAACCTTCACCGTCATACAGCGCTTGCAAATGAGTATAAGGGTCCACGGAAAAATGCATTGAAAAAAAATAAAATAAAAAATAAGACCTAACTAAAAAAAATAATAATAATAATATAAAAAAATAATATAAATACGTTTTTTTAAATGATCTAACTGAATAGTTCATTTGATTACAATGATTCAAATTAATTTAAAAATGATTTGAAAAAATTAATATTAGGGGGTCCATGGAACAATGTAGAGAAAATAAAAATTATAGAATAAGACCTAACTAAAAATGTAATATAATATATTAATATATAAATAAACGATAGTGGTGCAACGGATCATCATTGATCCGTGATCCGTTCGGATCAATATCTTCGGTTCGGCACACACGTGATTCGCGGATTGATTTATGAAAAAAAAAAGAAAGAAGTTGTGTGCATGTTCAGTCCACACACAGCGTGGTCATGGCGAGCGGAGGAACGTAGGAGCTTGAACGCCCCGCGTCATTTAAATCCCTTGTATGGGAGCATTTTGGCTTCCCTGGAACACGCGTCTATTTCTCTTCAAAAGCTCGCTTTATCATTATACGCACGCGGCGCGTCCTATTCGCTTTGGACGCGCGAAAGGATTCAAACTGTTCAAGCATCGAACTAAACGCGAACTTGACGCTCTATTCGCGTTTCGTGTGAACGCAGCAAAATGAACAGGCTGCGATGTCAAGATTGCAATGCGACGCGTGTGTGTGTGTGAGAGAGAGAGAGAGAGAGAGAGAGAGAGAGAGAGAGAGAGAGAGAGAGAGAGAGAGAGAGAGAGAGAGCGAGAGAGAGAGGCACGGGCGCGATCGAACAGTGGAAACGTGGAACAGTCAAACTGTAAACTACAACTGTCACCCAAACACGCACACACACTCACACACACACACTGTTTAAAAGCAAAAATTATCTCATCTTTTGGACATTCATCATATTGCATTGGTTTTCATTTCTTGTCCTCAAACAGAGTAATCTGTTTATTTTGAAGTTACACATTCTACATTGATTAAAAAAGAAAATCAAATGTGTTTTTAATGGTAGTATTATTTTATACAGAAATAAATTATTTATAATTCAGATGAGAATAACGTTAAAGTTCTATTTTAATTTTAAATTCATTCAGGTACAATTACCAAACATATCTCAAGGTCTTTTGAATAAAGGCTGGCAGTCTTTCATTATCAACTGTGGTTGTGGACTATATACTGGAGAAGTATTTGTTCTCCATTTGAGTGAGATGTTTTTATGTGGCTAATTGAGCAAAGTGCATACATATATTTTATTATTAGTAGTATTAGTTCAAGAATAAAATAAAAATATCGGATTGATATCAGTATCGGCAAATAGCCAAAGCTGCGGCATCGGTATCGTATCGGAAGTGAAAAAGTGGTATCGGGACATGGGTGGAAACACATCAAGCATGGCCACGTTACGTCATCCCGTCGCGCACCCACTGTTGATTTTATATATTTTAATGTAATATTTTAAAAGTGTTAATAAACAAAAAGACAAAACTTATGTTTATTTATCTTGTCTTTTTTTTTTTTTTTTTTTTTTTTCTGATCCGAAAAATGATCCGATCCGTGACTCTGATCCGAGAAACGATCCGAACCGTGAGTTTTTTGATCCGTTGCACCCCTAATAAACGATAAAAAGTAAAATAGAAAAAATATTAAAATAAATGATAATGTAAAAAAAAATAGATCTAACCAAATAGTTCAATTCATTAAAATGAACAATTTGAATAAAAATAAATGATAAATGCATGGAAAAAGTAGAGAAAATAATTAAATAAGACCTAACAAAAAAATGTATGTGACAGTAAAAGAGTCAAATAAATTAAAGAATATAAAAAAATAATAATATTTGAATAAATTAATAAAAAAAAGGGGCCCATGGAAAAATGTAGAGAATTTGTTTTAATATAAGACCTAACTAAAAATTAAATAATAAAATATTATGAAATGAAAATAAATAAAATGATCTAACTAAATTGATAAAAAAAAAAAGATTAACATACAATAAGTTATTTAAACAAGACCTAACTTAATTGGATTACAATAAAGATGGTTCAAATAAAAAAACTAAAATAATAAAAATAATTTAAATAATAAATAAAATGCATTCAGAACAGTTTCATTGTCAATGAAATAAAAACAATATTATAACATAACAAAACATTTATATTTTAAATAATATGTTTTTTTGGGGTCTTTCTACACAAAAAATATTTAGTCATCTTTAAATTTAGAATGGGGTCCCAAATTGCTTTAGAGGAACAAAAGGATTCATCCTCATAAACATGTAAATGTGATCAGACGTTTGACCTACTTGAGCAAGTCCAGATTTATCTTGAGCAGCTCTTTGAGTCTTCCTCCCTAAAAAAGAAGAAAACAGCACATAAAACAACAGACTTTTATATATTTATATGTACATCTTAATATATATATATATATATATATATATATATATATATATATATATATATATATATAATTAAGATGTACATAACTAATACAAATCTTGAATCAAACACGCAAAACCCATGTGACCATACTAAGCTGATTGTGATTCAGTTCAGCCAATACGATTCTTCTTCATCTGTAGCTGCACTTACACAGGTGAAGTGTTCATACGAGTCGTTCAAAGGAACCGATTCAATGAATCAATAGTACGTGCATGACATCCTGGGTCAACCAAAATAAGACTATTATCTGAAACTGACTGAACGTGACTATGTATTATAAAGACACGATCCTGTAATCTAAACACCAGCTCACTGCATGAGAAGTAACACGAACCAGTCTTATGTAAACAGCGTCCTAGTATTTATCGATCTCGTGACTCACGTTCACGCAGTCTGGTTTTGAAGTTCGGATCGCTGCGTCGTTTTCTGTCGAAATAGATACAGTACCCGATGATGAGCGCGCCACAGACGCCCGCGGCGATCGCGCTCGGTTTGCCGCCGATCATCGCGGCGCGTTAACGGAGATCTGCTGCTGCTGCACGTCCTCGTGCTCACGGACTCATAGAGCGGCGGAAGGACCCCTCTGAGTGACGACAGCACTGTGAAGGTGTTCGCTGCAGACGCCTGAAAGAACAAACACAGCGTCAAATGCTCTTTCTGGCTTTCATTCTCTTTTCTTAAGTTTTTTTTTTTTTTTATTGTTATGTTTGAAGTTATATATCCAAAATGTGTAAAAGAAATGTGTCAAAAACTTGATGTTGAATTCTGTAATTTTGAAAATTCAAAAAAAAAAAAAAAATAAAAAAAAATAACGGTTTAATTAATTTACTTTACTTTTCACATACTATCACATTCATGAATGCAAGTGTACTAATAAAAAAAGTACAGACAGATATTTTTATCCCCCCCCCTTTTTTTTCCAGTTTAATGTATAATATTTGTTTTTGAACTTAAGTCCATGTATAATGTTTGAATAATAAATAATACTATTAGTAAAACATTTACCAGTCTTCTCATTTAAAGTTTTATTTCTATAACTCTTTTGACTAAAATAGACTGGAACTGCTGACATAAAAGCTTTTTAAATAAAAGATTTTAAATTTTACTACATAAAAGATTTTAAATTTTACTACTAGCGCCAATAATAGCATTTCTACATTGTTTAATGCTTCTTATTAATGTAATAATGTCTTCATAAGACTCTCACCTGACTCATGCTGGCTTGATTTCTTTTATTCTGAACAAGCTCTAAAACTAGGGAAGAATATATAGGCCTGTGTGTGTGTGCGCGTGTGTAAAAATAAATATATATCCATATAAATTAATAATTTTTACAGGTTCTGCTATTCTTCAGAAGATATCTCCACAAATAGGCCAAATCAGTGCCGGTCCTCGACTTCTGGCCAGATCTGGGCCGACGCTGTGTTGCTGTCGAAACGGTCAGTAATACCATGAAAATATACAATTACAAACAATAGGACAAATACAACAAAAAAAAGATACAAATAAAATATAAATTTAGCCTACTAATAATACAGAATTTGAATAAAGTAATCAAATGTAAACATCTGTAGATTCTTCACCATATGAATTAAATATACATAGATTCTTATTAAAGTTACTAAAGTTATTCGGTGAAGAGCAGTGAGTGATTCTCTTGTTTTCTTTTGTTGTTTGATTAACATTAAAAGACAGAGAGCAGATTTATTAGGTGACTGTCACTTTAAGACCAAATACACAGATAAACTTTGTTTAAAGTCCTCCTGTGGTGTAAATCCAGCTTTTAAAGTTGTTTATGTGTCTATGTGGTGTTTTTAATCTGCTTTAAGACAAAGCATGTGTAAGTTCATAAGTCGACAGCATTGCTGAGTATTTCCTCCTTTAAACTGCAGTGAACCAAAGACAGTCTCAAAAACACACTTTGAAATCGCTGGTGTTTCTGACGTCACAAACTACCTTGCAACCAATCAGATCAACGTGTGATCGTCAACCAGTGGATCTCTGAGCTGAGTGAGTGAGTGGAGGTGGGGCTCATTTGCATATTCATAGAACCGCGCATACTAAATTAGGCAAGGGTGTCGAATTACATTAAAGATATTTTAAGGCATGAAGGATTTTTTTTTAGGGAAAAAACGTTTAAATATGTCATTTTGTTGATCAAAGATGAGTTTTAAGGGAGGAGGACTTTAAGTGAAAACTCGCCAAGAAAGGCATTTTGACATATTTCTGTGTGTAATTGCCCAAAGTATCCTGTACTTGTTCGTGTTTTGCTCCGTCTTGGATCGTGCACACAGACAGCCGCTTCTGGAACAGCTTCTTCCGGGTTTTCTTTTTTCATCATCAGGCGGGAGACTGTATATTATGACAGTCATGTCACATGATCTGACTGATTTGGATGTTACGCAGGAAGGGCAACGCTTTAAAAAAAAGGCACAGAATGCGACATGATTTCATAATCGTTGGAAGCCAAAATAAAAAACAAAACTAAAATTTGAATAATCGTCTCCATAGTCAATCAATCATCTGAGAGCAAGGGGGCCCCCTGGTGGTGCGGGGACGCATCTTTTGTGTTTGGCATATATGATGGACCGGCACTGGGCAAAATCAGCGAAATGCTGCAAAAAACACACAAAACACATCTAAAACAGGAAAGAGCTTTGAGATTGACTGTATTAATAGATTTGACAAGAAATCTGAGGTATATTTTTACAGACTGACGAAAGTTACAGAACAGAGAAGCGAATGCATCGCTGCAATTCACAGAAACAACTGGATCCAGGCAGAGAAAGCGGGATTTGCAGTTATCATTGTGTCTCATTTTGGGGTAAAATCACACTGTATATATTGTAACTCATCATTTTAATATTTACCATTGTATATTCTGCATAATTGGATATTTTTAAATAAACACGGACAAAAAACTATACAAGTTTTAAAGCTGGACGATATGATGATATATAACATTGATATAAGACAAGTGATCACCCAGATTTAGTCCTATATTGTGTTTATATAAAGCGTTCAGAGGCAAATTTGCTTTATGTATTTCCCGGCGTTTAAATCAGGCACATATTAATGTCAGGAAACAGGATTCCTGGCTGCATGTCAATATACACGGATCACTGGATCTTTGGTAAGTTGTAAGAAACACTATATTGGTTCCAACCTTTAGTTTAAACTGATAATCGTTTGTTTTACTGGCGTTTTCGTAGTTTCTCCTATTAAATCCAGTCACTCAGCAGCTCTTCTGCCACTCAGTCCGGCGGGACAGTGACGTCAACGCATTCCCACTATACACTCTAAAAATGCTGGGTTGTTTTAACCCAATTTTGGGTCAAAAATGAACTAACCCAAACGTTGGGTTAAAAATGCAATTTAAAAATGTAACCCAACGGCTGGGTTTGTCCATTTTTAAATTGCATTTTCAACCCAACGTTTGGGTTAGTGCATATTTGACCCAAAATTGGGTTAAAACAACCCAGCAACAACCCAGAGTGTAGAAGCTTGTTTCCACCCCAGAATAAAAAGAAAATTGTGACTTTTTGAGCTATAAACTCGCAATTCTGACTATCGCTCGCAAATCCGAGTTTATAACTCGCAATTACTGTACTGTATCTTTTTCCAGTCGCATTTACCTTTTTTTGTGTTTGTAATTCTGCGGCGGAAACAAGCTTCCGTTAAAAACACACCAGATCAAATCTATAATACTGAAGCATCATCAATCAATCAAAAGTGGACATTAGAGTCACAAACTATGGCATTTATTTCAAAGGCTTTTCTGCTTACATTTGTACAATAAATTACACACGGTCCATCTTCTGATGAGCTTAATAAATATGATAGAACTTTCCGTTAAGCTTTGTCACTTTCTCTCTCTCTCTCGCTCTCTCTCTCGTTCACAAACGTTTTTGCAAAGATCCATAAAACTTTACACTTCATGTACAGTTTGGAAAATACCACATTATAAAAAAAAAGAAAAGAAAAAGCCTAGTACAAGCACAGTTTAACGGAAATACACAGACGAGAAGAAAACGTAAAAGTGAGAAACTGAATCAAAACAAACTCCTACCGAAGTGAAAGAACGAAACGCAAAGGAACGAATAAGAAAATGGACATGCTTCACCTTCCGAATGCACACGGACGCTACAGTTAAAACAGTAAAACTGTACAGAAACGTACATGGTATTAACAGTGCAAGATATTAAATAGCTCGACTCAAAACACACTTCTCAATATACAAATGTATAACAAAGGCATACAATTACATACAAGTGCCAAACGGTACAGTCCTTCAGGTTATGATACAACAGGGAGTCTATACAAAGGAAAGATGTCTTCAGCATTGTACATACACACACACATACGGCTTCTCGTTATAAATGCACGTCTTCTCCGTCGGAAGTAAAGAGAGCGATGAATGAAGGGAAGTGATGATGTTCCTAGTCCTTCTGAAGGAATAATTCACCCAAAAACGAACGATCACTCATTGCAAACCATTGAAGCCATCGTTGAAGAATTTCATGCATATTCAGTCAAGCATCCGTTTTTATGACAAATGTGCTTCTGAAATCGTATAGATTTGACTGAAATTAGTGTCAATTAATTGGTGAACTGGAAAAGAAACGTCTGCTTTTGTGTTGCACGGGAAAATAACATCAAATGCATTTGGAACAACTTTCATTTTTGGCTAAACACACACACACACACAGTTCACCCTTCACTGCTAGCATACGCATTACGCAACCAAACAAGTGTTTTCCGTTTCCCACAGTGCTTCATAACTCGACATCCTTGCATGTATGGCATTGCGAAAGGAGGTGGGGAATGGAGAAAAGGAAGACACAAACACACAAAGGCTTACGCACACAACAGATCGGCATCTGTCATTGCACATGATTCCAGATGAATCTGCCATTGCACTTCTGAATACTGCCACATTAACCATTAAAACCCCACCCACAGGGTCTGGGTAGATCTCAGTAGTAAAATACATTTAGAATCCTGGCTGCCAGAAAAAGTCTTCAATTCTCAAATTGTCAACAATCATAATACATTTCACCTCCAGAGATACTGAACGCAAATTCTCCATGGCGAGCGCGCGGCTCGATAGCCCTTTGCCCGACTCGCTCGGCTTTCTGTCGACGGGACCAACACGCGGAGCGGAGGAGAGGACCGAGCGGGGAACGCTGAAGATCAAGGGATGATCAATATAGCTTTAATGAGCATTTCTGAGAGCATGAAAAAACAACAACACTGGACTAATTGGGGGTTTAACATTCATAAGGTGTCATCTGAACAGAACCGCAAAACGAGTCGCATTTCACCCTAAAACTAGACAAAACTGTATATAACAGTATGTATATATAAATACATATAAAGACTTTTTTTCAATTGGGAAATTGATCGATATGTAATTGTTTATTATCACTCTCATTACTGTAATACAGTAGTTTTAATAAAAGCCCTACTAAAAATAGGTTTCATCATGCAAGATTTCTTTTTATTGTGAAATGTTTCATTTTTCTCACTTTTTATCTCACAATGGACTTTTTTAGAACTTTTTTTTTTACCCAATTGTTAAATTAAATTATATATAATGATTTATTAAATATACAATTCTCATTATTATCATTTGTCATTACTGCAATACATTTTTCAAATTATATATCTAATTGAAAAACTATAAAAAATAGGTTTCAAAATATTATATATATATATAAATATGTATTTTATAAATGATATTATTTTATATTTTGAAACCTATATATATATATAGAAAATTATATATTAATATTAATATATATATATTAATAATTTATATTATATATTTAATACATAATTATATATAAAACACTACAAGATTTTTTTCATTGTGAAATTATTAATAGAGAATTATTTATTAAATTCTCATTAATGTAATATAGTGAATTACATATTTGATACATATTAAAAAAATCACTTGCCTAATGAAACCTATATTTAGGACCATTAAAGCTCTTCTTTCACTGAAATTATAATTAATTAAATTAATTGTCATTGTCAATGATGATTCTCAGTACTTTAATACAGTTATTATATATAAAATTTCCAACCGGGGAATTAAATGCAGTACTTTACCTTTTTATGGCTTTATATTATATATATATATATATATACATACATACACACACACACACAAAAACTTTTCCACCTTTTGATTTTAGGGTGAAATATGACCTGGACTGATTTGATGCTCTTGCCATGTTGTGATTAAAAAGAAACGAGACATTCTCTTTCCTGTGAGTGAGTGAACTCTTCTGGAGGCGTTACGAAACACACATCGACCCAGCGCTGACCGTTTCCCAGCATTCCTCACGCGTGCCTCGAGCTGTAAGGCACTGAGCGTCACCGGCTAACGGCCGTCAGTGACTCTCCTCGTCTCCGCCTCAAACGCCTCCGATGATCTACTACGGGTGAAACTGAACCTGTTGGAATTCATATTCAGGATCAAATATTCATGGACACTGTGGCGATGGTTTGTAAAACAAACAAACAGAAATAGTCTTATCGTCAAACTCGACCCAACTTTCAGGAAAAAGTGCACTTGAGTGCAATTAGCTTGCCAAGGAAACAGTTGTCGATATAAAATAGTGCTTGTTGCTGTATCTGGTGGCTATTGTTTCGTCATACTTGTTCCCCGTTTGTCAGTGTGTGTCCGTCCACTAGTGCAGGGGTCAGAGGTCGAGCCGGGTGCTGGTTAAGTGCTCTGTGCTGCTCGACACCGTCTCATTCCTGTCACCTGCACTCCACAGACACCCCAGAGGTTTGAGAAGCGCCGGAGACCGTCGGCTCGGCTAGCGTTAGCATGACAGCTGCCGTCAGAGAGCTGGAGGACGGTGAGGATGAGGACGAGGATGAAGAGGCCACCGCTGCGCCTGCTGGGACACAAGAGCTCATGGGTTAGTTCATGACACATGAGGGAATCAGGTGACGTTTTAAACTAGCAAACTAGCCTCAAAACCTGCTAACTTTGGACTGGCGAAAAAGGGCGATTCCAAGAAACGGGGTTCGTTTCAAGCACTGCTTTTTTAGCTTTTTCAAGGACTACAATCAGAGATCTCATTTTATCAAAGAATATCTTTCTTTATTGTCTTTTAAATTCTAAAAAAGGGCCTTGAATTATTTTTTTAGATTGTGGGGACAACGTGGGAACCCTGTTTTAAACTAAAAAATAGAAATAAAATAAAATATATATATAAAAAAAAAGTTCATAGCAACATTACTAAAACCTACACTATTTAAAATATTTTCAGCAGTTAAATTAAAGATGAAATAAAATAATTTATTATAATAATTATAAAAATATTGTATGAAAAACTTGTTTCATATTATTTTATTGTATATTATATTATTATTACATATATAATATAAAAAGTTGACTTGGCAACTAACTAAAAATCATTTTAAGTTCATGTTCTGAAATTACTAAAACTAACACTTAAAACTAAATTAAAAATAATTAAAGCACATAACAAAATGACTAATAATATTTATAACTTAATTATGATATAAAATAAACAGCTAAGTAAATATGAATAAATACTATAAAAGTATATAAATAATACTAGAATAACTGGAGCGCTTACTCTCTCTCTCCTTCTTCTTCATGCGCTTGCGTCTCCTGTCGATGGAGGCCACCTCAGATTTGAGCGAGAGGTAGTGATTCCTGATGTCCTGCAGTTTTTCCTGAAGGAAGGCGATCCGCTCGAGACTGCTCATCTTCTCCAGGTCCGCTGGATCGACAGGAGCGAGAGGGAACCGATGTCAGACATTCCATTCTCATCAAACGGGATAAGACTATCAGGAATCCTGGCACTTACACATCTGGAAGGTCCACCTGGTCCTGGCGTGATGTTCCCGGGAGTGGGAATGATCCGGCTCTCCGTGTTTCTGGTACCGGTGGCCTGAGGGGGGGGTCCGGCTCGAGCTCTTGCTCTCGCTGATACACTGGTCCTCGCTGTCACTGCTGTGGGCTGCACACACACACACACACACACACACACACGCTCAGTGTTACTGGACTGGCCTCACATGCATTCATCAGTTTATACTTGCATTTATAATGACATTCAAAAAAAAAAAAAAAAAAATGTATGCTTGAGTTTGATTTAAATAATCAATAATCAAGTCTGAGTGAAAGCAGAGCACTCAAGCGAATTTCCCAAACTAGGATTTGTGCTAATAATTTAGTAATTAAAATGAATAATAATAATAAATATATTTTACATTTTTATGTTTTAAATAAAAGTGAATATTTTAAAATAAAAACAAGTAAAAAATAAATAATTTTTTTTAAAAATAATAATATTCTATTTAGACAATTGTCTAAAGACAATTTAAACTAAACTAAAAACAATTTTATTTGTAGTAAAATTATTGGAATATTAATTTCAATGTGTAAATATTTAGGTCAAACTGAAAGGTCCTCCTTCAGTTTACACCCAACCAGACCTTTTATAAAAAAAAAAAAATATATAATAATAATAATAATAATAATAATAATATTATATATATATATATATATATATATATATATATATATATATATATATATATATATATATATATATATATATATATATAAAACACCTAAAAAATGTTAAATATTTTATATGTTGTTAAATTATAGAAATATTAACGTCAAGGTGGTACTTAAAGTCAATAGTAAATGTAGGTCAATCTTAAAAGTCTTCAGTTTTCAGTCAACCAGACTTTCTATCAATGCAGTGAAAGTGAAAAGAAAAAGAAAACCCTGCAGAAATATATTACTATTGTATAAAAATCTTCAAAATAGCAATAATAATAAATTTAATATTATATTACAATAATCTAACCAAGAAAAATGTGTTTAGAATTCATTTCAGGTTCAGTGTGAATACATCTAGCACTTTATTTCGATGGTTCATTCAGACATTCCTCTAACTATAAGTAACTTTTCATCTACATCTCAACCAACTCTTATTAGAGTATAAGCAGACTGAGTGCTTAAAGGTCCCATTTTGTCAAAACTGAAATTTCCTGGCTTTTTTCATGATAGCAGAGGTCTAGGGGCGATGAAAGTTTCAAAACAGTCGATCCACAGACAAACGCACACAGCCTGCATGAAGAAGCTGTGCCTTTTCACGAGCCGTATAAATGTGATGTCAGAACTACTCAGTCACCGCCTTCAGTCTCCACCCCCACCAATGGTGGGTCACTCAGAAAACAACAGGCCAATCAGAAGAGAGGCTCATGAATATTAAGCAGACAGGCCAAAATCGACCTGTTCTTGGCAGAGCTCCTGAGAAAGGAGCTGTCAAATGTATATTGAGATGGTTTTTGCCACTTATACCGCAAATTTATATTCTTAAGGACATCAAAACCTAAAAAAAAACTTCAGAAAGCTGTAGAATATGGGACTTTTAATATCTGCTAACTCTTTATTGTGATGTTCCCCAACAGATATTCTACCGATACTGATATGAAGTAACTTTCCAACTACATGTCAACTTATTCTACTAACCCGAACCCTAACACCTAACCAAACAGTCTACTAATACTCTAATAAGAGTTAGTTGACATGTAGTAGCAAAGTCACTCACAGTCAGCAGGATGTCTAAAGTGCACTATTGAAATGAAGTGTTTGAGTTTGGCTTGGGTGTAATAAAACTCGAGCAGCATCTGTTTTTATTGGCAGAATAGTGTTAGCAAACCAAAACTCATCTCTTAAAGTGAGTTACTGAAGTCACCGAACTCCATGAGCTTTTTATTACCAGAAGATGCCACAGAGTCTCAATGATAAACACACTCGAAACACTCGAGAAACGAGAAGCAGGGACACTCGAGCACGTTCACATCCCTGCATAAAGCATAAAGCACTCGACAAAGACGGAGTTACACAGGAAAGCTAAAGCTAGAGCTCTTGGATGAGCTTAGCACGGCTCCGCGGACCTCTCTAAAACCTCTCGAAGGTTTCTCTCACCTGGTTTGCGGTTCTTCTTGGGATGTAAGCTCAGGTTCTTATGACTCCGCTTGTGTTTCTTTGCCGCTCCGCCGCCTTGAGACTCTTTGTGCCGCTTCTGACTGGATGAGGCTGAGAGGCGGGAGAGAAACATTTATAAATGCATTTCTTGTGTACTTATTTTTTAATGTGCACTAATAACTAGTCAAGATTTAAATAATATTCACATTATATTAACACAGAACAGGGTTCGCGTTTAAAAACACGAGACGCAGGCCAGTGGAATGAGAAAAAAAACTATTTATAAAAATAAAACTTATTTTTCTTCACACAGCATTCATGTGCGACATGCAAAATGTGTGAACATCTGCTAACTTTGCTCCAAAACTTAGTGATCTTCCTCACTGTCGAAAGAGTTTGTCGCAAAGCATTAATGCAAGTGTTTGACGAATTAATCACATTTTAGAAATATCTTTTTAAATCATATTGAAGTATTGGTAACACTTTTCAATAAGGTCCCATTAGTTAAAGCATTAACTAACATTATCAAACAATAATAAGCAATATATTTTCTACAGTATTTATTGATCTGTTAAGATTAAACAAAACAACTGTTCATTGTAAGTTCATGTTAGCTCAGGATTTATAATGTAAAATAAAATAAAAAATAATTGAAATTGTTTATAGACACAACTGTTCAAAAGTTTGCGGTCGGTGAGATTTTAAGTCTCTTATGTTCAACAAGGCTGCATTTATCTGATATATTAAAATAACTGTTTTCTATGTGAATATCTAGTAAAATATAATTTATTCCTGTGATCAAAGCTGAATGTTCAGCATCATTACTCCAGTCTTCAGTGTCACATGATCCTTCAGAAATCACTCAAATATGAGGATTCGCAGCTCAAGAAACATTTATGATCATTATCAATGATGAAAACAGTTTCATTTCAGGATTCTTTGATGAAAAGTTCAGAAGAACAGCATTTATTTGAAATATAAATCTTTAGTAACATTATAAATGTCACTTTTGATCAATTTAATGCATCCTCGCTTAATAAAAGTATGAATTTCTTTTTAAAAACAATCGTACTGATTGTTCTTCGTGGCAGTGTGTTCTTCATGTATATTCATATTTATAGGGGCTACACTCTTAATTTGCTCTCTTTGTTTGATGACAGAATAAAGCGGCGTGAGAAAGAGACCGAATAGAGAGACTGACTGAATTGAATGCATTCTTGCTGAATAAACGCATTAACGTCTAGCGATCACGTGATCACTCCACGTACCTTTGGCTTTCTGCTCGCTCTCCTGCTGGCTGCTGTTGCTGAGCGTCAGACTGCAGTTGCTGTTACTGTTGCAGGACAGGTTTCCGTCGAAGGCCTTGGAAGGGGATCCCGCCTCCTCTTCCCGATGGATCTCCGGGATCTCTCCACCTAAACTCTCCACCTCCACCGTGCTGCTGTCGGACTCGCTGCGTCCCCCGGCCCGCTCCTCCATCAGGGGTCCTTCGGGTAACGAGGCGTGTTGAGGACTGGCGGGCAGCGAAGGCGCGCGGATCTCGGGCAGAACCTCAGCGGGACCTTCGGCTACGGCGGGAGACTCCGGAGTCGTCGGAGGCGTATTGAGGACCGAGTTGGTGCCACTGCTGGGGTTCTCCTGAAGCTTCTCCTCTGCGATCTCTTCTTCGTCGTTGTCCCGGACCGGTTCGGTGCTCGGCTCGTCCGGAACGGTTCCTGCAGGAGGAGGAGGAGGAGAGTTCGCCGCCTCCGTGTCCGAGTCCGAAAACAGCTCTTTTAAAATCTTCTTGGGCCATTGAACTTGAATGCTGGACCAAACGTCCTTCTGGCCTTTGGTACGAGAGCTGGGCGACCTGTCATCGATCCCTGTGGATATTTTGGCTCTTTTCTCTGGGATTTCCCAGAATCCTGAACACCCGCTTTTATTCTTCTCCTTGACGCCGTTGTATTTCTTCGAAGGCGAGCTCTTGGTTTTCGGATGCCCTTTTGGTATCTCCTTGGGTTGAAGTTCAGTTGCTTCGTCTTCAGAACTGCTTTCGCCTCGATCCTCCACCGGATCTCGTTCTTCCAACTTTTTCGGCGAACTATTTGGTAGCCAATCGCTGCCTCTACTGCTTCTAGTTTTGCCTTTCGCTGGACTTTTCAAGCTGCGTTCGCCTAGAACTTCTGCTTTTTTTCTTCTGCCGCCGGATCCTTCCACGTCCACCTCAAACTGGCACTTCCTCTTGCCCGATTCTGGGCTTTCCTGGACGGTGGGATCCTCGTCGACAACTGTGGGAGCTTTGAAGCCTTCAGACGGGCTTCCGGTTTCCCAGTGCTGTGGTGTTAGCGAGCGCTCTGGAGGACCTCCTTTCCGAAGACTCGCTCGTCCTCCTGGATGATCCTCTTCGTCATGATCAGCATCATCATCTTCTTCTCGTTCACTGTCATCTGTGGAGCTTTCTGAGACTATGGGAAACATAGGAATGGATATCAAACATTAACTGCTAAATGAGACCATAACAGGGTTCCCACAGATTTTGATAAATGAATTTTCATGCAGAGTTGTCCATCTTAAAGTCCAACTCAAGTAAACTTAAAGGTGAAGTATGCAATTTCTCAGACACTAGTGGCACAAAATGGAATTGCAAAAACAATCACTTTTTCCAAAGATGTTTCCCAGACACTCCACGCTACTGTCTGTACCAAGTGGCTGTACCTTTTGATCTCTCTCGTGAATCCGACACGGAAGTGACTTAAACTGCAGTTCATCGACAGGCCACTAGAGACCGGCTTCAAAATTGAATCAATCCCATAAACCCCCATGTTAAAACTTTACAGCAGAAAAAAAATAGTTTACGGCCTGGTACAAAAAGTGGTTTTGGTCTATATTGCTAATTTTGCCCTTCATGAAAACTGTGAGGAGGGTGAATTTTTTTATAACTCATCCGTTTAAAATATATCAAGCCTTATTACATGGCTTGGCTGAATTCCAATGTAGAATGCGGTCTGTTATTTCTTGATAACAGACCGCTGCGAGCTATAACAGACCGTTACCATGCAAAACAGTGCGTTGCTATGGACGCGGAACGGACTATTTTCTTTGGCGGAAGCAATACAATCGTTTTTAAAACAATAAACTCCTTTTTAAATCAATAATTTGTGTCAAATTAATTATTTATTTTGTAGGTAGCCATGTAATAAGCGGGATAATGTATAGAGAGGCGGGCGTTATAGCGAATAACAAGCCCTTCAGGCTGTCAAGACCCCTCCGCTTCGCGTCGGGTTCTCGTTCAGCCTGTCGGGCTTGTTATTCGCTATAACGACCGCCTCTCTATACATTATCCCTTACTTAAAGTTCTGCATAATTAAGGGCGTGGCCACTTGAGTGACAGGTGGATTGCCGCTGATGTCACTACTAGCCGTTTGCAGGGGTTAAAGTGAAAAAAAATCCTGAGCCTGAAAATTTTTTGGGAGGCGCGGGTGGGGGTGGGGGGGGGGGGGTGCGGTGCCTTGGGCTTCATTGGCACCATTTATTTTCAAGCATGTTAATGGCATATTTTTATGAATAAAGACCAGTATCACTGATATAGCTACTTATGTCTCTTTGTCCAAAATTTGAAACATTTATTAGGCTTAAAAAAATATAAATTAAAAGTTGTTAAGTAAACTTAAAACAATCATCACTTAAACCCATAATAAATGTAATATTTACCTGTACCTTACCTGTCTAACCAATGTGAATATAGAAATTGAATACGTTTATAAAACAGTCCGCACTGCATAAATTATAAATGAAAAATAGATTAATCCTTAAGCGTTTGGCGGTTAGTAATTTTCTCTGTTCCCATTGTTCTTTGGTTAACTTTACTAACAGAGAGAATTGCTGTCACTTACCAGCCACTGCTGACAGGATCTCACGCATTCTCTACTCTTTACGAACTATTTAAGATTGTATTTAACTCATTTTACTGTTCTTGTGAAGATACTCGACAAAACTGACATTTTGACATAGCCTAAATGTGTGTGTTATGGTTCGTACAAGCGCGAAAGGGAACTCGATGGCGCGCTGTCGACTGCGAATGCGATACTGGCGCGCGTCTTTCTGTGTGTGTGTGTGTGTGTGTGTGTCAGGAGGACATTCATTCACTGACAGCGCGTCACTGACAGCGCTCTTTTGTCTTCTCGCGCATTGATAGTTTAAAACATTTGCGTGAAGGAGAGCATGATCATATAACCCAAAGGATGACAGAAAGAACAGACGCTGCGATAAATATTTTAATACGTTAAAGCTGGACAAATTAATCGCATGCGTTTACTTTGACAGCACTAACGTTAGGCTACTTGTTGTACATTGCTGACAGAAAATGCTGCGGTTTAAAGTGGACTCGTTTTCATGGTAGGCCTACACAGAATGTGTTTTTTTTTTTGTAAGCTACACAGAATATTTAATTAAATATTCAAATGAAATATTTAGCCAAGTCTGAAGTTACCAAGGAGCAGCATATGTTAACGTTAGCTCAGTTATCAACAGGTGTAGACAGAAAAGATGATTATCCTGACCTGAGCTAATTTACTGAACCAACTCACACCTCTCCTTTCTTTCTTTTCATCCATGATGACATTAAAGTCACGTACCGTTACCTGTTGTTTCTGGCGTTTCATCGCTGTCTGTGCTGCAACCGCTAAGTTACTCGCTCATTAGAACATTCAGTGAGCTATTTTACACAGGCTCGGTCCTGCTCCGAGTCCTCCATGTCAATGACGGCGTGCGGTTAAACATCATAACAAACGAATTTGAGTGGGGGTGGGGAGGACAACGGGATTTTGGAAAGTGTCCCCATAGGAAATTACGCCCGTGCAGGACATCATCCCCAAGCATCATGAACTAGCGCTCCTTTCCCCCACAACGTTAACGTGACGTATAAATCTCAATCACACTGTGTTGCCAGGCCCCGCCCTGCTCTGCTTCTGATAGGCTTGTAACGTTAGTAGAGCTGCGTTTCTTTCATATGATTGGTAGGTGAAATCAATTGACTCGAAAATATTAAACCGCATGCAAGATTCAAATTTATTTATTTTTCTTCCTCACGGCCGCACGCCGGAGATCCGGCACGGTGCCGGAATACTTTAAGCCCTGCGTTTGTCTGTTAGCGTCACGTCACCTCAGATAATCCGCCTCTTTACCCATTTTCGTTTATCCGGGAGTGACGCGCTGCCAAGATGGTGACGGCCGGCTCCGCCCACTTTGGGTTTCAAAAAAAGCTCTTCAGAAACCTAAGGGTGACGCCACGGACACTACGTCCATATTTTTTTTAATAGTCTATGGTCTGTACACACAGATGGTTGCTAAAACAAACAGATCAATGTTTTTAAAGTCTCACAAAATCACAGTGTCACCTGTCAGGACCAATGGTTCACTTGCAGTAAAAATTTCCCACTTTACCTTAAAAAAACATGACACATTATAAGACTCATAATTAAGCACTGTGAATATAAAGGTACCTGGGAGGCCGTTGAGAATAGATGTGATCTCGATGGGCTTGACGGGCGTCTGCTGGTTTAGTTCATCACCACACTCCATCTTCGAGAAGACATCACTGCCAGAGTTCGGCTTAGACAACCGATTGATGCGATTTCTGGGTGAAGGAAGATCCTCTCTGTCCGTCAATCTCTCTAATCGGTCTCTTTCTCGCTCCGCTTTATTCTGTCATTAAACAAAGAGAGCAAATTAAGAGTGTATTCCCTATAAATATGAATATACATGAAGAACACGTTCAAAAGTCTGAAGTCAGTACGATTTGATTTTTGTTGAAAGAAATTCATACTTTTATTCAGCAAGGGTGCATTAAATTGATCAAAATTGACAGTAAAGACAATGTGTAAAGATAATGTTACAAAAGATTATATTTCAAATAAATACTGTTCTTTTGGGCTTTCTATTCATCAAAGAATCCTGAAAAATAACGCAAAAATAATCACAGTAAACTGTTTTCAACATTGATAATAATCATAAATGTTTCCTGAGCATCAAATCCTCATATTAGAGTGATTTCTGAAGGATCATGTGACACTGAAGACTGGAGTAATGATGCTGAAAATTCAGCTTTTATCACAGGAATAAATTACGTTTTACTATATATTACAATAGAAAACAGTTATTTTGAATTGTAATACTATTTTACAATATTACTGTATTTTTTATAAAATAAATGCAGCTTTGGTGAACAGAAGAGACATCTTTAAACAACATAAAAAATAATTTTCATAAGATCAAAAACATCTTAAAAAAAAAAAAAAAAAATCAGACTGTACCTTTATTTTTTTGCGGTGCTTTATTTTAGGAACGTTCTTATTGGCTGGTCTGACAATCTTATCGGCTTTGATCCACTCGTCATACCTGTCAAGAGAAACAGTTGGTCAACATTTACTTATTAATACATCTCCAAAACTGATAAAACTCTGCGTCTTGTTGCAATAATGAAATGCAATGTCCAAATAATGAGAAATTACATCGTACAAGTCACACAATTCCAAGATATAAAGTCACTATTAAGAGAATAAGCACACTGTATACATAAAACATTAGCTGCATTTACATGGACCCCAATAATACGTTTGTAATCGGACTGGTAGCACAGTCAAAAAAATAATAAATAAATAAATAAATAAAATTCACACGAAGACACGTCAAACAGAATGAATTGAAATTTCATTCGGATTGTAAGTGGTGGTTTAAACCATTTCTAATCCGATGGAGAGGACATGGAAACACTTGATCGGATTGAGAACCGAACCTGGAAAGTTTCATTTCCGATTGAAACAGAAAGTGTCCATGTAAATGGGCATGATGCTCAGAAGGTCCTGCTCTATTTTTGTCAGCAGCAAGAAATCAGCTTCAAGTCTCAATGCTTCATATGGCGGCTGAAGAACTGCCATTGAGATGAATGGGAACGCTAACGTGTCGCTCTCTGAGTTCACAAGATCCACCTCCTGATACGGGTCACTGCAGTCCAGTAAATGGCAGCGCACTTTCACACTCCATTAGTCTCTGATCGACCTCTCAGGCACAGAAAAGAAGCCAAAAAGAGAGAAGCCAAATATTCAAATCAACCAACAAGTTCTTCCTCTGCCTCAAAGACGATAGCAAGGGGCTGTTTCTGTAACCATTTCCACAGAACGACAAGTCTCAGCTCTGGTTTACAGCTGGTGTTAAGATGCGTTTTGGTCGATCGGATCACAAGTAGACGAGGGAGACACATTCCCGTTTACACCTGGTGTTTTAATCCGCCTCTTTTCTCCACTTTCAAACACTTCTGTCCTGATTTCTTCCAGGGGAGGGTCTATGGGAGGGTAAATGTATGGGTTTCTTCAGATCTATTTACACATGAACCCGACCGGAGAAAACAGGAAAACATACGGAGAACATCAGCTTTGGTTTCTGCTCGGACAGCCACAACACCAGCCGAACACTGAGTGTGTGTGTGTGTTAGTTCATCTTCAAACCAAACTTCATAATGTTAACGCTTTAGGTCAGTAGTCAGAAAGCAAGCGTCTGTTGTGTCTGTTCGAACAAATTCGATCACATGAGCGTTTACATGACGAAAGCAATCCGGTCGAATGTGTTTCCAACTACCTCTGGAAATGTGTTTGAAAGTGGACAAGCTCAAAACATTTTAGACCCCGTTTACACCTGTGTTTAGTGTTTTCCACTTGTGATCCGATCGACCAAAGCACATCTTAATACCAGGAGTAAACAGGGCCTCAGACACGCACACACACACGCACACACACACACCAGATTGCACACAGTCCAACTGATGCATGTTGCACACAAAACTAAAAGGCACGGTGTTCACAAAGTACAAGCTTCACATTACAAGCGCTAATTGCTAAAACTACCAAAGTTTCCCAGATTAGTGCATCAAATCTTTCCAAGTTTTGAGGCACTAATTAGTAAAATAGAACTGCATCAATTACACCAGTGAAATAATCTGTATTTAGCACCTTTGGATCACACATTTCCTACTAATTTGCATCCACTGCATTGTGATTAAAACAAATTTCCACATACGTACATATATATATATATATATATATATATATATATATATATATATATATATATAAAAAGCTGGTCACTTGCCGTGTCCGTCAAACTGCAATAGAGCATTGCTGTGATAATGTATTTTTGTAGGCCAACCCGTACGTTCGCCTCACCCTTTTTCCCTTGACAAAAACACAACAGATTTTTCCACTGGGCTTTGGATTATAAGCACTGTGACCGACAAGAGTTACACATTTTGTTCATCATGATAATCTTCACAAATGAACAAATAAAGTCTAAATACAATCTGCAAAAATAAAAAGCTATAAACGAACTACACCACAGTCGCACGACTTCAACCTCACCACCATTAAGCTTCGCCAACTCCATCAGTCTCTCCTTAAAAAAAACATTCTCCCTGGAAGTCTGAGTTTAAAAAACATGAGTAATGCAGCCTTTTAATGTCGTTTAAAGTCCCTGATGACATCTGTCGTCCCACACGGACACTTGGTGTAGAATAAAACATGAAAACACCTAGAGCTTGTGTTCACCACAGACCTCGTTTCAGGCATTTAACCCACTCAAAAGCCCATCGACTGACTTCAGGACGGTGGAACCGCAAGCGCTAAAATGCTCGTTTCCAGGTTTTGGCCTACAAAAACTCCACATGCACCAGCCTCTCTAACTCCAGGACTATAATCTGCTTGGGTCTACCAATTTTTTGGCAAATGCAAACAAATGAGGCATGAGTTCCCAGGGTCCTGCCTTACCTGACGTTCCAGCCACAGTAGTGCACCAGGTAGAGCACCTCTCCCCCCTCCAGGTCTGACTCTTTGACAGTGGCTTCGTACGTCTTCAGATTTCGGCCTCGCCCATACCTCACCTGCACCTTCATCCCAGGAGGGTAACACTCAAACTCCTCCCCTTCCTCCCACTCCTGACTGCTGACATCCCTGCAAGAAAGACAATTCAGTACTTCCCGTTTCCTGGCCCTAGGCTTTTCCCACAACCGCCCTCCCCAAAAAACCCACCCTGAAATCTCGCTTTCTCAGCCTAGTGCTTCTGAAATCTAAATGTTCCTCATCTTTCCCTGTCGGATAAGTCTAACACTAAAGACATTATGGGGTCATCAGCCGGCTGTCTGAAACCTCAACCTGGAATATATTAAGAATCTGGTCTAAAACTGCCTGATTCGTTTTAAACACCTGAACATGAATCTTCTGTCATCATTTACTCACCCTCATGAAACCTGTGTTTCTTCTTCCACTTGAAGAATCTCAAGCTGCTCTTTCCATATAATGAAAGCATTGGCTGTCAAGCTCCAAAAAGGGACTGAAATAAATAAACATGCCCAATCCAAGTATTCAGAAGCCATACTATTTTGTATACTAAGTCAAACTCTCTGCAGTCCAACTTGGATGATTTATGATATACGCGGAAAACTTGGAATACCATATACATATCTGGATAAAGACAACTATCCGTCTGCAATGGCATTCATCTCAAAGGCAGTCTGCTGGGAATACACAACCAGCATCTTTGCTCATGGGTACTGGACATTGACATCTTTTTAACCTGAACTGTGAGTGTCATGTGACGGATGACTCTACAGCTCTAGGAAAAGGACATCACTGATTGGACGGCTAACGGCACTTAAAGAAGAAAGTCTCAAACCCTTCACTGCTGACTATCGTGAGCTATAATGTCAAAGACAGCAGACAGAGAAGAATAAAGTTCTATCGAAAAATAATAATATAATTTATAATTTATATATATAAACTTCTACATAAATTTCATATATATAATATCTATTTATTTGGATTTTTTATATCCTTATAGAAAAATATACTAAATAAAATGTTAAACAGTATGATATATATATAAAATGTACATAATTCACTTATATAAAACTATTCATTATTTTAATTATTTTTTTATTCATTTTATTTTAATTATTTTTTGTCCATTCTAAGTTCTATTATTTTTTTTTTAAATATACAGTATATAAATAAATTTTATAAAAACTGGATACTAGTGAAACTTCTACAGTAATTTTTTACATGTTATAAAATGTATATATATATTTATTTATTTAGATTTTTTTCATATTATATATATATATATGTATATGTTTGACTAGAATAAAACTTCATTTTAAGAATTCACAACTTCAATTTTTATTTAAAAATTGTATCATGTTTTATCGTGTATAATATATGAATAATGTACAGTATATATTCCATAAATTGAAATAAAACGTTAAAAATATGATTAAAAAATAAAATCACTGAATACTAATGAATCTATGATAATTCTTCTTACATTTATTATATACATAAATATGTAAAAAATAATACATATTTAAGTAAAACATCTACAATAATATAACAAAAAAAGTTATATCCCAGAATACACAATTACCACACCCATTAGGGTGTGGTAATGCCGTCTACTAACCACCAATGCTAATCAACAAAAACCTGTAAAAAAGAAAAAGAAAAAAAAGCTACTTTTATGGAAATATGAATGTTATTTTTTACTCTGTTTTGGAGCTTGACAGCCTGTGGTCATTACATGAACATTCTGCTAAACGTCTCCTTTAGTGTTTCACTGAAGAAATCCAGCCATACTGGTTTAGACCAACATGAGGGCGAGTAATGATTCTTCTAACTAGAAGATATTTCAAATGTGACTTTGAACTTGAGTTCAAGATGTGTGTGTGTGTGACAGGGAAAGGGTCAAAGTGCAGCAAGAGGGGCACAGCGAAGCTCAGCAAAGGGGCAAATCACAATCACGTTAGAGAGCAGAGAGGAAGCCACGTTAGACAGGTATAGCACACTGAACTCTACCACTCAAATCACTTCACAGAGTTCAACCGAGAAACAACCCTGGTTAGTTAGCAGCAGACAACCTTCAACTAGTGATGCAACAACTGAGCTGGTACTAGGCAGGACCCTGGTTCCACATAGTTACTGATTCAATACAGAAAATGAAGGGGAAAAGCATCATTGGAAAACCACCACTGCAGGATGACTGTTGAGACGGCAGCAAAAAAAAGCATCTGTGAAAACCAGCTGAATAATCAGATCACTGCTACGTGAAGGAGATTAGTTAGGCAGTTTAATCTCAAAAACGCAAAAGTTACATGTGCATCCAAATGCTTCAAATTAGAGACAATGCAACCAGATTTAGTTCAGGGACTGAAGTGTAGAGGTGGGAATCGTTTGAAATGTAACAATTCTGATTCCATTTGTAGTTCCGTTCCGTTCATTAATGATGGCGTTTAGAATTTTGAGTTCAACATGACTAGACAGTAAAGTGAGCAATTCCTTAGACTAAATCAATTCCATTGCTTATGAGATCAAGAACCAATTATAATAAAGTCATGAAAATAAAGCTTTTTTTGCGGAACAGAGCGGCTTCTCGATTCCCAACCCTACCCAGACACACGGCTCGACGTGATCTCAGCATCAGGGTCTGTTCTCATCCACACAACGACACAGCAGAACACTAAAGGCATGATATGAGAGAGCGGGAAGCATCGGGAAACACTTGGGAAGCAGTGGGAGAGCTTAACTAGTCAGTCCATCGCTCGACTGAGCTTCAAAGTCACACCTGAATAGTTCAAGACAAATCTTAACAGCCAAAACTCACAGATGCGAAGAGATCATTTTTCCACAAAAAACGGTGCCGGAATAATTCAAACTGGACTTCTGCTGACTCATAATCAGCTACAGGTTTTATTCAGCAAGGATGCATTTCATTTTTCAAAAGTGACTGTAAAAATGTACTATAATGTTACAAAGTTTCAAATCAATTCTGTTCTTCTAAACTTTCTATTCATTACAGAATCCTGAACAAAATTTATCCACCAAAAATATGAAGCAGCACAACTGTTTTCAACATTAATAATAATCAGAAATGTTTCTTGAGCATCAAATCATCATATTAGAGTGATTTCTGAAGGATCATGTGACACTGAAGACTGGAGTAATGATGCTGAAAATTCAGCTTTGATCACAGGAATAAATTACATTTCACTATATATTTACATAGAAAACAGTTATTTGAAATTCTAATAATATTTCAAAATTTTGAACAGTATTTTTGATCGAATAAACTGAGGCCAAACTTTTGAAAGATGGCGTATGATGACATAATTGACTATGTAACCCGCTCACAAACACACAATACATTGCGGTATTTATATTTATTACTTATTTTAAAGCTATTAAATCGATAGAAATTGAACTAGCTTTATTCCATCACCAGCTGGCGGTGATATACAAGTCAAGAATTAATGAAATATCTAACAAATGAAATTCACAGCAATTCACGCGTGACATTGATCATTTAAATATTCTTATTTCCAACAGACGGGAACAATAAAAAGTGCAGCGAAAATTAGAATGGAGGCCTTTTTTGCTGGAGACATGTGGGATGGTTCAAGATAAGATGGAAAAAGGGTGTGTGTGAGAGAGAGAGAAAGCAAGCTAAAAAGGCACACGCTTCGGCCAACATGCAGTTTCAATAAGCGGGCGAGTGACATGACTCAACCAGAGAGAAACTACAGCAGCATCCACCATCAAAACCAGCCAAATGTTTCCACATAACACCATTATTAAGTGCTTTCATGATCTCACTTTTTGATCGTTTCTCCCAAATTCTCTCCGGCTTCGCCTAACATGCATCATTCTCTGAGCACATCTCTGTTTCTCTCTCTCTCTCCCCCACTGAAGCTCAGAGATGAAGAGACACCTACCCTGACAGATCTTTGCTGTCGGGTTCCTCACACGGCTCCTCCTTCACGTTCTCCGTGACGTCACTCTCCGCTGTCGGTCCGCACTCTTTGGCCTCTTCGTTCGCATCATTCTCCTCTTCATCAGCGTGGTTATCATCATCCTCCTCCTCCTCCTCCTCCTCATTCACGCTGCTGATATCTGCTTTATCTTCACATGGTGCCGTGGTCTCGGTCTTCTCCTCCTGAGGAGAAAAAACACGTCACCCTCACCGTTATAATCTTGCAATTAATATGATTTGACCCTAATTAAACTATGATTTAGCTACATCTGTAAATGCATCAGTGTTTTCGCTTCAGCAGCTTGTGTTTGGGGGAAAAAACAAAAGCATGACTTATAAATAAACATGAGGTCAGACGATCCTGCCGAGAGACACAATACACAGCTGTTTGTCTAAAGTCTTTCAAAGTCAATACTAGTTTTCTGCACAGTGTGTACTGTACACTGCCTATCAGCGGCTAGTGAAGAAGTAATAAGTCACACTATAAGGTTGCTAAAAACATGGTGACAATATGTTTTAGATAATTATCAATTGGAAATGTTATAAAAAACAGTACTGATCAGCACAAAAAGGGAGGCATCATCAAAACTGAGCATTACATTTTCACACGATCAATAAAAACAAATACATAAATGCATAAATAAATGTTTTTTACACATGCACATTATTTCTGTGTGATTATTTAGTAAAACGTAATTTATTCCTGTGATCAAAGCTGAATTATATATGAGTAGTATAAGTATGAGTAGTTTAAGTATGAGTAGTATTGGTGTGGGTAGTATGAGTAGTATTGGTGTGGGTAGTATTCAGTGTGGGTAGTATGAGTAGTATTGGTGTGGGTAGTATGAGTATTGGTGTGGGTAGTATGAGTAGAATTGGTGTGGGTAGTATGAGTATTGGTGTGGGTAGTATGAGTAGTATTGGTGTGGGTAGTATGAGTATTGGTGTGGGTAGTATGAGTAGTATTGGTGTGGGTAGTATGAGTAGTATTCAGTGTGGGTAGTATGAGTAGTATTAGTATGGTAGTATGAGTAGTATTAGTGTGGGTAGTATGGGTAGTATTAGTATGGTAGTATGAGTAGTATTAGTATGGGCAGTATGAGTAGTATGAGTGTGGGTAGTATTAGTATGGGTATTATGAGTAATATGAGTAGTATTAGTATGAGTAGTATTAGTGTGGGCAGTATGAGTAGTATTAGTGTGGGCAGTATGAGTAGTATTAGTGTGGGCAGTATGAGTAGTATTAGTGTGGGCAGTATGAGTAGTATTAGTGTGGGCAGTATGAGTAGTATTAGTGTGGGTAGTATGAGTAGTATTAGTGTGGGTAGTATGAGTAGTATTAGTGTGGGTAGTATTAGTATGAGTAGTATTAGTATGGGCAGTATGAGTAGTATGAGTGTGGGTAGTATTAGTGTGGGTATTATGAGTAATATGAGTAGTATTAGTATGAGTAGTATTAGTGTGGGTAGTATTAGTGTGGGTAGTAAGTAGTATGAGTAGTATGCCATAGCAGAAACCCCTGAGATGATGTTTTAGTACCTTCAGCACATGCTGTGTGTTGGAAGTCTCCGGTTCTTTGAGGGCTTTCTGTTCTTCTTCTGTATTTAGAGATACACTGATTCCTCCGCTGACTGTTTCCTCAGTGTTCTCCTCACTCTTCCCACTCGTCTTCTCACCCGTTTTATACGGCAGATCCATGCGGAACGTGATCCCTGTGGAGGAGCAGTAGTCCTCAAAGCCGTACAGGTACCTGCAGGAGCATCAGCACACAACACGTTATCAAATCATCATGATTTCTGAAGGATCATGTGACACTGAAGACTGGAGTAATGATGCTGAAAATTCAGCTTTGAGGACAGGAATAAATTACACTTTACTATATATTCACATAGAAAACAGCTGTTTTACATTTTATTAACATTTCACAATTTTACTGCTTTTTTGATCTTGTTAAAAACATTTAAAAGTCGAATTTATTCTAAACTTTGACCGTTCAATAGTAACTTTAGACTTTTGGTATTCAGATGATCTGATCCACACTGAGCAATCTTGTTAAAGAAAGGCAAAATGAGCATGAAACGTGGAACTGCTGGTGGCACTATAGGTTCTGATAGGATGTGTGCAACTGTTCACCACACAGTTCTGTCATCACCTCGGGAGAATCAGAGAGCTAACAGACAGAACCGGCGAACACAGCGCTTGCTCTCTGAGCCACAAAGGTTTGTGGTAACTCGAACAACTCATGTTTGCTGTCACTGTCATCCTGAACGCAGAGATGCACGTACTTTCTGTAGGCACACTTGACGTTGTAACCGGCTGCGGAGTTGAGCACAGGGATGCCCAGATCCTGATACACCTGCTTCCAGACAGATCCGCTCTCGATCTGAAACACAGGGAGGGAACACGTTCTGCTCAGCGAGTGAAAGCTAAAGCAGACAAAACAACAGATTGTGGCGGCGTTTCGCTCTACGGGGAGCGATCAGAAATACAACTCACATTGTCAAATCCTCCGAGCTTGTGCACGAGCCGGTAGAGTTTAAAGAGGTTCAGATTCTTGTAGCCCAGCACAGGTCGTTTATTGATAGGAGTTCCTGCAAAAACGAAAAGAAGCTAGTTAGTGTGAGTTTCAAAGTAAACTCTGCGCCATTTGGCTGACAATTTATCCAAAGCGACTTGAAGAAAAATAGTGGATGACAAGCTCCAGTGCTGTTGTGGTCGTTCATTTACACGACAACGGCATGAAAACGCAAACTTTTGAAAACGTATTTCAAATTGCACGTTATTTTAAATGATTCTGTTATCGTCTCTGTGTTAACCACACAGGGTGAAATTCCAGGACTTTATCTCACTTGAAAAAAAAAATTCTTTATTATCTTTCAAATTCTATAAAAAAAAAAAAAAAAAAAAACTAATCAAAAAAAATGGTACAAATAAAGTGCAGCACGTGAAATGGCTGCGGTAACTTTGACCACTGAAAGGATAGATAATAGGACAAAGATATCGCTTTCTTTATTCAAACTGCTTTTTTTTCTACTATGAATATATGATTGATCAGAAGAATGAAATCTATATCATATACTTGAATGTTTATATGAGCAATATCATCTTTATAGCCATGTGAAATGGCTCTATATCAATGTGAAAAGAATGTTTTATCAATAAAACTAAACACTATTTTCTAATATAGCCTTTTGTCTTTCAATAATTCAAGTATTTCCAAGTTCCTTTTTATAAATATGAGTTTTCAAGGACTTAAATAAAAAAAAGTCAACTTTAGCACTTTGAGGACCTTGTACGAGAACTGACTACAAAAACACGAATTTGTGAAAACGGTGACATCATGCGTATTACGTGTTCGGTCCATAGGAGCGTAGTGTTTCTTTACAAAGTGTCATTGCCATCTACTGGCCTGGCAGCAGAATACAGTTATTTTAGTCGTTTTCGTGGATCCGTGTGAACGGGATCGTTTTGACAATGTTGTCGTCTGAACATGAAAAACGCAAACGAAAAACGTTTCCATTTTTTAGTATATAGTTGTTGTGTAAACATACCCTAAAACTAATCATAATCAATTTCTGTTATTGAAATAAAGCTGAAATTATATATAATATTTATATTAGGTTAAAAACTTAAAAACGTTGCCTTGGAAGCTAATTGAAATACATACATTTAAAGTTGAAGAAATACAATTACAAAATAAATAAATACAGAAATGTAAAAAAATGTATAAAAATAACAAAAGCACAAATTTACTAAAATTATAATGAAAATTGTACTCAAATTGTAAAACAAAAAGCAAAACATTAATAAATACTACAATATTATACCAATAATACTAAACAGTGACACTACTCACCTCTATCCTCCATAAATTTGTAAAGCTGCTGTTGGAAGTTGTCTTTCTCTTCTGGGAACGGCTCCACTTCCTCCTGCATACAGGAAACACAAACGCACACAGAGCCGGGTGTCATAACAGAAAGTACTGGGTGAAAAGTACTGGAAAACTTCGGATATAAACACTGATGTCTATGGATCAAAGCTAATCACCTTTTGAAAGTAACTTGGCGCTTCAAATAACGATTATATTTATTACACCGTTACACCAGTAGGTGGAGACAAGTGACTGTCCAAATGTGTTTGTCATTGAATCATTCATTCAAGAGATTTGCTCAAAAACACAGATTCGTCCAGTGATGAAACAAGTAGAGACTTTATGAGTGAGTCATTGAATCATTCACTCTTTTCATGTTTAAATAATTCATTTTAAATAGAGTTCTGACAAAATATCAGTTGCTGCAGTCTAAGTAAATTACATGTTATTTTGGAGAATCGTGATCTCTGTTTGAAACTGAAGTAGTTAACTACACAAACTATTTAGAGGGAGAATATATTTACACTCCCCAATGATGGATTAAAAATACAGAAATGAATATTTAGTAAAACAATTTATTCCTGTGATCAAAGCTGAATTTTCAGCATCATTACTCCAGTCTTCAGTGTCACATGATCCTTCAGAAATCACTCTAATATGAGGATTTGCTGCTCAAGACACATTTATGATTGTTATCAATGTTGAAAACAGTTGAGCTGCTTCATATTTGTGTGGAAACTGATGCATTTTATCTTTCAAGATTCTTTGATGAATAGAAAGTTCAAAAGAACAGCATTTACTTGAAATTGAAATCTTTTGAAAAATCATATTACTTTTCATCAATTGAATGCATCCTTGCTAAATAAAAGTATTAATTTCTGAATAAGAAAAATCCTACAAACCCTCAAAATTTATCTTGATAACAGTGATTGACAAACTATTTTGATGCACAAGGAAAACATAAAATGGTGAGCAGGGGTTCGAATGATTCAGTGTGTCTTTCTGTGAAAAGAATCAATTAAATGAACCGATTCACTAAAATGAGTGAGACCTTCCAGCGAGAACAAGTTCAGTTTAGCAAGAATAGATGATTTTTGCCTAAATTTGACCATTAAACTACGCAATATGAGAAAAAAATAGCTTGGTTTTGTTGTTTCTTGTTAGAAAGAGTATCTTGTTAGTGACTGGGAAAGCCACAGTATTATGAAAACAGCTGAGAAACGGTCACACTACTGAAAGATGTGGTTAAGGTTAGTATCGTCAAGACCGTTGAATCAACTCATGCTTTCTGTGGCAGACTGTCTGGCTGTGATGTGGTTTTCCTCTGTAATCTAGATTACACACACAGACACGTCAGTAGTTTTCATTCCACACGAACAGTTAACAGTGTAAGGTTAACAGTTAAACCTGTCATCACACACGCACAAGCTGTTCATCTCTCACTCTCTCATGAAGAAACACGCCGCTTAAGCTCCACAGGTGATATTTCGTGGTCAATAAATCAAGGTTAAAGAACGGCTGATGACAGGAGCTCGTGCTGTAGGGGTGAAAGCGCCACTATATAGACTACTAGGGGTGTGCGATATTGACAGAAAAATATATTCCGATATTTTCAGGGATTTTTCCGATAATGATAATTAGACGATATTTTTCAGAGTGTGTTATTGTGTTGGTACCTTGGCAGGTTTTGGGCTGCCGTGGACAGCCGACTACTAAAGTTTTTGATATTCTTCATATTGTGTGCGGTGGTTAGTTCGCAGAAGTGACAGAAATGATCTTTTACAATAAGTTTAAATTGATTTCTACCTTTTTGTGGGCATTTTTAACTTTATAAAGCCATTTTAACTTAATTAAATGTATGCATCATCTTTTGTGTCAAATTCTTTCATTTAATCAATAAATTATATTAGAATAATAAGACATAATAGGGCTGTTACAATCAAATGTAATCAGTATCAACAAAAGAAATAATGTTTTGATGTTTTAAACATAAAACGTTGAATATTGATACATTGAAATTATTTAAAAAATGAAAAGATGCTTTAAATGTGAAATTAAAACCACCAGTAGGTTACAGAAAGTCACTGTTAATGAGCGAGTTCAACTGATTCATTCAAACGGCTGATTCATTCAGGAACGAAGCATTTGACTGTCTTAATGAGCGAGTCATTGAATCATTTGTTCAAACGATTCGTTCATTCACTACCGTGTGAAACAGTCCTGTGGCTTTGTTTGGAACTATTTTTGTTGGCGAAATAGAGCAAAAACAGGCAACATTGTGTCTAAAATGTAAGCCACTAAATTTTAACTTATTGTTTATTGAACTGTTGTATAAAATCAATATCACATATGTAATCAAGCTGATATTTGGAGAAAAAACTATATTAAATTATATAAATCAAGAGTTCAGATGCAAAAACCTCTAAGTGCCATCTGAATTTCTTTTCTAGAATGAACATTTTTATCAAGCTTGTATATTTAAGTTAAGTAATTTCACTTAAATGGCAATTAATAGGTAATTTTCATTAAAATTTGAGTGAAATTACTGAACTTAAATATACGAGCTTGATAAAAATGATCATTCTAGAAGAAAATTTCAGATGGCACTTAGAGGCTTTTGCATCTGAACTCTTCAAATATAAAAGCCATACAGTATTTTTTTGTCCTCTTATCTTGAATATTGGGTGCATTTTAAATGCTTTTTAATAGACTAAATCACACAATGACAGCGTGCACTAACCTCTAACCTACTAGATTACATCACATAAGGTATGCATGTGTGTTTTTGTAAAGTGAGCGACATACTCGATAATTTCAGATTGCACATCGTTAAAACAACAATCACGATATTATTTTAGACGATATATATCGCACACCCCTATCGACTACATCAACACAAGCATTAGGGCTGCGATCAGCGCAGATTCCCTGATTCAGTGTGAATCTTTCAGTGACGTTTCTCCCCAACACATGGTTTCTGTTGTCACCTCTTCCTCCTCGCCGCTGGCCTCTTCCTCTGGTTCCTCCTCCTCTTCCTCGTCATCATCCTCACTGCTTGAGCTTTCATCCTTCACCTCCGTCCTCCACGTGTTGGGCACAGTGCCGTTGCGCTGAAAGTCCCACGCTGCATCTAGCGCTGTGAAACACAAACAGAGACGGTGAGATTATATTGTGTCTCATTTTTCTTTTAGCACTTTTAAAAAAACGCTGTCCCCAGTTGTCATCCACTCGTTCAGCTCCCTGCTTCCGGAAGTATTTATTTTATTTTAGTGAAAACCAGTCATTTTAATTTTAGTTAAAGTTTTACAAATGGTATTGTACGTATTTTTTTGTTGTCTATATAGTATTAGTTATTTCAGTACTTCAAGTTAAGGTAAATGAAAATGAGCAACTAGTTTAAATAAATTATGTTTTTTATATATTTTATTTTGAATGTTTATTTTATTTCAAGTAATGAGAATGTTTTGGTAACACTTCACAAAAAGATTCCAATTGTTAATATTAGTTAACATCAACTAACAATGAAAAGTACTGTTAATTCAATATTTCCTAATACATTATTAAAATCAAACGTTGTATCGATTAATATCTAACATGAATAACTTAAAGATTAATAAATACTGAATCAAATGTATTGCTCATTGTTTGTTGATGGAATGAGACCCAGTGTTCCCAAAGTTCTTGATGGTTCTAGTTTTAGTTAACGATAATAACCGGCCCTAAACACACTCTGATCTGTAGGTGGCGCTCTTGCTCTCACCTGGTTTGAGTCCAGCGTCCGCTTTGGGAGCCTTCTCTTCATCCAGCACGCGAATGTCTTTCCGCAAAACTGTGTAACTGCAAGATAAAATAAAATGCTGTTAGCAGAGCTTCATACATATGAGAGAAAACATAATAAATAACCATCATCTTTAAGTCAATTACTGATCATAATTCAACACACTGCATGTATGAAACATTATTAAAACATTTTAAAACTCATCATGGTTGCCATTCATTATCGATTACAATTTCTTTACTGAATTAATTGCATTACATGCCCTGCAAAAACATGAACGTGGCACGTTAAGCATTTATTCCCGACATCCATTAAATCAGCTTCATCATCACACTTCAATAAGGGTTCATTAAAAATGCACAAAATTTGATGATAAAACCTTTATCCTGAGAAAAACTGTGATTATGTAAATCACACAACAGGCCATTTCTCAGTGCCAGAATATTGTACAGACACGAGCAACCGTATACACTGTATAAACAATTATCACTCAGAAATTGCAAGTCAATTTCACAAATTGTTACAAAGAAGCAGCAAGTAAAATTGAATAAAACATGAAATGTTGAAGTAGAAGGACTGAAATAGTATTTTTATGGAAAACATTCTCTAAAAATCTTTGTTTTAGTTTACAGTGTAGGAACATGAACCAAATACCTTCTGAAACTGCTTATATCGAGGGAATTAAGAGGTCTTTAAGGGTTAGAAGACATGTTTATGTTCATCAATATTTATAAATCTACATGTGGCAGTGATGTCATCACTTTCCCAGAGCAGACACTAGAGGGAGCAGTGAAGATGCAGACAGAAGTCAAGCTCTCATCGGTAATCAGAAGAACTTCCCCTCCCTCTCGCAGTGTCTCTTCTCTTCTCTGATGACGAGGGCGGGGCAACCTGTCACTCACATCTGATCCACCAATAGCAAACCACAACCATCCAAGCCCCGCCCTACATTTGTTCTAGTTTCAGAAGCGTTTCACTCGGATGTACGTCACAATAGGGAAGAAAAAACTAGCGCAAGTGTTTCATGCTGACTTTAAACTTTGGCATATAACACACACACACACACACACACACACACACACACACACACACACACACAAATGAGGCACTCAAATCATAGGCTGTGTCAGAAATCGCCCCCTATACCCTTATAGGGCACAATTTGAGGGAACAGCCATTTGCAGTGGTGTCCAAAATCATAGTGGACGTTATAGAGTGTGCTCATTCAATCCCACAATGCCCCGCAATCATGAGTGTACAACTGATATACGCTCAACGGCTAGAGAATACCCATAATGCATTGTGAGAGTCGCGCAACAAATGAATTCCCGTGTCTGACCAGAAGATGGCGAATCATCCATCCATCCATTTTCCAAACCGCTGGTCCAATGTGGGTACAGCATAATATCATACAGGTATAAATTCCTTTTAAAATGTATTATTGAATTGTTTATTAATGTATATACATAGTTTCCATGACAGAGTTCAAGATAAATCTATTCATTACTACTGGAGCTGCTAGTTTGCTCCATTACAAATGATTATTAAACAGCAAGCAGAGACTATGCAAAAAACGGCACTCAGTGTCCGAATTCACTCTCTCGTTCTCATTCACTCTATATTATATACTATTTACTATACCAGTGGACTAATGTATGAGTAGTGAATGAGGATATAGAGGGCGAGAATATCACAGAAACTAAAGGGTGATTTTGTTTTGATATAGTAACCAGCCGAAAAACCAATCCAAACACTGGGAATAACATTAGAAACAGAGTTTTGTCTATTCAGAGAGTCATCAGGAAGCTCCGGTGTGTATGATCACGGCACTCACAGGTTTTATTTCCCTGAGGTATAACACAAATATCTCCACAACCACACATTTCTCAGCACAGCGCTTGAATAAGACCAATTCTGTCGTTCCACCTTCAGCAGCGGCAGTATAAACTGGTTTCGGGAGGTTAACCCGAGACGGGCATTTAACTACATTTACCCCACAGAAACATCACGGGCTCCTCCATTACATGATGCCCAGCAGTGAGGTCCTCCATCATTTACAGTGTGTTTGATAAAATCACAGCTATAAACAGAAACAACAGCACTCGTGATGCGTTCACAGCTTGACTTCTTCTGCACCTCGAGAGCTAAAAGTAGAAGCACGGACTGAAATAACTTCATCTGAAAGCTACTCACAATTTTCCATCTTTGAAGGAGCGGACAAAAATGTTGTCTTTTTTCAGTGTCACATCTTCATGACAGTCTGGAGAGATGACCTTTAAAAAAAAAGAGAGACAAACAGAGGACAGATGAGAGTTCGGCACAGAAAGCATCATCTTTGCACCAACCTTTTACACCTAAGGAAATGAATACCAGGCAAACAGGTTTATTTTAACTTCAAAATATTTCATGCAACAAAAAAGGTCCATTAATCATTATATGTAAGTTTACTACCTTTACAGTTGTTTGTAATAATTACGTTTGTAATAATTAAGACTTTTTTTTGCATTTTTTACATTTATTTGATTTTGAAATATTATTACAATTTAAATCAGCTGTTTTCTATGTGAATATATTGTAAAATGTAGTTTATTCCTGTGATCAAAGCTGAATTTTCAGCATCATTACTCCATGTTGCTGTCTGGGATATTTTTGCGAAAACTTTAATACACTACCATTCAAAATCTATTCAAACAGCTCTTTTACATTGTAATAATATTCACAATATTACAGTTTTACTGTATTTTGTATCACAAAAATACAGCCTTGCTGAGCAGAAGAAAAAACAAACATAATAATTCAAAATTTTGACCTCTATTTTAGGATTCTATCCTTATTTTATTAAGAGATTGAATCTGAGATTGATAAAAGCTTGGTATGAATATTTTAGAGCTGTGCATTAAGGAAAATAATATGTCTTTTTTTTTTTTCAAATTCAGGCCTAAAAATAAATAAATAAATAAAAAATTCCCTGATGTTTCCATGATCATGTTGTGTGAAAAACAAAAAATGTCTTGAACATCCAAAACACATTGGATATTGGACATACGAAATCCTAATTGAAACTAGCATTTTAAAAAAGATTGATCCAGCCTTTATTTCCAACATGTCAGCCCTGACCTGAGGTTACTGTACAACAGAGATCAGACGAGCAGAGATCAGGAGCGTGTCATGGCTTCAAGAAACACCACAGACATTCACTGGCTTTGTTTTCCTCTCTCAATGCTGTCGTTCTAGCGAGAGCCGTGAGGAGGGGACAGAGAGCAGGAACATCATCTCTGGAGGAACACGAGCCACCAGGAATATTTAAAGGGCCAGTGACGGGTTTGCTGTGACCCTGTGAATCATCAACTACTGCATGTGAACGAGGGACAGATGTAGAAGAAATGAGAGAACGACTGCCTACATCAATGATGCCGCTCAATATATGCAACTTCAGAAAGGAACAGATGCATTAATCCTGGAGGAAGACTCTCTCCTGAAACCTGCACTGTTCATCATGTTTAAAGCAGAAGTGTGATACTTTTATCGTCAGAAAACTAATCATGGGTATATAGCTCAACACGGCTAGTCTTGTTTGAACCTCGTTTTCTTGATTTATCACGAGTGACATGTTTACAGATGAAACTCGAAAAATTAGAAGTTATCCTTTTGATGATTATGGCTTACAGCTTATGAAAACCCCAAATTCAAAATCTCAGAAAATTAGGATTAAAAAAAGGATATTAAATACAGAAAAGTCGGCCCTCTGAAAAGTATAATCATGCATATGTATATAGTTATATATACTAAATATATTAGTTTCACCTTTTAATTTGAATTACTGAAATGCACAAACTTTTGCACGATATTCTAATTTTTCGAGTTTCACTTGTATAGAGACACTATTCTGTACCGTTGCTAACAGGATAATCAGAAAGAGCTTATTCATAGTAACAGTAACAGACTTTTCTCTGCCATACAATATATTTGAAAATGAACTGCATGCCATTTAGCAACACACATCATCTAGCTTTTATTAATATGATATTCTAACATCGATGTAGTTTACTGCAATGTGCAACAGATGTCTTATCCAGACGCTGAGCGAACGCACAGAGTAACGGTATAGCAACTTTCAACACACTCACATGTATTTTAGTGTGATTGTTTTGAGCTGTGTTTTAATTGGTCAGATAAACTGGCCTTTATGAGTAGTAATTCAGCACTCCCAGCTGTTTCATTAGAACCAGATCAAATAATGTGAATTTAAGTGATCAAACGTAACTGTAACAAAGTTCAAGTTCAGGGAAGGCGGCGGACAAATGTAATTTTAATCATAAAATAAACATTAACAAAATGAAAGCAGCCGACTGCAACATTTAAGCGTAATTAAAACAGCAGCGTAACATTTCCCAGGCTCTCGACCCCACCCGGCTCCAACCACAGTAACGTTAATAAACCTTTAACACATTCGCTCATCCATGAACATGAGTCCCGTCAGACTGCTTTCCATCGGATGTGGAGGTGAAAACGACAACTCCCATGATTCCACACTCATTCATGCGTCATAAAGCTATGCCTTTGTTATTGTTTTTAGAGATGAACTGATCTCAATTTTTTTGGCCAAAAAAATATTCTTTTTCTGACGTGGCGATACTGATTTTTACAAATTCCGAAATTCCAATCGGAAAGTCGTGAGACTGACAGGGCCGATCATGCGGAAAATCGTCCGATTCCGGTCCCTGGCCGGTCGATTGGTGCATCTCTAATTGTTTTGAATAAGCAACCTCTTGCGTCGAAAAGAATTTTACACAACACTTTACTTAAAGCCCTTATGTATAATGCATTATATCTTTTCATAAATAATTGTAACTAAAGTTAAAATGCATTATAACATTTGCAGATTCTGAAATTGGTTGTTTATCATGTGTTTTAATTAATTGTATTATAACTGTAGTTACAGTTATTCATGAGACTATATAATGCATTATAAGGTGAATTACAAGGCATATTTACTGCATAAAAAAATACACTTATAATGCATTATACATAAAGGCTTTAAGTAAAGTGTTACCGAATTTTATATATTCTGTTTGGTTCCATTTAAATGAAATTAAAATGGCAGACATTTCACCTTATGAAGCTTATTTTTTATGCATACATTTAATTTTTTTTTTTTTTTTTTTTTTTACTTGCATATAATGTAGAATTTTACTTTCGATATTGGCTTAATTTCTGTTCTGTGTCTTGCGGCCGAGACTCACCAGGGCAGGATACCATGTGGTTTTCTTTTTGTCGCTAGAGACGACCCCATCCACACACACCACTTTGCCGTAAAGCTCTTCGTTTTGTTGCTGATCGCCCTCCTCCTCCTCACTAGATGATGAAGATGACTCCTCTTCTTGACTGTGGATTGAGATTACGTGTTAATGTGAAATAAACAACAGACACTGAAAGGTACTCGAGTAACACTGATATCCCAGAGAAAACACAACAACATATTTAAGATTCAGAGTAACAAGAAGTCTGTTCATCAAAAGCAGCAATAATAAAACTTCCATGAATGTGGGTCACATTTAACGAAAAAATAAGACTTTATATTTTTCATAGAGAAAATGACACACATTTTTAGGTAAGTTAAAATAATTTTGTTAATATAACATTACTTGCATGACAATTAAGCACATTTTTATGCACCCCAGAAACTTTTTTGATGCATTTTTTGCTTTAAATAGTATAACCTTTGCAAAATTGTTAAAAAGTTATGCGCTAATTTCACCTCAGCAAATCATTATTTTAAGGCAGCAATTTAAAATGAACTGTAATTAAAAGTACTATGTACTTTTTAAAGGTGAATTATTCAAACCAAGACTAGGGATGGAGATCACATAGAAATGAATTTCAGATATAGATTCTTATAGGGCTGGGCGATTTAAATCGCGATATTGTTGTGCGCATCTCATCAGTAAAGCCGGTTCCTTGATTAGTAGTAAATCACCATCACCTGCTTTCAGATGAAGCGGCATTTACTACAAAGAGCCGTAGTTAACTGACAAGCTGAGTCAAATCACATCAATATCGCGGACGTATCGCCAGCGATATTTAATGCGATATGGCTCAGCTTGTTAGTTAACTACGGCTCTTTGTACACAGCGAAACATCCAGTGTTAAATTAACACTCCTGGGAGTGTATGAGTCCACACTCAAGAGTGTTTAAGTTAATGAGATAACTAAGTGATTAATTTAGTGATGATTGAGCATTATTGAAGACACCTGATGTTAACAAGTAGAATCGCTGAAGGAGAAAATCGCAAATTGTAAGTTACCATTATTGTGATGGGTAGTTGCTTTAGTTGGGCTCTGACCCATTCATGTGTACTTTAGAATTTTGTTTGACTGTTGTGACTGAGTTAAAACTGCCAGTTGAACAAAGAATAAAATGTGATCTGATGGTGATGGTTATATTATAACAATCACCATTTGAACTTGATCACTGAACTGTCTAAAATTCATCTTTCTGACTTCGATTTACGTTGTTGGTTACAGCATAACTGTGAAGCTGAATGAACGTTCAGAATTTTTTTATGTAAATTAAAGGATTTTTAAAAGATGTTATAAAAAAAATATTTTTTTTAGGCACACACAGATGTCAAGATTTAGTCTATGCATCTCAACAATGGTGAGGAGCAGTATATTCAATGAGGAAAAGTAAATTACAAAGACAATTCAGATCATAATTTATTCATACCGCAATGCATGATGGGAGCCATTAATGAGTTATGATTGGTGGCAGCCACTGCAACATGATTTATTATTGTCACCATTGTTGAGATTCACAGGCTGATTATTGATCTCTGTGTTTTAAATTAATTAATCTGGATGTCTTTTTGATCAAAACAATGTTTATTAAATTTGAATTATGAGTAAAACATTGATAATCATAGGCTGAAGAATCACAAAACTGCTGCTAACAAGTTAAGCCAAACTATCTCAATATGTTTCCTTTTTCAGATCACAGCATGATTATGTCAAAATGTAGCCAACACTATAAGATAGCATTTCACTTTGTTCAGTTAACTGTTATAAATCAATAACAGCAGACGAGCAACAGTAAATATTAAAGTAATCATACAATGGTCTAGAGCCCAACTAAAGCAAACACCCATCACCTTAATGGTAACTTACAATTTGTGATTTTCTTCTTCAGTGATTCTGCTTGTTATCCTCAGGTGTCTTCAATAATGCTCAATCATCACTAAATTAATCACTTATTTTTTTTTCTCAGCCCTAAATGCCGCTCCATCTGAAAGCAGGTGATGGTGATTTACTACTAATCAAGGAACCGGCTTTACTGACGAGATGCGCATAACAATATCGCGATTTAAATCGCCCAGCCCTAGATTCTTATTTCTCCATTCTAGTAGGGCTGCAATGACTATTTGATTCAAACAAAAAATAGCCAACAACCAATTTCATCATGAGTTAGTGTTTCAGTAAGCAAGTTTTATTCTCACAACTCTGTAGATTCATCAGTGCGCTTTAGTTTTGTGTTTAGACACTGAAGAACTGCTAACAGAGAGAACTGATCATTTGTGTCAGATCAAACTAAACATGATTAAACCGATTCACCTTTTAAAGATAAGCATTACCTGTATCACAGCGCCATACAAGCACAATAGAAGAAGCTTTTTCTTGCTTGTTCTGATGAAGATAATAGGTAATTAGGCTCCGTGAGCTGACGAGCTTCTCACTTGCCAATATTCGATATGCGGCGTGACTCAACGGCCGCTCTCAATTAAGAACCGGCACTCCAGCTCACCGCCAAGGAGAGCCAATCTTGTTAGTGTTAAATGAGCCAATCAACAGCCTGCATCACGAATAAACATGACCTGATCAGCCTCAGGGACTCCTACTCGCTCAAACAAAACAAGAGCCGCTTTACGCTGCCAGCCACTGCCAACATTTTTGATCATTTTCACAAAAGTTTCATGGCCCCCAGAATATTTAGTTGTATTAATATCTGAACATGCAATATATCAAAAGAAAGAACAGACCCTCTGCTTTTAACCAACAACAACAAAAAAGTTTTATTCTAGTTTCATGCATTCTTTTTTATCAACACTTGAATGTGGCAAAGTTTCATAAATAAAAAAATAAGAAAAAGCTGAGACAATCATGTTTTTGTCAAAGACTACTACGGCATAAGCCAGTGTTACTCGTTGCGCGGCTCGCATGGCGGTAAATAATATGGTGATATGATCATCCAGTCACTACAGATATTTCATAAAAACATTAAAAACAATTAGGGCTGTAACATAACCCATTAAAAACCCAGTGTCAGCTCTATTACAAATAATTTCGATCGGATTGAAAGGAGTGGTTTATTCCTTTTCTAATCCGATCGAGAGGACATCTTGATCGGATCGAAAACCGAAACTGAAAGGACGAATGATGTGCGGAACGATCCGTTAATCCTGTTGAATAAAGTGTCTTATAAATGAGTGTCTCGTCATTCTAAACTTCTCCTTTCACTGCGTGTCTGAAGTGGAGCAGGACAACGTCCCACCAGTGCTCGTTTCAGACTCTCATCCACAGACAACATTTTTACTGCGTGATAAATATAAGCAGCGGCACAACGGTTCATACGCTCATCGTCTCCAAATTATGAACAGAAATGGATAAATATTAAGTCTGCTGTTTAAAACAAATAAAGAACCGATGTATGAGAATAGTTATTATCAGGGCTTGACATTAACACCCGCCAACCCGCCAAATGCGGGTGGATTTTGCTCGTGGCGGGTAACACAGTCACTCCAACTAGCCACTTTGGCAGGTTGAATAATTGTAGTCTTTTCAAAAGGCATCTGAAATAAGTGTGACACTACGACACTACAACTCCCATGAGTATTAGGGCTGTCGAATATATATTGGAATAGTTTTAAAAAACAGAATTTCGAAGGTGAAAATTAATAATCGAATTTGGAAAAACGCCCGCGGTAGCAGAGGCGCGGCTGTCTGTTTTGCGAGTGGACGCGCTGCCTGAGGGGTCAGGGACAGCAGGTAACAGGAAGACGCTTAACGTTAAACAGAAACATACTAGGCTTCTGTACTGACTGAATAGATATTGCATGAATAAGGTAGGTTAGATACAGCAGTTTCATGCACTGCAGGCTTCCACTGGTTTGATTATTTACTGTTTCATGTCAAGGAAAAGTTCTGTGCACTGCTCGCTCGGAGCGTTCAATGTCGGTTCTATACTGTAAAACTTAAATTAATGTTAATAATATTTGTTTCAATCACTGAATGAAGCCTGCTATATAAGAGTCACGAGTCTCACGACCTTAAATTGCTTGCACAAAACTCTTGATCAGCACTCAACATTTACTTATTGTTGTTTTTCATTTAAACCGTTATGCGCAGAGAGCGTGACGCCTCATTCGCGCCACAAGACCTCCAGACGCGCATAAACGCGTCTTTACATTGACTTAACATTGAAATCACTCGCGCCAGACGCTCTATTCGCGTTTGGTGTGAACGCAGCATGAGGATGAGGGCGAGAGAGAGAAAGAGTGCCTGCGAGTGAGCGAGCGAGAGTGAGGTCTGCGGTCTTGGCCATTAGTTGATTTACTTGTTTTTGTGTAGGTAATACGTTGTCAAATATGTTTAAACTAAACTTAAATAAACTACATACAAGTAGTTATGTCTCTTTGTATTAATTTGTCCTGTTATTGACGTAATGCGCGTCATTGACAAAATGTGCAACCAGATGTTCGAATAGTTCGAATATAGGCTGTGTTTTTTTTAGAGGGAATATTCGAATGTCATTTTTGAGCAATTTTGACAGCCCTAATGAGTATTACATGCACACAGTGTTGCCTTGCGTTTGCGCGCTAGTGATCGACAACACAGAAACGAAGAGACAGCTAGCTGCCCTGCTGGAGTTACGTATGCCGGTGGAGCTGTGTAAAGACATATAATACATAATACAAGGTTTTATTTTAAAAAAATGAGCTTTACACACAACCTTATCAGAGCTAATGATAATGACCTGTATTGTTATATATTTAATTATTTATGTAGTCTTGATTTGGGTGTGTACAGTGGTTTTAAAAGGGTTAATCTAGTTCAAGTACATTTTAGCTCGCCTAGTCAACTTTTATCAGGTAATTTCACAACAACAAAAATGTGGCTAGTAAAAATACTGTGTGGCTAGTAACTTTGGAAAACCACTAGCCACATTGGCTAGTGAGCAAAAAAGTTAATGTCAAGCCCTGGTTATTATGCACAAACAGCGGGAAACTGTATATTCGTGCAGTGTGTGCATGTCAAAAAATCTATTCCAATTTGAAGCTTGTGATTATATAAACGCGCACATCAACCCGATCACATGTTTAGCGTTCATACAAAACTATAATACATTCAGATTCATCAATCGGAATGGTTAGATACATGATTTGCTAATGTAGAAAAAAAAATAACTTAAGGTCATTAAATATATTCTGGAAATCCTGCTTTTTTTGTCATTAACGGAAATCATCTTGTCTCAGTTACAAATTTGACTGGTCAATCATAAAGATTTTTTTGTTCTTTTTTCGCCCTTTTGTATTTATTGCAATACATATTGCATGTTCAGGGATGACAAATTGATAAGCAGACACGATATTTATGACTGGATGTAACTTTTGATACTTTGCAGTAAAATTCGCTGAGTTTGTCCCATCAGTGTGGCTCTCATGAAAGAAATAGTGAAGACCACTGGCATAAGCAATGCTTCTATCACTTGTTTCTTCTCCCTTTTTGCTTGTGTTTTGAGCCGGAGGTTCTGTACTTGTTCAGAAGATGTGTAAAAGCCGTATACCGTATAACAGTGAAAACATGTTTAAATAATAATAACACGCCGGAAAATTCCGTCAACGGCGGGGAAAGAGTGAAGTATGAAAAATAAACTATGCAATTTAGCTTCAAGCTGTGTTGCTATTGTTAACTAAATAAATAAAACACTTAAACAAACAAAACTTGAACTTCAATAAAAAAAGTGAATTACTAAAACAAATGACTGGAACTCAAATCAAATGATATTTTTACTGGAATAACAAATAATTGTAATAAAAAAGCTTTTTTTCATCAGTTTATGTTGAATACCTAAAATTACTAAAATAAAAATTAAAGCATTAAGGATTTTTTTTTTTATGTAATGATAAAAGCACAACATTTTCTAACAATTTCTAAAACTAAAATGAAAACTAAAAAAAAAAAAAAAAAATGTGTATATATATATATATATATTTATCTTGCTTATCTTGATATTTCTACAGGAAAAAGGCAAGTATGATAAAAAAAAAAAAGGTTTTGCATCATGCTCCATAACTATTCTAATCCAGTAGTTGACTCGTCACTGCACCCCTTGACATTATGATGGATTCTGATCCCTCAAAGCGACTGCGGTTTCTTTAAGTTCACGCATGGCCAGCCGTGACTGACGAAGATAACTGTGAGGTCACGCCTCTCACCGACACACACACACGAGTCCTGTTTGTCAGAGCGCCAGCGGGACGCTCCGGTTCGAGACGAACGCTGTTCACTGCAGGAAAAACACTGGCTTTCCTCTGATTTGAGTCTGAGGATTGAGAATTCCAGGCCAGCGATCGTCCCATTCGTGCGACTGCTAACAGAAGAGGGGTATTTTACACAGCAAACACTGTGTAATTTGTATTCCCAGAAGGAAACTCCGCGTCCCTGGAGCATCAGGACTGAGACACACAGATGCTTCATCCGTCAGGTGAGGATTAAACTTTGAATCAATGTAGATTTCCAGTTTGGTGCCAGACTTGTGGACCCTCCCGTCAGCACATTGCAGAGGTGAAATGGGTTGCGAATGGCGTTTCATGTTGATGACTTAAAAATGCCCCATTATGCTATTTTAAAGGTCCCTAATTTTGATTTGGAGGTTCCTACAACATTACATTTTCTCAGAATATCCATTGCAGCATCAGCTCTTCTCTCTCAGTCTCTGAAACGGCTCGTTAAAGGATTCGGTCTTTCTAAACCCCTCCTTTCTGAGAGCCTGCTCTGCTCTGATTGGTCAGATGGGCTGTTGTGATTGGTCAACCACTTACAACGCATGTCAGAAACAAAACGCCCATTACCATCTTCCTCAGCAATCCTGTATCAAGTGATACAAATAGTAACAATGGTGTCGGTTTTACTGTATCAATCTGTGTTGGTGCATCAAAGTGGATTTGCAGAATCACAACACAAACCAAACTCTTCCAGTCTCAGCTACAACTACAGTGATTGAGGGCAAAGAAGACTGTAGACTGGCATTATGCACATTTGTTACAAACCTACATAGGTTCGAGCCGCAAGTAAGACTGGAATTACTGACAACGGTTTCAGCAGTTCAGAATTGCTTCTTTCTTTTAGGAGACTTTAATTTTTTTTTTAATAACTTTTTCATTGACTTTGATCTTTAAAACTTTGCTGAGCTTTTACATTCACAAACAGCTACTTTACTACATGAAAAATAATATCCAAATAATCATAATAATCATTTAGCTAAAAAGATGCAACTTAGCTATAAAAAAAATGCAAATGACTTTTCAAAAAAGTCCTTAAAGTGAACATGAAATGCCATTTGCGACCCATTTCGCTTCTGAAACATGACGGACGGGAGGGTCAACAAGTCTGACACCAAACTGATTGATTTAAAGCCTTATTAAAACGTGGAAATAAAGGCAGTGGATTTTGATTTCATAATGACAAAATATATATATATATATATTTAAAATGGACTTAAAAGACAGTTCACATTCAGTGATATCAATTTGAATGCACTAACTTTCTTGAACTTGAACTGAATTGAGCTGAATAATAACACTACTGTCTTCGGTAGAGCTGCTTTTGAAGTCATTTCATAATTAAAGAACTTTGCAACATTGACACTTATTAAACTAAACTGAATCATCATTAAAATTGTCTCCTGTAGAGCTGCTTATAGCAGAGACTAAAGTAATTTCTTATTTGATGAAGGTTGCAACACTGCTATTTTACCTGTTTATTACCGTGAAGCTGCTTTGAAACGATCTGAATTGTATAAAGCGCTACAGAAATAAAGGCGACGTAAAGGCCTCTTCATTTTGTCTCGTAACTTCAAGTAGACGCACTCACATGGGATTGGACCGTCGGCCTCCGCGGTTTCCTTTTTTGCCGATGACGGGAGTGCCGAAGTGTTCGGGGTTGGTAAGAGGAAGCCTGTCGAGAGTCTGGAAGAGAATCAGAGATGAGATTCACCAGTTAGCGCTGAGAAAGCCACGAACTGTTGCTCTGCCATGACAATCGATTCATCAAACTGACTGAAGAAAATGACACTATGGAAGACGATGACATATAAACTCACACTTTCTTTCTTTTCTTTTGTGTATTTATATAGCACTGCTAATTAAAACCGAGGTTGCCCAAAGTGCTTTACATGAAAATAAAAAGATTAAAACATAAAACATATTAACAAATCTCACACCACACTGAGATTACCTGTTATAAGCAGTCAATAAAAAAATGTGCCTTGAGCAAGTTCCTGAATACTGATAAAGATTTACCAGATCTAATAGATAGAGGCTCACTTGTGTACCTAGAAGTGTTTGCATTCACATACTTGCGTAGAATATGTTTCTGACAGTCTGTTTGAAATCATTGACTAGCAAACACTGAGACGTGACACAGTTTCTAATAATCACCCGGGAATGAAACGCCTCAGACTCGACACGGTTCTGGGTCATTTCTACCATGCAGAAGATTTTCATGTACCCATTATATACATGCCTTAATATACTGGATTAGAAGTTAAACTCATGATTTTTATATAAGGTAATCATATCAGTGAACACAATAAATCATTACTTACGACTTCAGTTTGAGCAGATGCTGCCAATTTTGCACCGAAAAACTCACTTTTTGGATGAATATTGCAGGAGTTTCCATTTTTTCCTTCTAATCGGAATGTTTCAAACTAAACATGTTTTCTTTGCAATATGGTTTTAATTTATAATCAATTCATAGGTTTTTCCAACATGTCCTCAAGTTCTCTTTCAAAACACTGGATCTGAGAGTCTTTACTTTATAAATAGGTTAGCTACGAGTAGGTTTATTTAGGTTATATGTTTGCATAGATTATATAGGTATATGTAGATTTATACAGGTTATATGTTTAACTTTTCATTCCCATATTGCTCAATGACAAATTAAAGCTCACTTGAACTTGAATGTCTGTAGAAACACCCTTTAAATTTCGACAAAATTAAATTAATTTGTAAAATTACACTGTCAAGAACAGGATGTGAAGCGAAAGGGAGCAAGTGTCACGATGTAAAGGACTTAACTAGACATTTAAACCAACGCAGAAAAGAGAAAGATGACTTGCCTCACTCTCAGCGAAGTGGCGCGCTCCTTTCAGGCAGAGAGACGAGCGCCTGAGGGTCTTCTCATCGCCGTCATCAAACACTGCACAGAGAGAGAGAGAGACGAGTTATCAGACACACACACACACACACACACACACACACACACACACACACACACACACACACACACACTCTAGAGTCTTTTATAACAGGACCTACTATGCCCTCTTTCAAAGTCTTGATTGTGTTTTTAGTAGGGCTGCACAATTAAATGGCAATGAAACCGAACGTGATTTGGCAAAGGCTGCGATTATTTTATGCGCAGATTGTCAGTGCGGCAAGTAGGGCTGAACGATATTCTGTTTTAACATCGACATCGCGATGTGCGAATGAGCGATAGTCACATCGCCGGAACATGCGATGTGAAGGGTAACGTTAGTACCATAGAACGGTAGCACACAGTAAACACAAGTTTGTTGTATGGCTTTTTGCTGGGGTGACATACGCGTTCGGCGTGCCTGCACAGTGATTGGTTCGCTCTACCGCGCTCACCGCTCACAGCCAACATTCACTGGCAATCCTATAGCTAAAAATGCGCGACGAAGAGGATCCGCCGCAAAAAAAGTCAAAATCAGCTATTTAGGACTAACTTACTACTAGCCTATTTCGTCTACAAAAAGGAGGATGTTGACCAAAAAGAGGTAGGCTACTTTGCTGAAGTATTATAAAATACTGGATGGTTGTCTTTTTAAAAAAAAGTAGTTTATTTTTCGTGTTCGCATTTATGAGGAAAAAACAATGTTACGTGACATTACGGACGCGACCGTAATGAAAACCGCACTAAAAGACTGCTTTAAAACTTTAACAGAGACCTCAAACAGAAATCACAAAGCCTTTCTTTAAAACGAATTTCGTTTTGTATTAATTGTATCTTAATTTTAATCAGTATTTCATTACACAATTTCCTGGATTTTTCCTAATAAATAAAAATTAAATATAGCAGCCAGTGCCTGAACTGGAGATTAAGCTATCATCCATGAACCGAAACTAAGCATAAAAGGTAGCCTACTCGCCTCACACACCTAAAAATAATAATAATAATAGTAAAAAAAAGAAAGAAATATAACTATTATGTACAGAAATCTCTACTTTTAAACAGAACCATTAAAAAAAAAAATCTGTATGAAAAGTGCATTTCTCCCGATCACTGCTGCGAAGATCGCGAGTCAGTATTGTCAACAGAAAACACTTGTTTATTAATAAACAATTAAAATGTCTCATTGTAATATTTTACATATAATTAATCATTACTTTTGCTGGTTCTAGGTGCCGTTTACATGAACGCGTCACTGAATCAGCACAGAAAACAATTTTTCGGGTCCAAGAACGTTCGGTCCTGTGTAGAACGTTCACCGAATTCTGAGAGAAATATGTTTCTGGAATAAAATATTAAGTGGCATTTTTGTTACTTGTAATGAAGCTTGCTTATAGTGAAATTATTAATAACATGGAATGGCAATTATTGACTTTAGCCTGGATTGATGGCTCGCAATATCGCGATATATATCGTTGCCAAAAAAAATATCGCAATGTAATTTTTTTCCAATATCGTGCAGCCCTAGCGGCAAGGCTGATCGGTAGTAAATGCTTCTTCATCTGAACACCGGAGGGCGTCTCACACAAATATGCCCCGCCGCTAGGGGTGTCCACGGTTAACCGATTAACCGTTAAAAATTGCGTAACCGAGTGAAACATTTTGCTCGGTTAAGTGGCGTCAATGGCGTGCATTGAATTTAGTTGTAATACATTTTTGCACCACCAGAGACCGCTAGACCAGTTTTCTAATATAAGCGGGCAAAGAAAGTGCGCGTCCGAGAGTGAAGGCTGTGCGAGAGCCAGAAACAAACAGAGTATCCGCGCCACTGATCGCAGCACAATAATATCTGTCTGCAGAGCCGCCGCTTTACCCCAGCAGTTTTACCCCACGCATGCGCAGTTTCATCACCACAGTTTTACCCGCAGAGTCCGTTTACCGTTACATTAACCCATACATTTTGTATTATGCATTTCCTAAACATGTACTTGCTAATCAAACACTTTATATGAACAAACTACTAATCTATAAAACACAATCGGTCTTCCGACCTTTTACTATTGTGTTGATATGCGCGAGGGAGAGAGAGCATACAGCGCTCGTGTTGTTTGAAGGTGGTGAGAGTGCGCGCGCGCGGCCGGGGCTCTCTCTCACTGTTTGTTCTCATGCGCCCTGTCCACTGATCTAAATAATTAGTTGTTACGACGACTTATTTGTTCCCTCGTTTTAATAAATCGTGGACACGTTGAACTAATTCCCTCCCTCATTTTGATTTAACGAATTACAACGTGGCCAAAAACAGTTTGACACAATTAATTAGTGAATGCTAAAGACCTATTTTTTGTGAATTGGTGAATATTCAGGTACATTATTTCGTAGCCACGAATTAATAATAATTATTAAACTCTTTTTCTTACCTGTGAAGATAGCTCTTCAGTGAAGGCCGACTATTCTCGTACAGCTTTTTATTCCTTTTTTTTTTTTTTTTTGTGAATTGGTGAATACCTCAGCACGTTTTACAAGACCTTTCTCGATCGCAGCGGCAACGAGCACTTTGATCACTTGATTTAAAAAACAAAATATTTCAGCGCTAGATCGCCTAAAAAAAAAAACGAACGAAATGAATGCTCTTCTAGTTAACTGGAGATGTTCTGTTTATTTATTGGTATTCGTGCCGCGAGATGTTTCAAAAGTGGTGGGGACAATATCGACCTTAGAAAATAGTGGTGGGGACATGTCCCACCCGCAAATTACGCCTATCTCGGGGTTGCGGCGCGCACATATGGTTAACCGAGAATTAACCGCTAAGGGCCTCGGTTAACGGTTAATGAAAAACTTGAAAACGTGCAGCCCTACCCGCCGCTGAAGTACGATAACACAAATAGTACAAATAATAGTACGATAGTACGAATAAACAGAAGATTGAACCGCTTTGATTGATTAAACACAACTAATAAACACGTCTGCCTTATTCTGTGTAAGAAGCACATCATCTCACAGAAGGAGGAGCTCAACTGTCGTTATGAAGTGAGTTTGGAGTAAAAGCATGTTATTAAATGTTGTCTTTTGTTGAACGGGTTCATAAATGCTACATGTTTGGAAAGATGTTTGACGAGTGTTGCTTTTTCAAATGCACGTTATAAGCGACTCAAACTCTCAGTGCTTTCAGATGGAGCAGCGTTTACTAATGATCACAGAGCCGTACGTCACTGACAAGCTGCACATAAATTAAATAATCGCAGCCTTTGCGATTTCAAAAGCCAAATCGCTTTAAGTGCGATTACATGTAAATTGTGATTAATTGTGCAGCCCTAGTTTTTAGGCTCTACTAGAACAGGGTCATGCTTGGAAGCTCATCAACGCATTATTTTCCTCATATTCTCCATTGTTGCGGCTCCTCTCTTCCCAGTCTGTCAGTAACACTCTGTTTAGTTCCTGTCTCTATGAAGCCCCTCCTTCTGAAAAAGCACACTGTGCTCTGATTGGTCGGCTGGATCATTGTGTTGTGATTGGTCAAGAGCTTCGAGTGTGTTTGGGAAATGTCCCGCCCCTTACCATAACCGCCAGTTTTAACACTCTACTAACTAACTCACCAGGCCCCGGCCCTTTATTCTGCGTATGAATTATTTAAATTTGGAATATTGTGACATGTTCGTTCCCGGAAGAAACTCAAGACTTCAGGGAGTTCAGAAACACTGATATAGAGAAGAACTGCTGGAGGAAACCTTTTTCATGCTAAAACAGCAACATTACACACTATAAATGGCTAAAGGCGAATAAAAGGTATATAAAATCAGGCGAAGCGAGTCCACTTCATGTGTTTACGAACACCAAATGAGAATAAAACTTAATCACCAGTTGGCTTGAAACTTCATTAGCATAGAAATATGGTTATAAGGTAAAATCGAAAGAACGACAGTGTCAAATTAGAGACATACAAACCATCTGCTGGAGAAAACATCTGCTGTGACTCACAGGTCTTCTGCGAAATTTACCATCAGAACTTTATCTAAGACTCATCAAGATTTCCTCTCCATGTGGCGACACATATGTGCACTAAATTCACATTAAGCCATCAAAATGAGGAATAAAAACACCATATTTCATGTTTTTGTGAGAGATGGAGACTGACTCAAATTATCCTAACAAACAACGTAACACAAATCACAACGTAATAAAAACAAAACAAAAATACATTCATCAAAACATGAGCCCTGAACGAAAATGAAAATTACCCAGCGTCTCCAGCTGACTGTGTTGCTCTCGCATATGATGCTATAAACTAAAGCAAAGCCTAAACGAGGACAGAAGAAGCCTTTCCCTCTTTGTCTCGGGTAAGCCCCATTCACACATCCATTGATCCCGGGAAATTGCTGTAAAATTGCTAGAGTGCCTTCTGTGTGAACGCAAACACGTCCCGGGATTGATGCTGGGATCAATGCCGGAATGGGGACCTAGTAACATTACCGGGGTCAGTCCTGGGCCAATGCCGTAAGGGGTGTGTCGTAGTGATGACGCACATGCCATCGCACAGGCCTTTCTACAACCTATGGGGAACGAGCCACTCGGCAAACCCAGTGGCGCTATTGGGGAGTATGGACTCGTCTTCGTGTAGAAATGACGAAGAGTTATCAGCAGAACTGACATCTGACAGGAGTTATCACATCCTGACGTCACGTGTCTTTACGGGATCTTGAACGCACTCACAGATTCCGGAAAATCACTGGCAGTGTGAATGAGCCAAAGTCAAACGAACCCGGGACAAATCTCTGTGTGAAAGGGGCTTGATACAGAGTCAACTGTTTGAAAGGAATGTAATGGACTTACCAACGGTGTACAGACTAGCGTCAGTGAGTTTGTTGATGATGGCCTCCTGGTAGATCCCATCTTGGTTCCTGGCTTCGACCACAGCGCCCACCTAACACCAGAGAAAACACAATCACTCATTCACAGGCTTTCACGGTGTTACACCACTCGCTGGGCGTCAAAGCACTGAAGCTGGAGATGAGAAACCGGAATTTATTTCTTTTTTCCTGTGAGGGATTATCATGTTCTGTACTGTGGCACTACCATCGTAAAATTATCGTATCAAATGTTTCTGAATGATTAACATGTTCAAATAAGGGCAAACCCTGTCAAGAACATGCTATCAAGAGGTCGCAAAAATAGATAAATAATTAGAAATAAAATCCATGAAGAAAATGAAGCCTATGAGCAAAAATTAAGATCATTTTTGTATTTTCATGACAGTTCATTATCATTACTGTAATGCAATTTGTTTTACTATTCCATAATAATTATAATACAAATGTATATATTATTTATATACAAAACAAAAAATAAATAAATCTAAATGGTCCTTTATCTTATTTCTATGCAAAATATAACTTAATTTCTTCCATTTTCCAAAACGTGGACATGTTTTTCTGAGACTCGGCGTCAAAATATATTAACATATTCACATGTTACATACATTTCTTTTGGCCTTTTATTGCTAATGTACTTCAAGTGTAACGAATCTGCTAATAACCAATAAATAACTAGCTCTGAGAGTTTAGCTAGTCTGGGCATCAGTGGTTTTCACCTATTTGCTGCTTGCATTTGTCATTTATTCTCTCACTAAGTGCTCAAAGCAAACAGTTCTGCCAGACATAAGCGAGATGTTTTCTGATGAGCTGATGGCGGAGAATAATTACCGTCATATTCATAATCACAGCTACAGATGCAACGGCTGGCTTGCCAGGAGATTTTTTAACAAATGAGGGACAAACAAAGATTTCAATGCAATATAAATATGAAATAGAGGATTATATGGATGACTGGCATCACTGGCACCATCGAACATGAACTCCAGACAATAGTTTTGACACCGTGTGCAAATCAGCGTGTCATTGTGATGCATTTTGGGAGCTTAACAGATGTGATCACGGGCTACTTTACAAATTTTTCATTTGTTTTGCGTTCAAGTGTGAAAGTCAAAAGGGCTTGGAACAACATGAGCAAAACGATTACATTTAAATATGTTCTAAATAGCTTTGATTTGGTTGCATCACGCAGGACTTTCGCTTTAGTTTAAGCATGGACAGGTTTCTTCGGTCTTAAAGTGACACCTATATTTAATTTCTACAGTGAACAGTGTTATTTTACACTTAGGCCTAATTATACATTTCTGTACCTGAATACTGACTTTGTAACTGTGTTATTTAGTATTCATCTCTGCTTGTATTTTGTGTATTTTTTCCTATTTTATTAATGACTATTCACTTGTCTTAAGGCGAGACACGGCAGGCAGAAACATAGTTTTTTTTTTGTTTTTTTTTAGGGTCAATTTTGAGATTTTTGGTCTTCTTTCAGACTGTGGTGAAAAAAAGGCAGAAATACACATTTAGGTCTTTATTTTCCTACACTTTGTCTGTTTGCGTCTGTAGATTTCTCCTAAATTCAACAAAAGTTGCCGTTCTTAATCCTCCCGCTGCTCCGCGATCTCTGTCTGCTCCCTGTCATCACACACACCGTTAGAAAGCTCTCTCTCTCCTGTACAATGCTGTCGGATCCAAATATGGTCATTTCCTTTTTATCAGCGACCAATCGTGAAAGTAAAAGGGCTGAATGCGCAATCTCATTGGCTGATGATAAATCTTTAAAGCCCATTTTCTCAAAATGACTTTTCTCTCATTCTCCAAGTCCGAAATCTCCACTTCAGTAGCACCGATATACACCAAACTTTCCAGTCTTGTACCTAGTTATATTATGAAGACATTTACAGAGGGATTTATAAATATATTATTCCTAGCCTGATTTATATAACATTTTATTCCAAAAAACATGGCGAAAATAATTTTTTTAAGGCTACTGACAGTATATTCTGATTTATAGGATAACAAAAGTAGATATCCATAAATCCCTCGGTAATTTTTTCCCCATTTAATACGTGAACACAATGAAAAAATAATTTTTAACCTGCCAATACTCAGATTTCGTTTTTTTAAACTATATGCAATTTAGCGCATATTTAATTAGATATTGCCTAATTTGCATATGTAAACATTAAATTACAGAAAACTTGTAATATATTTTTTACTCATCTTAATGTAGGTAATCAACCGGGAAAGATTCATGGTGATATCTGCTAGTTAAAAATTTTACCCTATTCACCTGTAGTATCTCGCCTTAAGGCCCTTTCACACTGGCCGCGATTTTTACGCACGAATAATTCGCGCGATGGTTTTATTTTTTGATCAGCTGTTTGTGTAATGAGTGCTTTCACACCGAACGCGAATGTGCTGCGGCGAAAAAACGACTTTTATTTTTTTCGTTTCGATGTCAATTTTTTCTTTTTCTTTTGCGGCGACATTAAAGACTTCTGCCAATCATATACTACAAGGACAATGATTGTGTGGCGTAGCATTGCCAACCAACTCGGTTATCACGACTGTGAGTATGTTGTGTGATAGTTTTAGTTGTTGTATAGTCCTGTGCTGTGTAGGCTAGCAGGCTAAACTACATTTGGGATAGAAAGCTAATCGTCAAAGATAGAGATAGAGACCGTGTTTACGTGGCTCATGTGATGGGTTTTGACGCGAACTATTCGCACACGAACTATTCGCTTTTTCGTTACGCATCCGGTGTGAAAGGGCCTTTAATGTTTGTTAGTAGTTTTTGCTGTGGTATCGAAGTACCTCAAGTGAACTTTAAGTAATAAATGAAAAGCAAAGTTACAATTTACCCCCCTCCCCCTATATGTACCGTGAGTTTTGTGATCCGTTGCACCACTAACAGACACACTCTCATAAAGCCCAGGAAGTGATGCGCCACAGCCTGTGTTTGTGCTGAAGGAGGCAGGTTTGCTCTTACCTTCAGAAGTCCTCTGATGTGTTCATCGTGCACCACCGCAGTGGACGCCTCGGGTTTGAAGGTGACCTGGAGAGAGACACACACACAGTCAGTGAGGAATGAGGATAGGAAACACGGAAGGGCTTTCCCTAATGGCAAAGAAGCATCGACGGCTCATATCGGGAAGCCGGATCCTCACCAGAGACCCGAACGTCCCTGTTTTGATATCAGACCAAACGCAGAGAAGACACGCTGGGTAACCCAATCATTGAGTGTCACAGAACAGAAGATAATTATACTGAAAGCAGGGCGGATGAAACACGCTGTGCGAGAGGATGGGATAAAGATGGAGGATCAAGATGTCATATATCCACTAATACACACAACACTGTGAGACGCCACACGTAAGAATTGAGATTCATCCTTTTCATTTCACAAGCTGAAATCTGAATTAAATGACATGAAGAACTTGAAAAATCACACACAACAATACAGTCCAACACAACTTTTGTGACCAAACATCGAAATGCATGAACTGCATGAATCAACAGAAGTATAAATTAAAATACAATTAAAGTTCACGTCTGTATAACGCCTTTTACAAAACATTGTTTCAAAGCAGCTTCACGGATTATGAATACTTCAATGTTACAAATAGAAATTAATATTTAAACTTAATTTCTTTAATTATATTTTGTATTTCTCAAAAAAAGTTAATTACGGTCAGAACAAATAACAGTCATCATTCAAACTAAAATAAAAAATATGCCCAGCACATTGTTTTGAGAGAATCCGATCCACAAAAATTTTAATATATGGATTGTATAATATACATAAGCATACTGAAAATAAACAAGAATATGAGAAAGTCCAGAGCTGATTAACTCAGTGAAGTCCATGTATTCTCACACTGCCATGACTGTGTTTAGGGTTACACATGCACTTCTCCAGCTGTGAGCAGTTTGTCGAATGAATATCATCCGTGAGACGTGCGCGCGCGCGTGTGTGTGTGTGTGTGTGAATGTATCTGTCACAGGAGATAATAAGTCTCACACTTCAGCATGTCGCCACAGTCACGTCTGATGAAGCTCTGATTGTTCTGCAACAGGTCATTCCTGACGAACCAACCTTCAATTACACTCACTGTGTGTGTGTGTGTGTGTGTGTGTGTGTGTGTGTGTGTGTGCAACGGATATATATATATATATATATATATATATATATATATATATATATATATACACACACACACACACACACACACACATAATTTTCACTATGAATATTTTAAATATATATAAATAAACATAATAATTAATTATTATTATCATTATTATGATTAATAATAATAATAATAAAATAAATGAAAATAAAAATAAATAAAAATACACAAAAATAATAATTTAAAAATCTTATGGTCAAAATTATTTTGAGTATTTATAAATCAACATGATTTGTAAAACATACATTTTCAAAACATCACATTATTTATGCATTTGCCAGATGCTTTTATCCAAAGTGACTTTATATAAATCACGATATATATTTTATCAGTTCAGTACATAAAATCACTTGACCAATGAATAAGATTGCAAGAACACAGGAGCATAAAATAAAAATCCGATAAATCAGACATTGCAGAAACCAAAAGATGCCTTAATCACAGAACTAAGATAACTATATACGTATATAAATCAGTTGACAGACAGGACATTACATCTGTTCACATGCATAAACACACAGACAGCGAGGAGATCTAATGCCTTGCTCTTATTTCTCAGACACACTTACAGTGTGAATGTAAAGACTGTTCTTTGACTAATGGATAAACACCAACCGAGAAAGAGAGAGAGACAGAACAAACAGACACACTGCTGTGAAGAGAGAGAGAGAGAGAGGGAGAGAGAGAGAGAGAGACGCAATGATGTCATCAGTAGTACAACAACAGGAATATGATTACAAGCTTGAACAAGGTTTCTGCTTGGCGAGGAGCAGCTAATCACGTCTCAATTACAAAACATCAGAGAGCCATCAGGAGAAAAACATGAGGGCAGAGACGAGACAGAAAGAGAAAGTCTGATGAGAGAAAGGAGGAAAAGGAGCAGAATATTTCATTAGGAATGAAAACTCAATTTGCTCTCCAACTTCAAAACATTTCACAACAATGCAAGTCCAATAACAACGACACACAAATGCATCAAAATGAGGCTTGTTTAATTCGTGGCGGTTTGCTTGTTTTATTATAATCATTCCAAACTTACTGATTAGTCGGCAAAAGAATCGACGATTAGTCGATTAATCGTTCTAATAATCGTTCGATTAATCGATTATCAAAATAATCGTTTGTTGCAGCCCTAGTCTGCGCGCGAGAGAGACCGAGTGTGTCCGAGCATTAGTAAATAGGTAGTAATATATAATTACTATATAAGAGCCATGGAAGTTCGATTAATGGACTCCAATAATCAGTACTACAATTATTGTTTTGAACTTTTGTTTAATAAATAGAAATAATTCGAGCACATAAACTTTCATATGGAGGATTAAATAAGATTGAATTTATGCAGTAAGATTTCATAACTAATCACTGACACTGTACCACAAACAGGTTTTACGTTTCTTAAGCGTCAAATAACAATGAGTCTGAATTTTATTCTCCGACATCGGGATGTTGTCAGTGTAAGTCGTGGTACCACGAGAGCTGTGCTGTGCATCTGTGGGGAAGATGGTTATATCTGCAGAGACCGCCTTTGAAGAGAATGCAGCAAAATATCTAACTGGCCTGACAAGGCGATGTGACGGTATATTTTGCACTGCAATGCAAAGTGTCTGAACAAAGGAAGTGAGAGAGAGTGAGTGCTTGTGTGTGTGTGTGTGTGTGCCTGTGTGTCTGAGTGTGAGAGTTTGTGAGTGTAGTGTAGAGAACAAGTTCTGACATTCAAATAAACCCTGTTAAGTTGTCTGATTTGTATTTTTCTTTATTTTTTATAAATTATTTATTGTTCTGACAGCTCAGCTCCCTTTAAACAAAATATACATTTTTTTGTGCACTTTATTTTAAAAAAGCCTATATATTTGGCAGATGTTAAGCATTCATGTGTATGTTTTTTGTGGTAGTCCATTTTTTTTAATCATTACTTTGACAGCTCACAGATGTTCAAGAAGCAACCTGTGCACTTTCTGAGATTTCTTGCACTGTCAGTTCTGTTTTTGAAGAAAGGGTTGGAAATTAATGCTTTAAAAAAAAAAATCTGATTAATCGAAAAAATAATCAACAGATTAATCGATTATTAAAATAATCGTTAGTTGCAGCCCTTAAGTCTATTTCAACATTAGACCAGCATTTCTCTCTTTCAATAATAGGGATGAACAATACATCAGTTAAGAAACAAAATACAGATCCCTCTTATTATCATTATTTATGTTACATTAATTTTTTGATGATCGTATGATCAAACTCACCTCAAATTTGCATAATAGTCTTTTCTAATCAATGATCATCCATGCATTCAAAATATATCTTCAAGTGATCTCTGCTGGTTTGGTTCATCTTATGATTCAGTGGCTCACCTTTGCCTTGACGAGTCTCTTGGCGGTCTTGATCTTGGCCTCACAGAACGCCCCTCTGTATTTGGCACTCACGTCAGTGCCAACGGTCAGGTAAGGGGGCTCCTCCAGTGTCTGAACAACAACAAACACAAGAAACACACGTCAGTTTCACTGGACATTAATGACGTTGTTGGTGAGGAAAAAGTCAAGTTCCTACACAACAGGTTCTTGTTAGGCGCTTCATATTTTCCATTCCCATCATGGGATCATTTTATGGATTTAGCTTTAATTAGTTAATTTGGTTCATTAATTTATAATTTTAATCAAATTTTATTAATTAAACAGCTCGTAAACATATTTTATCAATAGGAAATATAAGTAGGGATGCACTGATATCAAAATTTTGGCTGATACCGATAACCGATAATTCTTTATATTTGAAAGCGATATATTGGCCGATAAATCTAAATCCAAATTTTATATAATTTTAGAGAGCCTGATTACAAAAACAAAAGTCTCACCATTAAAAGCCATGTCCCAAACACACAATTATAATGTTTTCATTATCATTTTATGTAGCCTATATGACAGCGCATGTTGCACTTAACCGTATTTTCCTTTTTGAAATGTGATTACAATCATATTTCAAGCAATTCAAGACCATCATGGAGAACAGTGCACATCTGAAGCGTCTCAGCTGGAAAGCAAAGAAAATCGTCCATTATTTATCGCCTTTAATATGTCGGCCAAATTTTATATCGTTCATCCCTACATTTAAGACATTACTCCTCTTTGGCAGAAAGGGTTGTTTGAAATTGAGTCAAGAACCCTAAAGTTCTATTTAGAACTACTTCTAGTGTTTATTCTAAAGCTTGGAATATCAGACATAAGTAGAAATGACTGAAATGTGTGTTAAATCATCTTCATACCAGTCAACAAACTGAACGAGCGAAAAACAGGTGCATGACTCCATTCACTTTATATAATAACAGCGCATGTTGGATACCAAACATGATGATGTATACCGCAGTAAACCTCTCTGAAACTGAAATGCTTCTAGGAGACAAACGATTACAACCGGTAAAGTGAGACAAGTAAGAAAAATTAAGCTTTAAGCAAGTACTGAGGGTGTAATGATGTCTGAATATGGAATATGAAGACTCTTTGGCATTAAAATGCATCACTATCAAGAGCATTAGACAATTAATCTAAAACCATCAAAAAAGCTTTAGATTTTTTACAATATTTCTTAAGAAAATAAGAAATGCTGTGGTGTTGTGGGTGGTTGCTTTAAAAGTATCCATCTTCAAGTCTTGTCTCCAGATAAACACAATAGAGATGTCACAGAACTAACATTTTTGTAGTTGACACCAGTTTAAGTAGGGCTGCACTATTAATCGCAGTTAACATGGAAATTAACTAATTTACTTTAAACTGAAAAGTTGTATATGTTGTATTCAGGTATTTAGGTGAACATTCAGAAAGTACAAACATCTTCTTTTTTTCACGAAATTGGTAAACTAAAAACAGTGTATGTAAACATACAGATGTCGTATTTATAGTAGACTTTTGCCATCCATTTGAATCACCAAATCAACTTTAATTAATTTAATTAACCTGAGTAAATGAAAGTTACTCACAGATTGCACCATGCAGTTCAGGCCGCATGTATTTTGTTGTACTGAGAAAAATAATTGAAGACTTGAAGACATTAATCTCCATGTGAACACACCATTAACGCTCCAGTTATGGCGGTATCTCTCTCATAATCTGTGATTAAAGTATAATTGAACCTTACATACACTGCACTGACAGTCGGCCAGCACATTTCAGCTCTGAGCTTACATTACGCTTCATTCTTTATTTATCTTAAGATGACAGTAAGAGCAGGAATAGCATGTGTAGGTGGATCGGCTCTGAGTTCCGGACCCTGGCGACCCGTGTCTCTCGTTTGAAGAGTCGAACGGGCCGAGAGATAACCGACCCACACACCCACTCACATAACATCTTAACCAACACAGACACGAGGGTTCCCAAGGCTACTGATTGTGTCTTTAGACCTCCAGACACCCACAAGTACATGACGTGGAGACTTCACAGCTTAAACCAGCCAGTCGGACCACGGCTAAAAGCTCCAGGTCTCTGCATAACCCGAAGAATTAGCGATTAGTCATTGGGATGATTGGTTTCTGCAAACAACAGCCAGTTGTTCCTTCACAATCTGGACTTTTCTTGAGAGCATAGATTACATTTTTAACCAAAGAGTCAAAGAACCTTAATCATGGACTAACATCAGAATGAGCTACGCTTATAACACAATTTTCAAAATTGCTAGAAAATGTATTGCTAGTAAATCCCAATCATAAAGAAACAGCATTTTTTCTGTTTGACAGTGTATTTTAAATTAGCAAATGTGAGCGCTTTTTAAAAAATATATATTTTTATAGTACTGTGTTTTTCCATGAACCCCTCAATAATTGGTTGGTACCACTTTCAATTTAAAGGTTTACAAGGTTCTATTTATTAACATTAGTTAACCACATTAGTTAACATGAACTAAATATACTTGTATGTTAATTTCAACATTTACTAATACATTAAGAAAATCAAAAGTTGTATCTGTTTACATTATTTAAATGGACCTGAGCTAACAACTAACAATGGACAGTTTTTTTTAAATCAACTAATTACACTGTTACTTATGTGACAAAAAAAGAAGCCTTCTTCCAAAACGTGTTTTGTCCTACCCTGATTCACCACGGTAAGCCTATTAGAAGTGTTTATATTTGAGACCAGACGCTGACAGGATGGTTTTGGCGGGAAATTGCATCATGTGTCACTCGCCCGTGTGAGTCTAGTCATATCTGTAAATAAAGTTGCTCCGGCTGCATTGACACATGTCTGGTGTGTGTGAGGCAGGGGTTAGTTGTCACAACGAGCGAGAAAGATTGACATGGAGCCGCTAAATCTCCGGGAATCAAACGCTGACCGGAGGAGAGTCGGCTGGCAAAAACAGAAGAATCTGAAATGTTGTAAAAGTGACGCGGAGATGATGGTGTTTTTATTGTGTTTTTGAATTGTGTTTTTAATTGAACAGATAAACACTGAAAAAGCATTATACTATCTATTGTGAAATTTAATTAAGGTTGCTGCAGTGCAGTGCTGGAATTTATCATCAAGGAAGTACCGTGTCTATTTATAGATAGGTAAAACTACAGTATCGTCTTCACCTAGTCAGCTTGAGATCCTGGCTATATCTCTTAAGTAGTGAATGTTTTATGAGCAGTAGGAGAACAATATCCATCTGCACAGAGCCGAAGCACAACCGATACTATGTCCTTCCGCAATATGCATGCGGTATTGTTTTTTAACCATTGGAGGGCCAAAACTTACATAGTGTACCTTAAAAGATTAATAAATACTGGAAAAAATGTATTGCTCATCACTGGTTAATGTATTAAAGAACATTAAAAACTAATAGGACCTTAGTGTGAAGTGTTCAGTTATCGAATCATTGCTTAAAAAACAGAGAAGCATTAAGAATTGTTTTGCAATTGCATTGTGACTCCCTGAACTTTGCTTCACTAACTGTGACAAGATGCTCTCAGTCTTTTTTGTGCAACTGAAAGCAGAGAAAGTGAACAGCGAAAACCATCATGCTAGCTCTAAAGCGTCAGGAAATTAAACACAGCTGCTACATTTAAATTTCCAGCTTAAACAAACCACTGACTGCCAGATGACAAGTGCATTAACCAACAGGCAACCACAAAAAGAGCTGATGTTTCTGAGGATCACATGATGAACACCTCGATTATGTACAGGAAAGCATGTTTTGTGCTGTTTAACAGATGCAAGAACGCTTAGTCAAACAATGCTGCCCTAAATGCACTGCAATGGCCATGGAAGAAAAGAAAGGTAACCATTGTACACTGGTCAATCTGCGCTGCTAACGCTATTCTTTAAATCTAGTCAATAAAACAGTTTCCTCAGCATGAAATTTGGCAAAGAAAAGCATAATGGAGAGGTCTGACTCACAGTCGACTAAAACAAGAGAAGCTTCATTGAATACCAATAACAACAAACAGAACTCTGATTTAGTAATCGTTGGCACTATACCTTAACCTGTTAACCGTTGCCAGAGCGCGGGCGCACTGAAGCGGTTTTTTTTATAAATAGTTCAAAGTTACTATCAGATTTAATGTTATACCTTGACAAACTATACATCATTACAAAGATATAAGACTCAAGTTTCAGAATTTGACCACTATTGTATTCTGAGAAACTTATAGCGACAGTTATTTCTTAATTTGTGTCAGGAGTTATGAAATGAAAAAATGAGTCGATACCTTTGATATGAATTATGCGCGTCAGCCGCTTTCATTCATAAAAAAACTCCCATGCCGTCGTCATGACAGCGATACACAAAACAACCTCCTTCCGGGCTTTTAGCTAAAAAATGTGCAGATTTGGAGAAATATTGATATATTCTCATAGGTTTACATCAGATTTCTATAGACAGGAATAATATTTATTGAATTTATACCCAAATGCGTCGATGTAATCATTATGAGCATTTGTATACTCTGTTAATGTGTTTTCAATTCATACCAATAGCCTGAGGGCGCCCTCGCCGCCCTGTGCACAGTATTAGAACATGAAGAAGTGCCATAATCATGTGACAATCCAGGAAGCCTCGAACACACACACAGCTAACAACAGATCGCGCTGTAACTATGGCTGTAACATGCAGATACAGACATTTTGAAGACAATAAACATGTTTGCTATGATATTTGAGTTACCTGTGTTTTTCAATCCATGCCAGGTATTTCCATAATAATAGATTATATTTATAATGTAATGCTAATCTATATAGACTATCATTGTGCAGAACAGTATACAATAGTATATTTTCTGTCTGATTTTTTTTTTTTTTTTTTTGCCAAATTAGATCACAGAAAATTATTTAAAATACTCGATTTGCTTTATAAAGTAAGTTTATAAGCACAAACATGGTTTTAATCTCATAAATTGTCGTGTATTGATGGTGTGCTAAGCTAACATGCTAGCTAGCCCTAGGTGCAACTGTCACCTAGAAGTTATATTTTTATTATTTTTGAATGCTTACTGAAATGTTTCTTTATTCAAGAAATGCATTTAAAACAGTTTAGAATGTAAGGGTGAACTTTGAGAAAAGAAATTAGTGACTGAAACCATATGAATAGCATGTGAATAGCCAGTCGTTAGTAACTATAATGCAGACAAAAGAAATGCATATTTAGAGCCATAGCCAGGCTGGAGAAGTGTGAATGTGTGCAGGGGGAGACTGAGACTGAATGGGGCTTGTTTGCACCACAAAACAATAAAGACAATATACTGCATAGATGGTAAGAAGATGACAATAAATATCAGTAGCATTTTAGCATCAAATCAAAATAAAGTCACATGACATGGTCTTGAAAAACATTTCACTAAATACAGAGTTTTGGACTTATTATCTTAAGATTTTAAACATAAAATGTTTAGACATGTGGCATTAGCTGTAGTGCATTTCTAGATTGCTCCAGGGCCAACTTCAATTTTATTTTCATGAGGATGTTTCATAAAAAATAATTTCTAATAACTTTACAAAACTTTGAAGCTATTTATAACAATTTTTGTCCTTATGACATTAATTAATTCTACATTACAATAAACTGCCAGGTGTCAGCTTTCAAATGAGATCATACTTGTGCTTTTAGTACAAAGGGTTCATGAACTGTATCTGTTTCAGTTTGGGTATGTCATTTCTTGGGATTTTTCAAAAGTGGGGTTGCAGCTTAACAGGTTAATATGTAAATGAACAGCATCAGTACACATTACAAGGGCCCTAACGATAGCATTTCACCATATTGTTGTATAATTTCTGTAGAATTCAGTGCAAGGCTGTTGCATATTGTCAAAGATTTGTTCTCATCTAATGTCATTTTGAATATGCAAAATGAAGAATTGAGATTGAGAAAGTTTGGTAAGGTAAGATTGATCAGAAATGTTTTAAAAACCTAATGAACTGGTCAATTGGCCACTCTGAAGGCTTTAACATATTCCTGACCTCTGGTGTGGGGGTCACATCTATAAGTCACGCTCACTTTGTGGCGGCTTTATGAGTCCTTTCTGCTATAATCAATACCCTGCCGTACTATCAAACTCATCAAGCCAGAGCTCTCACACACCCTCGTCTCATTTCTCTCTTTAACTTCACAATGTTAGCCCTGTGACCAACAAACTCACTGAAATGTGCAAACATTTAGCACTTATCCAAAAGTGATTGCTCAAAATCTAGACCAGAGTGATGAATAGAGATGGGAATTGTATGTTTAATAATTCTCTTTTTATTTTACATTTCCATTAGCGATTCTTTCAGTACTTTTTACAAGAAGTGTTTTAAAGGTGTTTTAACAAACTTTTAATGACTTTTCACAGATATAAATGTACAAAGTACCTTTTAATTGGTGTAATTTATATAAACTACATAAAAATACAAAAAAAAAGTTTACTACTAACATATTTTATTAATAAATTGTGCATATTAACTTTTTCCCCATCAGCGTTTCTTTAAAAAAAAAAAAAAGTTGCAAAACACCACCAGCGTTTTCGATCATTTTCATAAAAATGTCATGAAACATTTTATTCTAGCTTCAAGCTTTCTTTTTTTTAATCAACACTTGAATGTGGGTAAGTTTAATAAAAAAGCAACATTTTGAACAAAAAGGCAGAAAAACGTGCAAAAGCAATGCTTTTATAGCTTGTTTCTGGTTCTTTTTTGATCCGAAGATTCTGTACTCTTTCAGAAAAAGTGTAATAGCGTATAACAGTGAAATCACAAAAAGCCCCAAAATTCTGTCAATGGCACGGAAAGAGTCACAGTAACTGGTGTTAGTGACAAAAGCTTTAAATACAACATAACACAGCAACAGGTTTTAGTTAATCTGGAGTGAAACATGGCAAATGCAGTTAAATTAATGAGTCGGAATAATTCAGTAAACAATCTGAGTGATTCAAGTGTTTTTGATTCATTAAAAAGAACCAAATGATCATTCATTTGGGGTTCGATCCACACTGATCACTTAGTGCTGGGCGGTTTACCGGTTCATACCGAATACCGGTGTTTATTTTTGTTACGATATGAATTTTTAATATACCGCAATACCGGTGTATGTCGCTTTAATCGGAACGCGGCGCTGCGCGACACAGTCTCACCCCTCATTTACAACACACGTCTGCGGCGCATTACAGCTGCGACAAGGTTTTATTCCGTCCTCCACGCGGTGCGTCAAAATAGACTAGGCGCCTATATTTAGCGAAGCGGCGCGGAGAGCCGGAAGCTTCGATCTGAAACACAAGCATTGACTAGAATGGGCACGAGACGTGTGGGGGTGAGAGTGTCTTTTTTCTCGCGGCGCGCGTGTTTTTATACTGTATTAACGTATCTGAAGTGAACTGACGGTCTTTAGAAAAGTTTCTTTGTTATTACGATTGAATCTTTCTTTATCTTTCCTGATAAAGCAGTGTTTATGAGCGTTGCTGCTTTGTGTACAGCCGTTACCGGGGAAACCACTGTTTCTGCCGCTCCTAAAGCGCGTCCTGCTGGCACCTCTTTGTAAACAGCCTTGCAAACCTGTATTATTAATATTAGTGTGGATTTTTTCTATAATATTCACTCATGACAATAAAATATGGCATTATAAGTAAATCTACTGCAGTATTTCCTCTCTCACTCAGTAGAAAATGTGGTTAACACCCATCATGCTTGAAAAAAAAAAAAACCGGTAAAAACCGTGAAACCGGTATAATTTAGAAAAAAATCGTGATGTTGATTTTTGGTCAAACCGCCCAGCACTATGATCACTATACCTTTCGTGTTACAGATTCAGTAGCAGTGTTCGATTGAATGGACTGAGTATTTTACTGTTTTAGTGTGGTGTTCGGTAGTAAAATTAACAATTTAGAGCAATAAATGGAACTGAACAGCATGCAAATTAGAAACGGTTCTGAATAAGAATAACTGTTCAGACTGATTCAAGTTTTCTTGATTCATTAAAAATAAGTAAATGATTCATAAGAATCAATCATTTGAGGTTTGGAATACACTGATCGCTATACGTTTCATGAAATAGATCCAGTAGCAGTGTTGGAATGAATCGTATTTTAGTATGGTGTTCAGTACTACAATTCACAACTGAGGACCATTAATGGAACTGATGAACGGCAGAAAACCACTTCGATCTGTATTGTTCTGATTCAGAATAGCTGAGATTTGCCATTTTGACCATTTGTGAACAATTTTCTTCTGTACAATGAAATCTATTTTTTAATTAATTTTCAGTAAGCATGAATAAACCAGCTGATATTACATTAAACATACAATTTCCTCAACACGTATGCCACATTTCACTTCGGTTAAGGTTCCCAGCTAGATGGTCACAAGCTCTCTCAGTCTCCAGAAGGAACGTGGCGCTGCCAAAGAGTGAAGTACCCAGCATGCTCTGCTCCGCTGCCCATCCTGTGGCTCTCAGCCTGACGGGGCATCAGCAGACACGCCACAGATGTTCATTAACATCACACAAACAGCCCTGACAATCTGCTCTTAGATGACTGCCATCAGTCCTCCTCACGCGCTCCAGGGAAACAACAGTCAGCGCTACGGACGCCGTCACTCTCCAGCGAAGCAAGACATACTGACAGAAAACAGCCACAAAACACTCTGAGAACAGAAATCACTCCCAATTTAAAGGCGAAGAATGTTATTTCCATACTGGGCACGGTGTGTGAATTATCTATATGCATGAAATACCCAGATGACCTACTAACAAGTGCCAAAATGTGCAACCAGAGCACACTGTGTGCAATCGTGCATCCCACAATGCAATGTGCTCAACATGACTTTCCATTTATAAACAATGAAGCTATTTTAATGATACTTGTTTAAATGTTCATTTGCATAATGCATACTGCGTATGATGCAAACTAGTACCATTATAGCACTACTACTTTTTAAAAACAGCAAACTAGTATTCCATTCAATAAATGGAAATAAAACAGATTATAAAGTGCATATTTTATGTTTTTCAGTCTTTCAGGGTTTCATCTGTTGTTCTTAATAAAGGATGGTGAGAGATACTCAGCCTTAGAAACCCATTTCAGCAAATTCGGACACAGATGGTGACCAACTGGAGATGTGCGAGATCTTAAGGTCAGGAAGCCTCGAGCAAACACACTTATTACTCTTGGCTTCATATATTCAGAGCCCGTAAGGAGTTTTCAGCTCATGCGTGATCAGAGCGACCCTCAACTTCAAGAAGAGTTTCTTTCAGCAGATTAACTTTCAAAAAATCCTCTGAATCCCCTTTAGTGAGGCATGCAGATAAAATGCATGGAGTTGAGCATCCAAATCTGTGTTTTTATGGGTATAATAATCTGTGGAGTTCATAGGCTTTAGGTTTACAGCCTATAATCACTTCAAAAGGGGAACATGAGCATAAAGGGATAGTTCACCCAAACTATCATTTCTTTTATATTTTTAAACACACAAAAAAAGAAAGACACCATGACAGTACTCGATAAGACTTGCGTGCTATATTCTTCTCAAGTCATACAGCCATACAATAGATTTGTGTGAAGAATATAGTGCACAAGTAATTTAGACTACTGTTTTTTTTGTGTGTGTGTCCTTTTTCAGGCTTAACAGATCAGTGACTATGACCTGTTGTTGTATGGAAACAGATGCACAAAGTTTCTTAAAAGCAGCATGTGGGTTTGGAATAGCATGATGGTAAGAAAATGAGGACAATTTTCATTTTTGTATGATCTCTTCCTTCAATATTTTAACATATTTCACTGTCAAAAGGTTGTAAGAACCCTGAAATGAATAATGTAAAAACGTTCGACTATTTCTGCCACAATACCATGGTTACAGTTAGCGTTATACATTAAATCCATGGTGAATGTTGGTGATTTGTGAACTGAAAAGCCTAATATAACTTTCATGGCACAATGTTTCTGGTTTTCCACGTCAGCGCTGTTTGATCTGATCTGGTTTATAACAGAGATTTATGCACCGAATTTGAATTCTTCTCACTAGATCTTGCAGCAATGTTATTAATACTGTGTTTCTCATATGAAACAGAAATGGCAGCTCTTCTTAGTTTGGCAACTTGGTTGTGGCACCAGTGCGACCTCTAAAACAATTTAGTTGCACCAGCAGGAAAAAAGGTTGTAAAATGTAATCATTATGTCACAAAATGGAGCCCTGATATTCTTCATAAACAAACTATCAATCGTTTTGTGTAAGTCAATTGATAGAAGCAAAAGACAGAACATCATGTTCAAACTACAGCAGTCAACATTTGAAGTGGATCAAAAAAAGTTCATCAAAGTTGTCCCTTTAAGAACGGGTTTTGTTCAAAATGCATGTTTAACTTTGATGAAAGGTTTTGATCGACTTCAAATGTTGACTATATTGCATATTAACACCGTTCCCACAAAGACAGCTGAAACCAAATTTAACCACTTTAATCCACTGCATTAGGTCATTTCCTACCACACCAACACATCTGGCTGTGAAACATAAACTCTAAATAAATTCAGAGGCGGCACTGCAATGGTGGAAATGTGTCAACCAGTAGTTATCAATGTAACCTGGACTGCAACATAGGGTAACGTGTCCCAAACAAAATAAGAAAGAACTTCTGTTAAGCAATTTGTTAGGCAAAATGTGAAGCGGAGTTTAGTTGTTTACAACTTGTCACATTAACAGAGAATTTATGTGCCCTCATAGCGATGCATTTATCAGCTTTTACAGAACTAATGTTCCAATCAGAATTTTATGTCAGAACTATCCGTATTACAATATTAACTTTACTTTTCAATGGAGATGCATGAATACTGTAGCTTTGAAGGATTGCATTCAACGTGACGCGTCTGAAACGATGAGCGTCATGGTGGAAGCTCTTTAGGTAAGATGTGTGACTTTATTCATGGCAATTAGTCAATAGTGGCAGATGAAGTCAGTGGAAGAGGGAGTCGCAGGCACTTCTTTCCAACATAAACACCTCATTAGTTCGCAGAGCCTCCTCGCCTGGGAACGACGCGGCTGCAGAATGTTTACATGACCATCCCTTGGCAATACGAGACTGTGTTGGAATCTGTTCGGCTGTGGTTTCCCGAACCCCTCCCTTGCCGTTTCACACTGCAAAATTGAGGATTGATATTAAGACATGAGGAAAAGTTTGGGTTTGGCAAGATCTTCAAGACCAGAGTGAAGCAAAAGAGTGATGGATCTATTCTGTTCTGCAACAACAGGGTTGGATTGGTCTGGAACAAAATGTAAGACGACACACAACCTCAGCACACAAAACCCTTCTCCTATCCCGTCTCGAATTATTTTCCTTGATGTTTTTGAGTGCTTTGGCAAGATATGAGTGTAATTTCTTACCATAACCCATCAAAAAATAAACTATAACAAAGAGTTACTGACTCATTTCCTTCAATTCAATTGTGATGAAACAAATACAAAAGAAAGAACGGCACTCGAAAGTACTGTGACGTGAAACAGCTTCTCTGAACCTTCAAATAAACTGACCTCTCAAAACAGAAATCAGATTAGGATATTGGTAATGACAGACTGATATATCCAGCGATTCTAGTCTCTAGACTTCTTTAAAGTGTAAGTTGCAGGTTAAATTTTTCACGAAGATAATGCAATGTGTTTATTAAACATAAAGATAAGAACCGCCCACCATTGTTTTTTATACCAAAATGCTGATATAATATGAAAAGTTGGCACTTTTAACAGTGGTTTTAACCGCTCCCGCTCCCTTCCACTAGATGGGGCGTGACGTCATATGAGGAACTCACTAGTAGAGTTACCGTACACTAGCAGCTATAGATGCCTTACATAACTACAGAAAAGTTGGTTGTATGTTTTATTTGATAAAAAAAATTATGGATAAAATAACTCCATTGTAAACATACTCGTGTGTGCTGACTTCAAGGGGACCGTGATCCTGCCTGAAATGAGAATAAGCTATTCGCAAAACAAACGGGTTCAGGCACGTCAGATCAGCCGGTCGCGGGTCGAGCTGTTCCACGTTCACCTCACGGCAGCACACACTCTCCACTGCTGATAGCCCACACAAACACAGTGATGGGGACATCGATCTCTCTTTTTCTTTTCTGACAATAAACATCGCTAATTAAATCGTGAGAAATTGATAAGGCGTGGATTGAGGAAGGGTATTACATGACGTTTGAGGCGGCGATGAGACTAGCGATTGATGCCTGTGCAGTGTGTGCATCTCTAACGTTGCAGCTCTGATTTGGACTGACTTACTGTAAGTAAATAATGTATTCAGTTCAGTCGTTGTCCCTCCTTGCTATTCTACATGACGGCAATATTTTGAAAAGACTTGCTTGTTCCGTTATATTATCCGGGTTAAGTTTGCACCAGGCTAGACTATAACGTAGCTAACGTTACTCACCAGGACACTTGGCCAACCCTCCACTAATTCTCCTCACACCAAGCATTAATAACTCTTTGAGTGCCATGGCTGCCCTCTCTCACGCCTCACCAGTTAAAAATTGTAGGGCTGTGGTCCATAAAGAATTTGATGGTTTCCCACATCCTCAGTCATTCTCCAAATAGCCATAATACAGTAGGAATCTAGCAGAGTATGGGTTGCGAGTTCCTCTTGTGACGTCATCACCCAGTAACTGAAAAAACACGCTACCATTGAAGAAACCCCAATAAATGTTATTTTAACGCATTTTAAGACAGAAATAATTAAATATATACATATAGAGCACTTTAATTTACACATTAATTGGCTGTGGTGGTTAACCTGCAACTTACACTTTAAATTAAGTATATGGCCTTTTTTTTTTTTACCTCTTTCAGCATCTGTCATGCACAAAGACTGATGGCTTAACTCTTTCCCTGCCAGTGTTTCAAAAAAAAGTTCCTAGCCAGCGGCAGATTTTTTTTTATCATTTTCACAAAACTTTTATGGCCCCAAAAATATTTTGTTGTTAAATGAATATCTGAACATGCAATTTATCAAAAGAAAGATAAAAAAAAAAAAACAACATTCTTTTTTTTCATTAACACTTGAATGAGGGTTAGTTAGTTTCATTAAAAAAAGTAATGAAATATTATAATAATAAATAATTGAAATATAAATGAAATAATAAAGCACACTTTCTCTCCTCCATTATACCACACAATATGCTGTATGATTTTGAAGTAGAATTTATGTCCATAGCACCAACAGTGCAAGACGCTTAGGATTTGGTCTTGTTCAAATCATTAACTCTCAGAATAACAAAACTAACGATGCAAGACATTACATGCAAGATCCTAATGTAGTGTGTCTCAGCGAGATCCCAATACCCAAAAAGATACTATTTTTGAATCTGGCTCAATCCAATGTTCATATTTCTGCTCTGGGACTGGGAGTGTATGCAAATCAGTGCATATTTAGTCAATCAATGCCTAATTTGCATTTTTAAACATAACATTTGAGAAAACTCGTCTGGTCTTGATGTACTGTGATTAATCAACTGGGGAAGTGCAGTGATATACCTATCAGTTTTTACCCGTTTCACCTGGGATGAAAAAAAAAGGTTTTCAATGCAGCAATTTCAATTGGCTTTGCTCTCAACAACAACATCAGCACCGTCATACTTTCATGAGTCACGCCTTTGCAGAGCGAGCATGCATTACTCTACAATAGCTAACAAAGAACGGCACTCATGTGTTTTCTGGAAAGCGCAGCCAGACTCGCCTCAAAGGCAGGAGAGTGCGATTCCTCAACGGAGCGATTTGCATTGGGCTGTAGGAACTTTGGCCAGCAGGGTAATGACTTCAAAATCCTGCACTGCATTGCCAACATTATTACAAACTCCACTGGAGTGAAGGTTATATAACCCGCGCTGAAACACCAGAAAAGCTATTGCAATATTGGCGACTTTATGCAAGGGGGAAAACAGTTCCTCACGTTGGCTGTTTTACAGCTTCTCGACTCACCTAGCTCTGCTGAGGTGGAAAATTCTCCCCTGCCGTCCATCGCCTGATTAAACACACGTGTTTCGGTCGGCCAGAGTAGAGCGAGCGAGCGTGTTAAACTGATCTTTCCTGTAGCAGGTCAACAATGACAGAGTGAAGAGATACTACTAAATTAAAGACACCAAATACACCAACATCATATAATGTAGTGGACAATTAGCCCAAAAAATAAAGAAATAAAACTGTCCAAAATGAACACTCATCAAGTGACACATGCGAATGAATAAAATCAGTACTGGCTAATTTTTTTTTATGGAATTGTAAAAAGCTTTTAACAAACAAAAAAATCTGCTTTTGAAGTCAAAAATAACGCCTTGTTTTTGCTCTGTGGAAAATGGCACCAACAGCAAATCAATAAATGGCACCAACATAAAAAACTGTATTCTATATATAATGCACCTTATACTCAAAGCACTATAAACATAATACATAAAAGTATTAGTAAGTAGTTAAACGTATTAAAGTCCCCCTGTGGTGAAAATCAAGTTTTTAAATGTTGTTTATCTGTCTATGTGGGGTTTTTAATATGATTTAAGATTAATAATTTTGTCCCTTAAAACTCACCTCTGATCACCAAAATTACATATTTAAGCGTTTTTTTCCGTAAAAAAAAAAAAAAAAAAAAAAAAGTATTCATGCCTTAAAATAGCTTGAATGTAACTCGACACCCTTGCCTCATTTAGTATACGCGGTTTTATGAATATGCAAATGAGCCCCGCCTCCACTCACTCAGCTCAGCTCAGAGATCCACTGGTTGACGATCACACGTTGATCTGATTGGTTACGAGGTAGTTTGTGACGTCAGAAACACCAGCGGCTGTCTTTGGTTCACATCCTCAACAATGCTGTCGACTTATGAATTTACACATGCTTTGTCTTAAAGCACATTAAAAACACCACATAGACATATAAACAACATTAAAAGCTGGATTTACACCACAGGGGGACTTTAATGTATAATTTAATTTATTAACAATTAGTTTAATTCAAATAGTTTAGACATATAGATTCTAGAATTAAAAAAAATTCTGTCACTATAGCTCAGTTACTGTAGGTTTTTAACTATATTAATACAGAATGTGCATTGATCTTCATTTTACATCAGCCGCGTTTCCAGTGTCGGGCCAGAAGCTCCACAGCGCTTCACTAAAACACGCCCGTAACACGCCTCTCTGGAACAACGTCACACTAACCCATCATTTCACCAACAAACGGAAGTTTTATCAGAAAACGAATCAGAAAGAAATCACTGGAAACAGCGTGATCGCAAAACAAAAAGCGACCGTTTGCTGGCATTTTTGTTGTTTACCTAAATATTTAAAACCCAAGAATCAATGTTTTACCACAGGTTTACAATAAAAAGTGATACATTGATCTTAATGAATTAATTTGTGTCAAAAGTGCACATTAGCCACACAGAAATAGAGTGGCTTACCGTTAGGTCTATTAAAAAAAAAGAAAGAGGACCGACTTATTCAGTCGTGTCTGTTTCTGTTTATTTGGTAGTTACAGGACATATTTACATCACATTTAGAAAGAATGATCATTTCTACAAATATGCCACCAAAAATACGACCTGAAGAGCTTTAGCACTCTCTCCCAGTAGGCTACAGATATTTTCAGTCAGAGAAACAGAGGAAGCTCCCGAAAAAAGTAGGGATGTCCCGATACCACTTTTTCACTTCCGATACCGATACCGATGCCGCAGCTTTGGCTATTTGCCGATACCGATATCAATCCGATATTTTTATTTTATTCTTGAACTAATACTACTAATAATAAAATATAATGGAAGCACTTTCCTCAATTAGCCACTTAAAAACATCTCACTCAAATGGAGAACAAATACTTCTCCAGTATATAGTCCACAACAACAGCTGATAATGAAAGACTGCCAGCCTTTATTCAAAAGACCTTGAGATATGTTTGGTAACCTGAATGAATTTAAAATTAATTTGCTATATTTCAGATCAATATATTTGTTTCCTTTAAATTTTAATTAACTTTAACTTTATTCTCATCTGAATTATAAATAATTTATTTCTGTATAAAATAATACTACTTTTAAAAACACATTTGATTTTCTTTCTTATTCAATGTAGAATGTGTAACTTAAAAATAAACAGATTAGTGCTCTGTTTTAGGACAAGAAATGAAAACCAATGCAATGATGAATGTCCAAAAAGATGAGATCATTTTTGCTTTTAAACAGCGTGTGCGTGTGTGTGTGTGTGTGTGTGTGTGTGTGTGTGTGTGTGTGTGTGTGTGTGTGTGTGTGTGTGTGTGTGTGATTTTGGTTGGGTGACAGTTACAGTTTGACAAGAGTTTACAGTTTGACAAAAGCACAATGTTGGGTTTTACACAAATATAAGTAGGCTAAACACTTTTTCCAGTTTTAATGATGTCCTGTATGAAAATGACGGAGTATGTTTTTTTGTTTCCACTGTTCGATCGCGCCCGTGCCTCTCTCTCACACACACACACACACACACACACACACACCAGCATTGCAATCTTGACATCGCAGCCTGTTCATTTTGCTGCGTTCACACCAAAACACGAATAGAGCGTCAAATTTGCGTCTATCGCGTCTAGTTCGATGCTTGAACAGTTTGAATCCATTCGCGCGTCCAAAGCGAATAGGACGCGCCACGCGCGTATAATGATAAAGTGAGAATAAGCAGAATGCATCGATAAGCAGACTCGACAATGGCATCGATATCGATAATTTCTTAACGATGCCCATCCCTAGTCTTGAGGTAAATGATTTAAAAGACTTTAATGCTGATGTTAGCTGACAGAATCATCCATCCATCTCCCGACCCAGATAAACTCCGCCTCTGTTCGTAACCGCTCCGCCTCTAGCCCGAGCCGGCCCACTGTGGACCAAGGTATTCGACGGGCCAGAAAACCCTGCCCGTTGGCCCTGACGCGGCCCGATCAAGCCCTGGAAGTGACAGTGGGAACGCGGCTATTGGCCACAGGTTCATCCATACTCTGAACTACTGGTTGTATAAAGCTTAGTTACAAAATTCTGAATCTTGAATGTCCTTTTCTAAAGTCAGAATAGAAAAGAAAAGAAAAGAAAAAAGTGTTGTCATGACCATGCGGGAATGGCGTTGTGCTGCTTCAATAATCCACCGTTGAGTTCGGTTAAGTCTGCCCCTGGCTTCAACATCAAACATGGCGATTAACAAATACTCAAGGCCAGACAGCTTGCTTTGAACCACAAAATCTGTCAAATATGCCTCCCACCATCACAACCAAACATATAAAAATCTGTTCCGTTTCCATGAATCACGACCTCATCTCCCAGAGGTGGATATTACCAGCAGACGCTCTGTATCAGCGGGACGCCTCATCACATTCACTCATCAGTGTTTGATCAACAGCGCTGGGGGGAAGGGTTAATTCACCAGGGCTGGGGGCAAAAACACCAGACAAGTGACACAAATACACCAGAGATTTAAAACGTGTGGGCAGAAATTACCATTTTTATCCGTTATGTAACAACGTTTTGCTCAAAATCAGTTGCTCATGCACTATTACTCAATCATTACATTTGATGCCAAATAAATAACTCAGCACTCATGGATCAACAATCCTCACATATTTATAATGAGAAGAAGCATTTACCAAAAATTTTATATGCACCGATATAAACATTTTGGCAGATACCGATAATTCTTTATATTTGAAAGCCGTTAACCGATATATTGGCTGATAAATCTAAATCGAAATTTTTATATCATTTTTGAGAGCCTGATAAAACAAAATAAGAAAAGTCTCACCATTAAACGCCATGTCCCAAGCACACAATTATAATGTTCTCATTATCATTTTATGTAGCCGATATGACAGCACGTTGCACTTAAACCGTATTTTCCTTTTTGAAGTGATTACAATCATCTGAAGTGTCTCAGTTGTACTGTCCTGCAGAAGATTTTGTAAATGATTTTTTATATAATTTCTTGTTAAAGACTGGTACAGTTAAGCACTGTAAAAAATAAATAAATAAATAAATCTCAGGTAACCTAAAATGTGTCTCATTTAGTGACTTATCATCAAATATGATTTAATACCAATAAGTGCATGTTAAAACCATCGTGTTTCTATGTAGGCAATGCTGTACAGGTCAGGTATAAAGAATGTTTCTGCTCAGGTCTGAAGCGTCTCAGCTGGAGGAAATAATCCATTATTTATCGGCTTTAATATATCAGCCAAACTTTCTTATCGGGCCGATAACGATAACATTAAAAATATTGATACCGATATGGTGGCCGATATATCGTGCATCCCTATTTCAGTATTAACTAAAACTGAAATAAATCTAAATCAAAGCTAAATAGATATACTAAATAAAAATAAAAAATACAACAAAATTACTAAAACTTAAACTAAAATTGAAATAAAGCAAAAAATATAAAAAATTATATATGTTATAATAACTAAATATTGTATAAACAATGCTATGAAAAATCCAGATATACTACCTCACTAGTTCTCCGAGGAGAATATTGCTGGAATATATATATATATATATATCCTTTGATCACTGAAAACTGGTTTTGATCGTGTGGCTTGAAAGCACTGGATTCGAGACGGGTGTCAGTCGTCACAGAAGAAGGGTTAGGAACAGGTCGCTCTAGTCTTCAACGCTGGCAGTCTTCTGTGTCATACTTTATAAATAGAAACAGCCAAGAGATGTCCGTCTCTCCACCAACCCTAAATCACCCTCCTCAAAATAGGTCAATCTGATGGATCGAGCCGCACACAAGAGACGAGGAGCGACGTCGACCACAGACAAACCTCGCCAATGCAATCACAAGAGCACTGCAATCTCAGCCAGGGACGAAATCTCAAAGCAAGAACCAAACAATACTCTTACCAAACCATGGCTTATTCCAAGCAAGGGGAATAAGGAAGAATTAAGCTTCTTCAAGACCAAACAGTAGAAAATAGCTCGGCTTTTAAGCCTCTCTTTATTGTGCCGTTCAATACTTTAAACTGGAGAACTAGTCTGTGCTATTGCTGACCTAGCTCACCGTGCAGGAGAAAGAGGCTTGGGTGTTTACCTCGAGGCAAAACACCATTAAATACAACATGAGCACAATAATTCTTTGCAGGAACAATTTAGAGACATTTCTAGAATACCTTTGCTTTTTACTTTATTGTATATCTATTTTAAAAGTCAGCTGTTACTATTCTAAATGATCAGACAATTGTCTGGAGATCAACGAAAAACAAAATACACAGACATAAAAAGGGATCTGAGCCATTTCTATTAGTGCTGTTATTGTTAACTAAAACTACAACTAAAAACTAATAGAAAACAAATATCTTTTGATAACTGAAATAAAGCTGAAATACAAATCTAACTTCAATGATTTTTTTTAATTAAAAATTAGAAATGTTGAGTAGGCAACCAAGTGAAATAAAAGTACTAAAATTGCTAAAACTGATAGAAATATAAACGAAAGCTAAATAGAAATACTAAAATAAAATGCATAGAAAGAAAAAAAGCAACAATTACTAAAACTTAAAATAAAATAAAAATAAAAGCTAATTCAAATATGAATACCTTAAGAGTAAATAAATAATAGTAAATGAACTTTATATAAATAATACTAAAGTAAACTATTACAATCCAATCTCCATTTGTTTTCAGGAACTGCAATTCAGCCAAACCTCTTGTTTCTCCTGCAGGCGTTCTGCTTGACACACACACACACACACACACACAAAGAACGTGTTTTAATAGTCCTGAGATGTTTTATTTTCATTTGCATACCTGAGAGCCAAAAAGCGTTAAATACACCATTTGCAGTCATCATTTCTCCGCGGCGCTGGCGGATTCGTTGAGGGAACTTCGATGTCAGCATTTCTTGCCACAAGGTGAAATGAAACGCTTCTCAGAATGGAGATTGGAGACGTCAACGCATCCAGACGGATGTTAACACACTCTACGGAGTATAAAGTGGGATAAACAGCGGTCTTGTCTGCCATTTCTTTTGTATTATCGTGTCAGAGGGTGGGAAGTGTCTGATATGACCATCTCAAAATTAGCACACACACACCATGTCTTCCTCACAGCGTTCAAATGACTGAGGATCTGATGTAATGTGATAAAATTACACGCAACAACAACCAGCCGTGCTCACTAAACTGGCCAGAGATCTCATTGAGTTTTAGACAGTCTGCAGTCCAGTCATTTCCTACTGCCATTAACTGGTCTGGTGGCACACCAGTGAAACGCCCAGTCTAAATATCTGATGCATAGTGGATTTAAAACGGCTTAAATTGCCAGCTATGCAACTTTCAGGAGTCCAGGGATGCAACAGTCGGCCTGAAAATGAAGGTGTGTTTACATTTTATATCTGTTACTGAGTCTGTGAAATAATCTGTATATATTAGGCCTACATTTGAATTAGGGATGCATGATATTGGAAAAAATATATATTATACTGATATTACAATATTTTGTATTTCTGCGATATATATTGCAATATGAAAATTGGAATAGTTCTATTTGGAAAGAATTAATCATTCTAGAATGATTGGCGTGATTTTGTAGGGGAGTGAATCTGCATAGAGAATAATAAACAAATTACAAGCACAGATAAATACAATAGAACAAGGATGCAAATGAAATAAGCAGTGCTTTATGTTTTTCAGGCAAGTCTAACAATATTCAGGTATAGAAATTGAATAATCAAATGTAAAATAACGCAAATAAATATAATTAATCTTGCTGTCACTTTAAGAGCTAGCCTAATGTACGGATCCAATATCATGATACATCCATTTTCTTTGAGTGTGTCTTGAGGATATTTGCGGAGACAGGCATTTTGACATCATTTTGTGTGTATTTTTCAGTTCAAGCACAAACAGTGGAGGAAGAGACGGGATTCGGTGTTCACGTGCTGTCTGGTTTAAAGGGGTCATGAACTGGATTATTTCATGATTTCACTCTCTGTGGGATAGTACCTTTAAGACGTCGCTTGTCTGCTGCTGCCTGAACAAGACACCGGACGCAAACGGCGCAATTCGACGAAAGACATTATAATCAGTGATGCTGTCTACACTGGATGCGGCGCGACGCGAGCGACAAATCTCCGACAGTAAACTGATGCCTCATTCTATTTATGATGTACTGACGCGAAGGACAAATGCTTTGTAACGGGTGCTTTGCCGCGTTCAGGGTAAACAGCTTTTACTGTTGCAACCGTGTCCGGTGTAGAAAGCCCATAACGCTACATTACAACATCAAGCAATATTCCAATAACTTATATAATTATAACACTTTATATAGGACCATTTTGCATAATGGGTAGTTTCTCATTTAGTAAATGTTTTACATTATTTAAAATAGTATTTAACTAAAAGTACTGTACATATGTAATTAAACATGTTTTCATTATGGTATTATTACTTTAAAAGATTTGAGTGCTTCCTCCACTGGTAGAGACTAGAGTAATTAAGACTAATAGTAGAAGATAACAGGTTTTGCCAGTGACACTTTTGATATATTTATTGATACAAGTTATTTTTTATATAACGTGACTAAATAAAAAGACAAAGTCAACAGTATTTAGAATATAATATAGAATAGAAGATGCAATGCAAACTAGTTTGGTTACAGCTCAAATGTCTCATTCTCCTTCTATCATTCACCCTGCCTACATTACATATCTTTGTCACACAAGTGTTTGACCACCACATTTGAGTGATCATTGCAAAAAACATGTTTATATATATATATATTCTGTTTATGTATACTGTATTCTATATACAGTACCAGTCAAAAGTTTGTACACATGAATGGGAAAGTGTGTGCAGATTTTTGACTGGTACTGTACTATAATATACACATAAATCATTTTGCTACTGTATTAAAATATACACATAAATAATATCGGCCGATGTAGCGATATCAGGCTTTTTTTACTCCCTAATATCGGTATCGGTCCCAAAAAATCCATATCTAGTATGATCCCTCATGTTGGGGCTTGAAACGAGCTGGCCGTGACTCTGAACACAAGTGTTGCTGCTAATGTACTCACACTATACTCTCTAGTGTGTGAGAAACTATGTAAGCAAGACCATTAGCTGGCCTTCTCTTCCCAGATTTAACAATACTAAAACTAAAAGAGCAGTAAAAGTTCACAGTCAAATGAGCAGCTTGATGAACAATGTGAATAATAAGAGTCTCAGGTTAGTCCTCAAACTCAGTCAGTCAATGGAGCAGATGGTTAAATCTCACTGTACCACACACACACATACACACACACACACACACACACACACACACACACACACACGGTCATTCAAATAACAGATAACAGCAACCACAGCCAACAGAGAATCCGAGTGCTGCCACCGACTTGACCACTAGTGCATGATGGATCTCTGTGATAATCTTCATGCTGTCGTCCTAGCTGCTGGGCATGACCATATGTTACAGGGGTGGAAGCTAAAAGTGTTGGAGTTTGCTAATGGTGCGTGACTCAGTGACCACTGCACCTCCATGTGCCTGCCATTCATTTTTATCACAGCGTTGTTGAAGACTGAAGCCAGTACCCTGCGTAATGCATGCACACAGCGGGCTTTTAGGCCCCGTTTACACCTGAGACCTGCATGAAGCACTTTAGTGTTGTCAAAAATATCAAAACTGAAATATCTGAAATGGTCCCAGTAATCAGTTTCCGCAGTGTCGATACACCAATACCAGCTGTGCTCTTTCTTCTCTCACGTTAAGTTATGTCTTAAGTGAACGCAAACAGTTGGGAAATAAAAATCATGTGTAACAGTATATTGCAGGGGTCGGCAAGTAACTTTGGCCACGGGCCAATATTTTTATTAGCCAGTAGATGGCGGGCCAGCTACACAGAGTAGGCCTATGGATACAAATTAAATACTCTTATATAGGCCTATGATCGCGGAATATGATGGGTTGTCACAGTCCGTGGATCATTCGTTCAATCGTTTTTTCAAATTAAAACCAAAAATAAAAAGATGAAAAACGACTTGTTTTTCCATTCCTGAACTAAAATGAAAAAACGAATAATGACGGGTTTTCTGATTTTCTGATTGTGCTCAGATCAAAAATAGAAAAAAATAATTACTGGATTAGACATATTTTAATTTTGATTTTTAATTTTTAATTTAACACCTTTTAAACAGATCAAGTACTATTGTGGTAACAGATTACAGCCATTTTAATAAAGGTGTGAATAGCAATCATGCCTCATTCGCTTACAGTCCGACTTTTTAACTTTATTCCTTTTTTATTATTATTATTTATTCAGGACACACACATACACACCTATGGTTTAAGGAGGTCTGCGCGGGACTGTTTTTTTTTTTTTCGTCCCGCTCCCACAAGGTTCTATTCAGCAACCGCTTAAAATACACTCGATGTTCACCCGCTTTATTTCCCGACCTGACGGGTCCGCAAAATTTAGATCTCGTTTCCATAATCTCACATTCAAATGTCTCTAAAAGAAAGTCTCGGAAAGAAGGAGATTAAGTAGCCTATAATAATTATAAATGCTATACAAAAATTGTGTTCGTGTCAATATAAATATTAGGCTATTTTAACATTATACTGTCAGCAGAGAGAAAAAAAATGCCACAGAAAAAAATTATGAAATATAAATAACAAATTATAGGACAAAGCCTATCACTCAAATTTCTAAGCAACATAAACGAAAATCATATTGCCCTACTGACAAATGAAGTAGGCTATTTTCTGTCGAACTATTTCAAACATCCTTGCAAAAAAAGAATGTTGTTGACTGACAATGGTTTCAGTACAAAACAGGTCATCAGAGCTAGGTGTAGCCTACAGGCGGTCAGAATGAAGTGCGGATACGCTGTCAAAAGATGTCGGGAGTTGGCTATTGTCAGACCGCCCGCTCCGTCCAAAGTACTCCAGAGTTCTGACCGCTGCCGTCTTTTGACGCGCGAATGAACACAAAGTGATAAAGCGTATAACTAGACGCGGCAGGCGCGAATTTGACGCGCTATTCGCGTCCGGTGGTAATCTTTAAAATGTAATCCCGCGCCGCATTATTCCATATGGGCGTTTCACACAGTATGCGGCTGGTGAAATCGCCGCGCGACTGCGGCTTTTCTCAAGTAGTGGAAGAGTTTTGTGCAGCATTTAGGACTTCCAAAATGTTCCGGCGGGCCAGAAAATATTGCTGGCGGGCCAGTTTTGGCCCGCGGGCCGCCAGTTGTCGTTCCCTGGTATATTGGATCCATGCATTCAGTCTTAAAGTGACAGTAACCTAATAAAGCAGCTGCCGTCTGTCATTAATGTTAGTCAAACAACAAAAGACAGAGAGAAAATCACTCACTGCTCTTGACTGAATCACTTTTGTAACTTTAATTGTAAGGATTCATCTGTATTTATTTACTCAGTGAAGACTATGCAGTGTATATTTTGCATTTGACTATTTACATTTGATTTATTTCTAACCTGAATACTACTGTTAGACCTACCTGAAAAACCTACAGCACTGTTTATTTAATTTCTTTCAGGGCTTGAATTTCGGTGCGGGATTGCGGGTATTGCGCATATTTTTTATCATTCCCGCAGGTCTCCCATTTATAATGCGGGAAATTCCCGCAAACATTGATTCACTTTAGCATGTAGGTTCAGGTTGTATTAGTAAATTAATCCACGCAGATGGAAAATCAAATCAGTCATTTTAAAACTGTCTGCGAGACGCAATTTCACAAACAGCGTGAGTGATTCAGCGGCGCTGCGTCTTCTATCTCGCGTCTCTCAAAATGGGTTGCACAATGCAATCGTTAAGCGCGCAGCAGGCGGCGGAAATACACTCTCGCGTTTCGGGAGTCGATCGGGCCAGCATTGCATCACGAGTAACTAAAGTTTACCATTTGCACGTCTTTTCAAGTCTCACCAGTTTAAACAGTCACGCGATTTTAAACTCTTCGGTACTTGCGCGCTGTCTGAGAGATGCTTTTTTCTCTGCACACATACATAGAGTAAAGCAGCCTCACAAACAGCTCGCGGGTAACAAAAGTTATTTTTCGTGGATTATAAATCGCTTTAACAGTCAAAAACATAAGAAAATGATGTCAATTTCGGTCTTGGAGAGTATCCTCTAATCTAAACACAGTCGGTTATGTCTTAAATAAGCATAAATCGCACGTGACCGTATAATGAAAACAGGATCCGTGCACTAGCTCTTAAAGGGACAGCAGCCATATGTGTCTGTCATTAATTTGTTTGTCAAAACAACAAAACATAGCTTTCATTTTAAGGAATCAGGATTAATAGCCTATGAATTTAATTTAGTCAGGACTAAAATACTACCCAGTGTTATTTTACATTTGATTAGGCTACTTTATTCAGTCTCTGTAGTATTTCTGAATAGCCTACTAGTTTTAGACCTAAGCAAAAACTTTTCTCTTTATTTCTCTTTATTGATATCTTTATTCTATTGTATTTATTTGTGCTACTTTTTTCAATTTAATTCAAAGATTGAAATCAAGCTTCCTTGAGTTGTGTAAATTCTTAAGAACAAAATGACCCCATTGTAAAAATGCAATGAGTAGGCTAAGCATACATTTAGGCGAGATAAATGTAATTAAAAAAAAAGTCTAAACTCCCCCCTCAAATTAAAAATTCCCCCCCATAAGAATCACCTAAGGGGGGATTTCCCCCCCATTTTCCAAAATGAAATTCAGGCCCTGTCTTTAGTCCATTTTATATGATTGTGCTATCGTTTGTAATGTTTATTTGTTCTTACTTTATTACTGACTTGTTTACTTGTCTTTTTTTTTTGTCAATTCAATTCAGAGTTTGTAATGCCTGTCTTGTCAAGTATCCTTGTAACAGCCGGTTATGTCTTAAACGAATGTAAACAGTTGAGAAATAAAACACTTGTGTATCAGTATATTGGATCCGTGCCGCTCTTAAAGTGACAGCATCCTAATATTCCTGCTGCGATAAACATTTAATTTAAACAATGAAGAATATAATTTTACATTTGATTACTTTATTTCTGTACCTGAAAATTTAGACCTAGCTGAAAAGCACTGTTTATTTCATATGCATCTTTGTTCTGTTGTATTTATGTTGGCCTGATGAATGTGAAATGGATCCAATCCATGTTCAATAGAAGTTATTTGATGATGCAGCAATAAACTAGCTAGCATATCTTAATGTACTAGGGATGGCTCGATACCACAATTTTGGCTTCGGTACGATACCAGAATCTAATACCTCGGTATCGATACTAAATCGATACCACAAGTGACCAATAACCAGCCTCAAAGGTTAAATGAATTGAAACAATTTTATAAAAAAATAAATAAAAAAATAATTAAAAACACTGCTTGAAACTCTGCTGCACCAAATGTACAAACCAAAAGTATCAAAATGTTAACAAAAAACAAAAACCTACAGCCAGGGAACATACAGTAGGTTAAATTTTGAAAAGATACTATTTAAATAGTTTAATATCTTCATATCTTGTCAGTCGTTACTCTTTATCACAAAACAAAAACGTATCAATATAACAAACCAAAAAAACCTAGAGGGAACATAGGTTCAATTTTGATTTTGCAAAAAAAAAAAAAAAAACAACGTATTACTCTCTCTCTTTTGGCTGATTCCTCTAGGGGTTGCCACAGCGGCAGTAATAGTAATATGCCATTTATTTTACGATCACTAATACTAAAATTGATATTACTAATCTCTATATTCATTCAAATTCAATCAATATATTATTGTTTGAAAGTGCAACAATTATGAGACCTAAACTTCATTCATTGGTTCTAGCGTGTCATGCAAGCACATTTGAGCTTTCGTGTTTACCGTATCTTATTTCACTGATAATAGCAGTTATGTAGGCTATGTGCGCTGATCGGTGTTGTGAATAAAAGTCTAAATTAAATCAGTTGAATGATGGACTCACCTGTCGATCTCTGAACTCCTTGAATAAGTCATGATGAGCTAGAAACAAATGCTTAGCCAGATTTGAAGTGTTGCCTCCCGTTGCGACAAAGGATTTCAAACAGCGTTTGCATAGTGGTGCATTCACGTCTGTAGCTTCACCTTTTTCATTACCTCTGTAGGCAAAGTAATGCCATATTTCACTTCTGCTGCCCTCTTTATTGATTAATTGCGGGCGTGTAGAATTAGCTTGATCAATTTGATCCATCTTGTTTCTCGGTTGTCACTTTTTGCCGGTTTCAAGGTACCCGCTAGAGCCCTGCGCGGGACTGGTTTCATCATCCCGCTCCCGCCCGCGCCCGCCGAATTTCTGACCATTACCGCCCGCTCCCGCAACGCATGTGTTTCACTCCCGCCCGCTCCCGCAATATGTATGTCCACTCCCGCCCGCACCCGCAAAACTCTGAGAATTTATTCCCGCACAATAATAGAGATGCATTGATTTTGTGTCTTCTCCCGTCCCGCAGGAAAAAACACATATTTGTATTGCTATTATTAAAGAGATTCATGGGGTTGTTTGTTTCGTTTCCCTGGCCGGCATAGCCTACTGGACACATACTACACACAGGATAATGGAGGAAATCGAGTGTGCTGTTTTTGGATGGTTTTGTTTTCGTTTTTGCTGTTTTTTATTCAGGATACTCTGTCTTGCGCGTGCAATGATGACGCAGTGAATAGTGATGCTTCTCTCTGAACAATCAGCAGTCTGCCGTGTTTTCACGTCACATTTTAGTATCGCCTAAGCTCGCTCAGAACCCCGCCGGAGGGGGTACGAAAAAAAGTACCTGGAAGCAGATACAGTTACAACTTTTACACAGTGGAAAACCAAATAAAGGCGAGTCGAGCCGAGCCGAGCCGAGCCGAGCCGAGCTGGTACTGTGTAGTGGAAAAGCGCCATTATTGACATCTCCATCATGTTGCAAGGCTACCTCCCGATCCCGCAGTGTTTTTTTTAGCCGCCCATTCCCGCCCGCAGCAAAGTTCAAACCGCCCGCTCCCGCGAGATTTGCGTTGGGTCCCGCGGGACCCGGCGGGACTCAATCCCAATGCAGCCCTCTAGTACCCGCGTCTTTTTGGGTATAGCGCACTTCCGCCTAGCGGTGAACTTCGAAACTGCCGTGCATCAAATACCGAATTGAGCAAAATTATGATATTGTACCGTTTGAAATATAATATATACCGGTATTTTTGCAGTACCGGTATACCGCGCATCCCTATAATGTACGAGTTTTGAACTTTGCTAATTTAAAAAACTAATCTATTTTAATGACAAAAATGTTCAAAGAGAGCAAATGACAAATATCGAATGAGCATATCCTGTATCTGAGGCTAAATCACTAAATATTGTGAATACGACAGCACATCTTATATTTTTCGAACTCCAAGCGATCAACCACTGATCAGAACCAGCTGATAATCACAGTAACATGAGATTGAAAAATAATAATTTAACAAAACTTTAATTTAAATTTAAGTTGTATTTAATATCAATTAATTGTGGACACAGGTTTTCTTATATACGGATATATAATGTACAGAGGGGGCTTCAAGGACAAAAGGCCTATTTTAGATCAGCTGTTTCTGTGAAGGATCTGTGTGCAGTTCATTGATCAGGTGCTCAGATTAATTGAATCAAAATTCAATTCAAAATCTAAAATCTTTTCTTTTTTTTTTTTTTCATCGACCCCAAGAATAGATTTGAATCTATTTGTTTGATTCCAAAAGACTCCCAGCCCTGGTAAACAAGCCCTTAAATTCTTGCCCTGACAATGCATGCTTTAACATCAATATTGCTTTCGCCATCCACTGGACTATTCTCTTCCTTATACTGCCCCTTGTAATTTAACCTAGTTGAACCTAATCAATATGATATACATTAAGTACACTTACAGGACCTCACTTTAAATTTACAGGTAAGGATCTGGTCGCTAGTAACCATGGAAACAAAAGCATAAATGAAAACAACTGAAGAGCCGACTGGTATTAAATTTCCTACAATGATGAATTTATAGATAGAAATAGACCAAAAGAAAATCAGGAAGCAAAGCGTTCATGTTTTCCGTACCGAGCAGTGACGTTACCGGAGAGCAGCACGTCTGTGGGAACATGTTTGCACTTCGGAGCAAAATTCTTATGCAAAATTCAACACTGTGACCATTAAAATGGATTCAGTGCTACACAAAGGAAAGATTCTTGTATAAACAAAAACAGCAGACACAGATCGACACCCAATAAAAATGTTATTAAAAATACATTACCAAAACAAACTTTTAAACTAATGCTTAAACTTTAAAAACAAGCATTGAGCATCTTATAAACCCCATGAAATCAGATTTCAAGCTTGCAGCATTTATCAAAAGTCGACATAACACAACATAGCATACATTCACGTCTTCCACCGCCAGGAAAACAGACCAAGAATGACTATAATGCACTTACAAATACAAAAATACAAACTGTCCAGGTAAATGAGAATGTCTCTCCCAATACAAACTGCAACCAAATGACTAAAGCAAGTAGAAAACCATGGTTTTGTGGTGCTGTGATGTAAACCAGTGTCTATAGACAAGTCAACTCGGCAATTCTTCATCTGACCTCCACCATTTCATCTTCATACAGTGTCTCTAAAGTTCAGGAGCATTACCTTCATCTCCGTCCACGGTGACGGTGATCCTCTTGAGTGAACTCACTTTCAGGTCTTCAGCTGAAAGACATGAACACACATTTATAATGAGAACGAGAGCTAGACACTGAACACATGAGTGAAAAGACTGCTTTGGCATGTTTGATCTGACATTAAGTAGGACAGTTTGTGATGCACCATGATCATGATTTTTCATGGATGAGTCCCATTTTTTTTACAAACAAATTGGCAGATTTTTTTTTTTTCTTTGCTTAGGCTAATTTATTTGCTCTATAACAGGCAAACTTTAAAATGCAGTGGTTGCCTCTAATTTCCAATGGCTACAGAGATTCTTTGTTAATCACAATCCACACAAAGATGCTACACACAAGCAGTTGTTTTTGATTTCAATTCGATTGTATAATTTAAGATGTAAAACAAAACCAGAATGGTCTAACTTTAGATTTGTGAAATTATGCTACAAAAACTGCAGACGGAATGTGCGCTTATAAACACTACTTTTTACCGCAGTAAGAGGAAAAGAAAGTATCCTTGTTTACACAGTTGCTTATGGCTAACCTGAACGTAAACAACTGAGAAAGAATACGGATTCGAATCATTATAATAAGATCTGTGCATTAGCTCTTAAAGTGACAGCAGCCTAATAAACCTGCAGCCGTCTGTGTCATTAATATTAATCAAACAAAATATAAAGAGAAAATCACTTTTGAAGCTGTAACAAAGATGAACTATATTTAATTTAATACAGTGAAGACTATGCAGTGTTATTTTACATTTGATTATTCAATTTCTTTACCTGAATATTGTTACACTTGCCTGAAAAACATAAAGCACTGCTTATTTCATTTGTATCTTTGTACCAGTGTATTTATCTATGCTTGCAATTTGTTTATTATTTTCTATGCAGATTCACTCCATTCACTCCATTGACCGATATCTGCATTTACACTATACACTTGGTGAAACCACTGACCCGGAAACCCTTAGGAAGATTTGGATTTGCAATGGACGCAGATGAAATGACAATACAAGCTTTTGCTTTCCGCACCATCTTTAAAGGTCAGCAAAACAATTGGGTTGAGCTTTCGTCCGCCATTGAAAAGAGTCATGTGATCATGGTTGGTGTCTATGTCATTCGCCACTGTCGCTTTTTCAATGACGTACGACTCGCAGAGAAATATCCGATCTGATCACTTACATGGCAGAATATATGAATCCATGTGCTTTTTAGCTGCATAAACACGCCCGTGGGTTATATCCGATCAGTGCCACGTGGAAGAAAAAACATTGGGAATTGGGCCACTTGAGCCATGTAATGTAAATGCGGCCACAGAAAGTACATTTTAGAACATTTTATCCATCATACTAGGATGTTTGTTACTGAGAAATCTGAATAACTTTAGATTTACACTGAAACACACATGCACAACAATATTCCCCTAAATTGTGCTAAATAGTAAGAAAGTGAAAACAAATGGCTCAGATTTGTTATGCAAAATATTTGTACGTTTTAACGTAAAGTTTAGTAAGAGTGAGATGGTAATCAAATGGTTGAGATGGTATAGTCCATTACCTATAACCATTGCTGAAAACACTTAACGTCAGGTTATTTCACAGAGATTGTCACTGTAATAAGAGTATTTCAAGATATAAAAGTCTCAAATAAATGACTAATTATTAGATATGCAACCAGTTGATTGCAGCTAAATAGGGGTGTAACGATTCCCTCATGTCACAATTCGATACATATCACAATACGATATTATTGCGATACTCCAAGACATATGAGGCCATCCTTAAAAATATTCTTGTTTGCCGTAACCCGACCGACCCTGTCAATTTAGTACCGACCCATTTATTTATTTATTTTCCCTTTTAGTCCGACCGACTTGCCGGTTGTAAACTTGCGTTAAGACCGACCGATTTTTTTTTAACTCTTCAAACAACTAATACAAATGCAATAAAATAATATTAGTTATTAAGTATTGTGAATATAAATTGCCTAGACCTACATACGAACATAAGCTACGTTCTTTCTTTTAAATAAAAACCCGTGGCGCGTCATCTGTGATTGTTTACAGTACACCATTGGTTTACGCATGTCACACTACGGCCTGTAGGCTAAGTTTGCTTCGTTTCATTCACTGTGCATGGTTCGCGCTTGGTAATGATGGCTGCGGCTTTACTCTAAAGATTATTTCATTTTTATATGTTGTTGAATATGGTTTATTTGCTATCGCAAATCAAAGTGAAAGTAAGTCGCAGACGCTTAACACACAATCATCTTCATTAAATGTAAAGAAACTAAATGATCTTACCAGGGCTATTTCCGCTTTCTCTTGTTGCGGGCTTTGATTCAGAAATTTTAGCTGATGATCAATAAAATAATGTATCTCATAACTGTTGCTTTCGGTGACGTGCACTCCATTAAATCTGCATATAGCGGGAATTGAAGATCGGATTTATATCCGCAAAAAAACCACACATTTAGCCTATGTAAACAGGTGTAATTGGAATCGTTTTGATAAATCAGATTGCAATCCGATCTGAGAAAACGCATGAAGTGGCCTGGTGTAAACAGCCCCTAGACATCGGTGAAAAATGTTCTCTCCACCCCCAGTCCCCCAAAAATATACTTTTTTATATATTTTTTTTTTATATATATATATAAAAATATATAGACCTACCTACCGACCCATTTTTTCTTTTTTTTTTGCTGTTACTGCAAACCAAAATATTTTTAAGGATGGCCTGATAAAAGGTACTGTTGATTAAAATGCTAAATTTGATTTTACATTGTGTGTGTAAATGAATAGGCTTGGACTTGGTGCTGGAAACCCAAAGCACAGGACAATAGAGACACCAGAATAACAATATTCATGATTCTGAAGCTCTTTTTACACAAATATTCCCCCAATGCATTATTATACATTATATTCAACATTAGTAGTTTAATGTAGTACTGACACTAAAACTCTGAAAACTTGAATGTTTTCTCACACAGTAATCTTTATTTTGGGTGAACCATACACAATAAATATTGTCACTATCCATGATACATATTGTTGCATTTTTGTATTGCGATATATTTGTGACACAATATATTGTTACATCCCTAGTATTTCAAGTTAGTGATAAACGTCTCAAATAAATGACTATTTATTATTTGCAACCAGTTGATTGGAGCTAAATGTTTGTATTTGTGCAGTGAAAGGAAACTGAGCTTCAGAGTGTGTTGTTAACCGGGAGACACAGACACCTGCAGCTGCAGATAACACACTTCATGCTGGAGGTCCAGATCATTATGCTGTATGTAAGCCGCTTTTAACACACTTTTATTCAACCTCGAAAGTGAATACATTTGAGACAATAATTTAAATTTTCAGAAGTAGTGCACAGACAATATAGACCAACAAGAAACATTCAAGAAACATTTGGCATTATATTTTCAAATCAATTAGGCTACAAAACTCAATCAGTCATAATGATAATTAATTACTATAACAATCAAAACAATATTGGTAATTTGATTTAAGATAAAGATATAGCTTAGTCTAATTTATATTTTTCATTGATAACACTTTACAATAAGTTGTCATTTGTTAACATTACATTAGTTAACATGAACTAACAATGAACAACATTAATCTCAACATTTACTAATACATTTTTTTTTAGATTAAAAGTTGTAGCTATCTGTTAACAATAGTTAATGTACTGTGTAGGCTACTAACATGAACATTTTTATTAACCAACATTAACAGGTTTATAAATAGTGTAAAACTATTGTTCATTCATTGTTAGTTCATGTTATTTAGTGCATTAACTATGCTTAATAAATAAGACCTTACTGTAAAGTCAGTGTTACCTTTACATTTTGCAGTTCATTGATGAACATCACAAAGTAATATGAACACAACTGTTGAAAAGGTTTTTATTGTTAACAGCCAGGAAACTATCTTTAATTGTCATAAATTAGCTTAAAGCTTGTATGTTTGCAAAGAAGAGGTAATAAAGCTAAGTGGTTTTCATGGTTGAAGGTGATGTGCGCAATTTTTCAACGTCATATTTTTTTTCCTACCCTACCTTAATTTACAGAGACAAACTAATTTATTAGTTGATTTCACTGAAGAGTAAAAAACACTGTGCACGACACAGCAATATTGTCTCAACTACTGAATTGGGGCCCAGAACTATTTCTTTGTCAACCAATGGCAGACAGGAGAAGTGTTCAGTGGAAACCTGTTTGGAAACAATCCCTGCATTTGCAATTCCAAAAAAGACTGAAAAAAAAATCTAGTCTAATTCATTTAAAGGGTTAGTTCACCTGAAAATGGAAATTATCCCACAATTTACTCATCCTAGGTGTACTTGACTTTCTTTTGTCAACCGAACATAATCAGAGTGAATATGGGGCCTCTCGCGGTTCAAACTAATTTGTGACCGGTGTTTAGTTTTGCTTTATCCTCTGCGCTTCCACGTTCGTCAATACATCATGCGTCGGTTCAGAGGTCACTCTTCCGCCGGAACTAGACTTGTGTATGGCCATTACCGGAAGCTAGTGATTATAGTTCATAAAGTTATAAATATAGACATTTTCGTACAAAAATGCATCGCTTCGCTTCAGAAGGCCTTTATAAACCCCTGGAGTCAAATGGATTACTTTTATGATGGATGGATAACCTTTTTTTGGGTACCATTCACTCCCATTATAAAGCTTGGATGATATACACCTAGAATAGCTTGAGGGTGAGTAATTTATGGAAAAATTTCCATTTTTTTGTGAACTAACCCTTTAAGGTTTAAAAGCGCTGTAAACGATTTCAGGCTATTTGCTAACTTCCAACACACTTGGTCCCCATCACATCAAAACCACGCCCTCTCAACGAAACCCCGCCCTCCACAAACATGCCAGCAATGTCAGCACAAAATGATTGACGGACAAAGCACGTTTCTTATTGGCTAAGACCAGGACGGACCGCTCCCCTGACTCCTTTAGCTGTTTACAGAGCCTGTGGCTGTCACAGAGAGTTGTGATTTGTAAAGACACATATTCAGTGTTATAGCGGACATTTTATTTGTGGTAACGTTAGTTGCTTACAAACCCTAAAGCCATACGTGTTTCAGCCGTTTATATAATGTCCGCGTGTCACTTCGAAATTATTTTTTTTTACCACAGAAGCGCTTCTACAGGCGAACGGAGTTGAGGAGTCAGCATTACAATTGAGTAAAACAACTACAGTTAAACTACTAGAGAAAGTTAAACGAGTGAGGTAGCTTTACAGTTAGTCCGTGTGTGTGCACGTATAATGTCGACTGCGCTACAGCATTATGACGCCATTTCTGAGCCACACAACTGCAGTCGCTTGACATCGACATTCTTATCATTGCGACGTTCAGACCAGTTTTGAACATACAAAGGGAACGGAATCTGTCGCCCCCACTCTTTAATACTGCAAGCCGTGTTGACTTCATGAAGTGGGACGACAGCGACATTGCTATTTCGAATAAAGCCGAATGGAGAAAACTAGACAGTTCGCTAAATCACAAAGAAACTGACACGAGACAGCTTTCGTCGTTTAGATGGAGGCGACAAAGCTCGGCTAACAAAATGCTGACGGTTTATGTGTAACACAATGAACGATCTAATAGCTTTCCGTACAAGGTCAAGCCAAACAGGGTTTGTACAACTTGCTTGCGATCGGGGGAAATCGGACTTGTTTTCTTTCGACATCAACTGAATGGAAAACAAATGCGTCGCTGCGCGTGAGCCGTAACGACAATGTCAGTTCAAACAATAACTGTCGCGGTTCAGACTAACCGTCGAAACACAACCGATTATCATGACAAACATAACAATTAGCTTGACAACTACCCAACGGTAGAGATGGAAATCTGCTTGCTGGAAAACTAGCCTTCCTCATCGCCAGCCATTTCTGCTCACGCTCAAAAAAGGTCCGTAGATCGACGAGGTTGATCCTTAGAAAGGTAGAGCTCGTAATAAACACATAATTTCCAGAAAATAGGCGATACGGCGATGATCGAACGTTCGGGATTGAAAACTGCAAGATTGTTGATTCATTCGAAGAGATCGTGCGCGAGAGTTTTTAAAGAGCGCGTGAACGATTCCAATTTGCGATTATCGTGCACATAATCCCAATTCATGCACTCAGAGATTTTAACGCTTTTAGTCTTAATAACTCTTTCGATCGCACAAAGCCTTACGTAAGGGATCCAGCAAGGCAGTGTTTCCCCCCATGAGCTATTTGATGCCGAGCAGCCAAAAAGAAAGTGTTCAAGTCTTTTCGCGAATTCCAACACAACATCTGCTGACGGCGATACAAGTGAAGCCCAAAGTTGCCCAGTCTGCTAACTTACATCGACTATTAACAAACTAATAAAGGCGAACAAAAAGTCTCCTGCTGTCTAGATGCACTATTTACGCCGTAAACCTTTCAGCCGGCGAGAAAACAAGGTTAACAAAACCCCTGATCGACAGCGCTTTAAATCTCGCTGTCAAAATAGAAGTAAACGATTCAAATGCAGTCGCGTGAATAATGTTAACAAGTGATCATTTAGTTAAACACTGAAGCTCGACGCAGCGTAGTTTTCTTTCGATCTCCGTCTCCATTAAGACTTTATCTGGTCAACACAATGTCCTACCTGATGTATCCGACGGATCGCGATGTTCCTCCGTTAAATTAGTAATCCATTGGACAATCGAGGGAAATCATCGACGATCAATGCTGGAAACGTCGTCCGAAAATGTAGGGAAAGGTGTCGGGATGCGAATCCGACGAAATAGCTCCGCAATCGCACTCGTTTTCTCTGTGTTAATCCTCCTCCTCTTCGCGTCTGTAACGGACTGAAGGATACACACAAACCGCCCACTGTGGACACCGCGCGCGCTCATTGGCTGCTGCGCGCGCACTAACCGCCCCGCTCGCTTCCTATTGGATGGTGAAATCGGGGGAAAACGTCTCTGCGATACTTTAATCGCACAGATACTCGGGACTTGTATGTTTTGAACATGACACCCGCGTTATATCGTCACTGGGACGATGGAACACACAATGATGACGTAAACTACATTTCCCAGAGTTCAACAGCGAGTGGGGAAAATATGTCCAGGCTCCGCCCACCTTCACGCGCATGCTCTTTGAGCACAGTTAAATCTGAGGAAAAGTCTAAACGCTTTAGTACATTTTGTGGTTTGCATGTTGAAACATTTGATCTTTTTAATGTTGTTCTCATTCCGTTTGTTTTTGGTCAGATTTCTGTTCTTTTATTAAGCCTCACACCATTCCCAGCTTTCAACTGTGCTTTTATTTGTTTTGTTTTTATCCTATGACAAATCTTATCTTAAGGAAAATTACTTAATCAATCTTCTACTTCTTTTTGCTAATTTTAGTATTCATAAAGGTAGTTAAAGAAAAGAATAAGCCTTTGTTTTTAATTTCAACACTATAACATTGTTTAAAAAATAGGAAAGCTGTAAAATGTGTTTCCATTTGTAAAAATAAAAATTATATACTTTTCTTATTTTTGTTTATTCAATGTACTGTAGTAGTAATTCTTTAAAACCAATAAAAATGTCTAAATGTGTATTTGAATAAAATAACTAACCTTTAAAGTTTCAACATTATTGTATTTATGTTCTGATTTAATTTTTAGCCATTTTCCTGAGGCAACAGAACATTGTTTGTTATTGTTAAAATAATAATTGAATAGACATTTTAAAGCTAGTTGGGACTTGCATGTTTTTAAAATGACATTTGCGAAAAAGTACAAAAGTACATGCGAAAAGACATTTGTGTAAAAGCTTACCCCAGAAGTGGGGTAAGATGTACTCTTTGAATAATTATATATTTACAACAACTAAATTAGCAAATGTTTCTATTTATTTCCTATAATAACACAGTGGCTGATGCATCATCATCTGCACATGCTAAACTTATATCTACTTATGTTATTCTTAAGGGTGGCATCTTACCCTATAACTACATCTACCATAATTCATTGCGGCGTCAGGGGAAAAAGGACCCACCCACTTTCTGCGCATGCGCTCTATGGACTCCATGGCGTATTTAAGCGCGAGCAGCGGGGATGAGTGAGCTTCCTGTCAAACTCAGACATGACAGATCAACTGAAGGGTCTCTGGCGCGTCTTAAATATCTATTCTTTTTACATATAGCGGGATATTAGTGTACTAAAGATGATGAGGTGCCGTTTTGATCGCGTTCTAAATGGGTTGTGAATCGAAGTGGAGTTAAATTACCGTCTCTGGCTAACTGGCTAATGCTAGCGAGCTGGCTGCCAGTGAAAAAAAATTGAAAGCGGAAGAGTGACGTGCTGGATTACGAAAGCGGAAGTGCGAGGATCCAGATTTTTCGATCGAAAAGGTGGGTGGAGCATTTATTTAACTTTGTTACCATACTATCTCATTTTACCTAATGTACATTAATAATAGTAATAATAATAATACAATGTTCTTGTTAATTATTATACATGTGAATTAAATAGTAATGAAGACATGTTATTTAATTTATTATATTTTTATTATTATTATTAGATGTGCATTTGTTAATGTTTAGCTAGGATTATAATATTAAGTGAAATTGTTTGGCAAATTACCCGTACAGACACACACATAGGCATATATATATATATATATATATATTTACATACATACACATATACACACACACACACACACAATAGCAAGCATGATTTTGAAGATCATCCTTTTTTTATGCTATACTGTTTATTTTGCACATAATACTTGTTGCATCATAACGTGGTAAAGTAGTGGATTACTTCTGGCTACTATTATGTGTATTACTTGTGTCTTCTAATCACACAGCAAGGCTTTGAGTTAAACCCACATTGTGTTGTCGGTGAAAGCTGGAGCTGTCAGGCTGTAGTGATGGAGCGAGAATGAAGAGCCATTGTTGGATCATGTTTCATACGATCGGTCTCAAGTTACTGCCTATTCATGTTTATGAAATATAAGTATATAAGCCGATAACCGATATATTGGCCGATGAATCTAAATCCAAATTTTTATGATTTTTGAGAGCTTGATTACAAAAACAAAAGTCTAACCAGTAAAAGCCATGTCCCAAACCCGTCATGTTGATCAGTGCGCATCTGAAGTGTCTCAGCTGGAGGAAATAATCCATTATTCATCGGCTTTAATATATCGACCAAACTTTCTTATTGGGCCGATAACGATGACATTAAAAATGAACATATATCGGCCGATACCGAACACATCTGTGACCCATTTTTGTGCCCCGACCCTCCAGTTTAAAACCCCTGTCCCCGTCCTGGTGTGTGTTCCCTGTGTCCTGGTGTGTGTGTTCCCTGTGTCCTGGTGTGTGTGTTCCCTGTGTCCTGGTGTGTGTTCCCTGTGTCCTGGTGTGTGTGTTCCCTGTCCCTGTGTCCTGGTGTGTGTGTTCCCTGTGTCCTGGTGTGTGTGTTCCCTGTCCCTGTGTCCTGGTGTGTGTGTTCCCTGTGTCCTGGTGTGTGTGTTCCCTGTGTCCTGGTGTGTGTGTTCCCTGTGTCCTGGTGTGTGTGTTCCCTGTGTCCTGGTGTGTGTGTTCCCTGTGTCCTGGTGTGTGTGTTCCCTGTGTCCTGGTGTGTGTGTTCACTGTCCCCGTCCTGGTGTGTGTGTTCCCTGTGTCCTGGTGTGTGTGTTCCCTGTGTCCTGGTGTGTGTGTTCCCTGTCCCCGTCCTGGTGTGTGTGTTCCCTGTGTCCTGGTGTGTGTGTTCCCTGTCCCTGTGTCCTGGTGTGTGTGTTCCCTGTGTCCTGGTGTGTGTGTTCCCTGTCCCTGTGTCCTGGTGTGTGTTCCCCGTGTCCTGGTGTGTGTGTTCCCTGTCCCTGTGTCCTGGTGTGTGTGTTCCCTGTGTCCTGGTGTGTGTGTTCACTGTCCCCGTCCTGGTGTGTGTGTTCCCTGTGTCCTGGTGTGTGTGTTCCCTGTCCCCGTCCTGGTGTGTGTGTTCCCTGTGTCCTGGTGTGTGTGTTCCCTGTCCCTGTGTCCTGGTGTGTGTGTTCCCTGTGTCCTGGTGTGTGTGTTCCCTGTCCCTGTGTCCTGGTGTGTGTTCCCCGTGTCCTGGTGTGTGTGTTCCCTGTCCCTGTGTCCTGGTGTGTGTGTTCCCTGTGTCCTGGTGTGTGTGTTCCCTGTCCCTGTGTCCTGGTGTGTGTTCCCCGTGTCCTGGTGTGTGTGTTCCCTGTGTCCTGGTGTGTGTTCCCCGTGTCCTGGTGTGTGTGTTCCCCGTGTCCTGGTGTGTGTTCCCCGTGTCCTGGTGTGTGTTCCCCGTGTCCTGGTGTGTGTGTTCCCTGTCCTGGTGTGTGTTCCCCGTGTCCTGGTGTGTGTGTTCCCTGTCCCTGTGTCCTGGTGTGTGTTCCCCGTGTCCTGGTGTGTGTGTTCCCTGTCCCCGTGTCCTGGTGTGTGTGTTCCCTGTCCCTGTGTCCTGGTGTGTGTGTTCCCTGTCCCTGTGTCCTGGTGTGTGTTCCCCGTGTCCTGGTGTGTGTGTTCCCTGTCCCCGTGTCCTGGTGTGTGTTCCCCGTGTCCTGGTGTGTGTGTTCCCTGTCCCCGTGTCCTGGTGTGTGTTCCCCGTGTCCTGGTGTGTGTGTTCCCTGTCCCCGTGTCCTGGTGTGTGTGTTCCCTGTCCCTGTGTCCTGGTGTGTGTGTTCCCTGTCCCTGTGTCCTGGTGTGTGTTCCCCGTGTCCTGGTGTGTGTGTTCCCTGTCCCTGTGTCCTGGTGTGTGTTCCCCGTGTCCTGGTGTGTGTGTTCCCTGTGTCCTGGTGTGTGTTCCCTGTGTCCTGGTGTGTGTTCCCCGTGTCCTGGTGTGTGTGTTCCCTGTCCTGGTGTGTGTTCCCCGTGTCCTGGTGTGTGTGTGTTCCCTGTCCCTGTGTCCTGGTGTGTGTGTTCCCTGTGTCCTGGTGTGTGTGTTCCCTGTCCTGGTGTGTGTTCCCCGTGTCCTGGTGTGTGTGTTCCCTGTCCCTGTGTCCTGGTGTGTGTGTTCCCTGTGTCCTGGTGTGTGTGTTCCCTGTCCCTGTGTCCTGGTGTGTGTGTTCCCTGTGTCCTGGTGTGTGTGTTCACTGTCCCCGTCCTGGTGTGTGTGTTCCCTGTGTCCTGGTGTGTGTGTTCCCTGTCCCCGTCCTGGTGTGTGTGTTCCCTGTGTCCTGGTGTGTGTGTTCCCTGTCCCTGTGTCCTGGTGTGTGTTCCCCGTGTCCTGGTGTGTGTGTTCCCTGTGTCCTGGTGTGTGTTCCCCGTGTCCTGGTGCGTGTTCCCCGTGTCCTGGTGTGCGTGTTCCCCGTGTCCTGGTGTGCGTGTTCCCCGTGTCCTGGTGTGTGTGTTCCCCGTGTCCTGGTGTGTGTGTTCCCTGTCCCTGTGTCCTGGTGTGTGTGTTCCCTGTGTCCTGGTGTGTGTGTTCCCTGTCCCTGTGTCCTGGTGTGTGTGTTTCCTGTGTCCTGGTGTGTGTGTTCACTGTCCCCGTCCTGGTGTGTGTGTTCCCTGTGTCCTGGTGTGTGTGTTCCCTGTCCCCGTCCTGGTGTGTGTGTTCCCTGTGTCCTGGTGTGTGTGTTCCCTGTCCCTGTGTCCTGGTGTGTGTTCCCCGTGTCCTGGTGTGTGTGTTCCCCGTGTCCTGGTGTGTGTTCCCCGTGTCCTGGTGTGTGTGTTCCCTGTGTCCTGGTGTGTGTGTTCCCTGTGTCCTGGTGTGTGTTCCCTGTGTCCTGGTGTGTGTGTTCCCTGTCCCTGTGTCCTGGTGTGTGTTCCCCGTGTCCTGGTGTGTGTGTTCCCTGTGTCCTGGTGTGTGTTCCCCGTGTCCTGGTGTGTATGTTCCCTGTGTCCTGGTGTGTGTTCCCCGTGTCCTGGTGTGTGTGTTCCCCGTGTCCTGGTGTGTGTGTTCCCTGTCCCTGTGTCCTGGTGTGTGTGTTCCCCGTGTCCTGGTGTGTGTGTTCCCTGTCCCTGTGTCCTGGTGTGTGTGTTCCCTGTGTCCAGGTGTGTGTGTTCACTGTCCCCGTCCTGGTGTGTGTGTTCCCTGTGTCCTGGTGTGTGTGTTCCCTGTCCCCGTCCTGGTGTGTGTGTTCCCTGTGTCCTGGTGTGTGTGTTCCCTGTCCCTGTGTCCTGGTGTGTGTTCCCCGTGTCCTGGTGTGTGTGTTCCCTGTCCCTGTGTCCTGGTGTGTGTTCCCCGTGTCCTGGTGTGTGTGTTCCCTGTGTCCTGGTGTGTGTGTTCCCTGTGTCCTGGTGTGTGTTCCCTGTCCCTGTGTCCTGGTGTGTGTGTTCCCCGTGTCCTGGTGTGTGTGTTCCCTGTGTCCTGGTGTGTGTTCCCTGTGTCCTGGTGTGTGTTCCCCGTGTCCTGGTGTGTGTTCCCCGTGTCCTGGTGTGTGTGTTCCCCGTGTCCTGGTGTGTGTGTTCCCTGTGTCCTGGTGTGTGTTCCCCGTGTCCTGGTGTGTGTTCCCCGTGTCCTGGTGTGTGTTCCCCGTGTCCTGGTGTGTGTGTTCCCCGTGTCCTGGTGTGTGTTCCCCGTGTCCTGGTGTGTGTGTTCCCTGTCCTGGTGTGTGTTCCCCGTGTCCTGGTGTGTGTGTTCCCTGTCCCTGTGTCCTGGTGTGTGTTCCCCGTGTCCTGGTGTGTGTTCCCCGTGTCCTGGTGTGTGTTCCCCGTGTCCTGGTGTGTGTGTTCCCCGTGTCCTGGTGTGTGTGTTCCCCGTGTCCTGGTGTGTGTGTTCCCTGTCCTGGTGTGTGTGTTCCCTGTGTCCTGGTGTGTGTGTTCCCTGTCCCTGTGTCCTGGTGTGTGTTCCCCGTGTCCTGGTGTGTGTGTTCCCTGTGTCCTGGTGTGTGTTCCCCGTGTCCTGGTGTGTGTGTTCCCCGTGTCCTGGTGTGTGTTCCCCGTGTCCTGGTGTGTGTGTTCCCTGTCCTGGTGTGTGTTCCCCGTGTCCTGGTGTGTGTGTTCCCTGTCCCTGTGTCCTGGTGTGTGTGTTCCCTGTCCCTGTGTCCTGGTGTGTGTTCCCCGTGTCCTGGTGTGTGTGTTCCCCGTGTCCTGGTGTGTGTGTTCCCTGTGTCCTGGTGTGTGTTCCCCGTGTCCTGGTGTGTGTTCCCCGTGTCCTGGTGTGTGTTCCCCGTGTCCTGGTGTGTGTGTTCCCCGTGTCCTGGTGTGTGTTCCCCGTGTCCTGGTGTGTGTGTTCCCTGTCCTGGTGTGTGTTCCCCGTGTCCTGGTGTGTGTGTTCCCTGTCCCTGTGTCCTGGTGTGTGTTCCCCGTGTCCTGGTGTGTGTTCCCCGTGTCCTGGTGTGTGTTCCCCGTGTCCTGGTGTGTGTGTTCCCCGTGTCCTGGTGTGTGTGTTCCCCGTGTCCTGGTGTGTGTGTTCCCTGTCCTGGTGTGTGTGTTCCCTGTGTCCTGGTGTGTGTGTTCCCTGTCCCTGTGTCCTGGTGTGTGTTCCCCGTGTCCTGGTGTGTGTGTTCCCTGTGTCCTGGTGTGTGTTCCCCGTGTCCTGGTGTGTGTGTTCCCCGTGTCCTGGTGTGTGTTCCCCGTGTCCTGGTGTGTGTGTTCCCTGTCCTGGTGTGTGTTCCCCGTGTCCTGGTGTGTGTGTTCCCTGTCCCTGTGTCCTGGTGTGTGTGTTCCCTGTCCCTGTGTCCTGGTGTGTGTTCCCCGTGTCCTGGTGTGTGTGTTCCCCGTGTCCTGGTGTGTGTGTTCCCTGTCCTGGTGTGTGTTCCCCGTGTCCTGGTGTGTGTGTTCCCTGTCCCTGTGTCCTGGTGTGTGTGTTCCCTGTGTCCTGGTGTGTGTGTTCCCTGTCCCTGTGTCCTGGTGTGTGTGTTCCCCGTGTCCTGGTGTGTGTGTTCCCTGTGTCCTGGTGTGTGTGTTCCCTGTGTCCTGGTGTGTGTGTTCCCTGTGTCCTGGTGTGTGTTCCCCGTGTCCTGGTGTGTGTGTTCCCTGTGTCCTGGTGTGTGTTCCCCGTGTCCTGGTGTGTGTGTTCCCCGTGTCCTGGTGTGTGTTCCCCGTGTCCTGGTGTGTGTGTTCCCTGTCCTGGTGTGTGTTCCCCGTGTCCTGGTGTGTGTGTTCCCTGTGTCCTGGTGTGTGTTCCCCGTGTCCTGGTGTGTGTGTTCCCTGTGTCCTGGTGTGTGTGTTCCCTGTCCCTGTGTCCTGGTGTGTGTTCCCCGTGTCCTGGTGTGTGTGTTCCCTGTGTCCTGGTGTGTGTTCCCCGTGTCCTGGTGTGTGTGTTCCCTGTGTCCTGGTGTGTGTTCCCCGTGTCCTGGTGTGTGTGTTCCCTGTCCCTGTGTCCTGGTGTGTGTTCCCCGTGTCCTGGTGTGTGTGTTCCCCGTGTCCTGGTGTGTGTGTTCCCTGTGTCCTGGTGTGTGTTCCCCGTGTCCTGGTGTGTGTGTTCCCTGTCCCTGTGTCCTGGTGTGTGTGTTCCCTGTCCCTGTGTCCTGGTGTGTGTGTTCCCCGTGTCCTGGTGTGTGTGTTCCCTGTGTCCTGGTGTGTGTTCCCCGTGTCCTGGTGTGTGTGTTCCCTGTGTCCTGGTGTGTGTTCCCCGTGTCCTGGTGTGTGTGTTCCCTGTGTCCTGGTGTGTGTTCCCCGTGTCCTGGTGTGTGTGTTCCCTGTCCCTGTGTCCTGGTGTGTGTGTTCCCTGTGTCCTGGTGTGTGTGTTCTCTGTGTCCTGGTGTGTGTGTTCCCTGTGTCCTGGTGTGTGTGTTCCCTGTGTCCTGGTGTGTGTGTTCCCTGTCCCTGTGTCCTGGTGTGTGTGTTCCCTGTGTCCTGGTGTGTGTGTTCCCTGTCCCTGTGTCCTGGTGTGTGTTCCCCGTGTCCTGGTGTGTGTGTTCCCTGTGTCCTGGTGTGTGTGTTCCCTGTGTCCTGGTGTGTGTTCCCCGTGTCCTGGTGTGTGTGTTCCCTGTGTCCTGGTGTGTGTTCCCCGTGTCCTGGTGTGTGTGTTCCCTGTGTCCTGGTGTGTGTTCCCCGTGTCCTGGTGTGTGTGTTCCCTGTCCCTGTGTCCTGGTGTGTGTGTTCCCTGTGTCCTGGTGTGTGTGTTCTCTGTGTCCTGGTGTGTGTGTTCCCTGTGTCCTGGTGTGTGTGTTCCCTGTGTCCTGGTGTGTGTGTTCCCTGTCCCTGTGTCCTGGTGTGTGTGTTCCCTGTGTCCTGGTGTGTGTGTTCCCTGTCCCTGTGTCCTGGTGTGTGTTCCCCGTGTCCTGGTGTGTGTGTTCCCTGTGTCCTGGTGTGTGTGTTCCCTGTGTCCTGGTGTGTGTTCCCCGTGTCCTGGTGTGTGTGTTCCCTGTCCCTGTGTCCTGGTGTGTGTGTTCCCTGTGTCCTGGTGTGTGTGTTCCCTGTCCCTGTGTCCTGGTGTGTGTTCCCCGTGTCCTGGTGTGTGTGTTCCCCGTGTCCTGGTGTGTGTTCCCCGTGTCCTGGTGTGTGTTCCCCGTGTCCTGGTGTGTGTGTTCCCCGTGTCCTGGTGTGTGTGTTCCCCGTGTCCTGGTGTGTGTGTTCCCCGTGTCCTGGTGTGTGTGTTCCCCGTGTCCTGGTGTGTGTTCCCCGTGTCCTGGTGTGTGTCACAAAAAAGTGAAACCACCCTTCAGAGTGGAAATCTTAAAAACGCTCCACCATCGCGTTCCCTAATAGCGTTCGCGAATAGCGCGTCAGGCGTGAGTGATTTCATTGTTAAGTGAATGCAAAGATGTTTTCTCTGCAGACCTCTTAACCAGCTCTTAACGCCTGCGATGTAACGCCACATTTTTTTTTAAAGTGTGCCTCCTCTAAAAGTGTCCGCCGTCTGTGTGAAACAGTAGCCTATGCTATTTTTATTTACCCGCCACGGTGGCCGGTAGGTGAAGCGAGTTTACCCGCCACGACACAAAATCACCCGCATTTGGCTGGTGGCGGGTGCTAATTTCCATCCCTGGTGTGTTCCCTGTCCCTGTGTCCTGGTGTGTGTGTTCCCTGTCCCTGTGTCCTGGTGTGTGTGTTCCCTGTCCCTGTGTCCTGGTGTGTGTGTTCCCTGTCCCTGTGTCCTGGTGTGTGTGTTCCCTGTCCCTGTGTCCTGGTGTGTGTGTTCCCTGTCCCTGTGTCCTGGTGTGTGTGTTCCCTGTGTCCTGGTGTGTGTTCCCTGTGTCCTGGTGTGTGTGTTCCCTGTGTCCTGGTGTGTGTGTTCCCTGTCCCTGTGTCCTGGTGTGTGTTCCCTGTGTCCTGGTGTGTGTGTGTTCCCTGTCCCTGTGTCCTGGTGTGTGTGTTCCCTGTCCCTGTGTCCTGGTGTGTGTTCCCTGTCCCTGTGTCCTGGTGTGTGTGTTCCCTGTGTCCTCGTGTGTGTTCCCTGTGTCCTGGTGTGTGTGTTCCCTGTCCTGGTGTGTGTGTTCCCTGTGCCCGTCCTGGTGTGTGTTCCCCGTCCGTGTCCTGGTGTGTGTTCCCCGTCCGTGTCCTGGTGTGTGTTCCCCGTCCGTGTCCTGGTGTGTGTTCCCTGTCCGTGTCCTGGTGTGTGTTCCCTGTCCGTGTCCTGGTGTGTGTTCCCTGTCCGTGTCCTGGTGTGTGTTCCCTGTCCGTGTCCTGGTGTGTGTTCCCTGTCCCCGTCCTGGTGTGTGTTCCCCGTCCGTGTCCTGGTGTGTGTTCCCCGTCCGTGTCCTGGTGTGTGTTCCCTGTCCGTGTCCTGGTGTGTGTTCCCTGTCCCCGTCCTGGTGTGTGTTCCCCGTCCGTGTCCTGGTGTGTGTTCCCCGTCCGTGTCCTGGTGTGTGTTCCCTGTCCGTGTCCTGGTGTGTGTTCCCTGTGTCCTGGTGTGTGTTCCCCGTCCGTGTCCTGGTGTGTGTTCCCTGTCCGTGTCCTGGTGTGTGTTCCCCGTTCGGGCCCAGAAGAGAGTGTGTGTGAGTGATGGGCTGCGACTGCTAAAGCTTGTCTCTGTCGTGTCCATGAAATTGTTCCTGAGTCCAGTGCTGCCCTTCCATGAGCGCGACATGGACATGCTGTAATAAACGGTCCCTGATGCTCGAGCTCTCCTCTACTGTTGTCACTCCCAATAGCTGAGATGTAACTGATCGAATGAAGTGATTTTCTCTAAATGACCTAATTAGATTCATTCTGAAGAATATTGCAATACTAGATCCAATTGTCAGTGAGTTTGAGTTCTTAGATATCGATCAGAATGATTTATAGATATTTGGCAGTTTTTGACTGTTTGTTGGTCATTGATTTAATATGCATGATCACTTAAAACCTGATGTTATAAATGGCAACATTTGATCTGGTCATCATGTAGGGTTATTCATTTAAATACAATGAGTAATTAATAAAGCAGTAAGCCAATTATTGTGTTGTGTTAAGGTAATTTTAACCGTGCTTTAGGAGTGTCTTTAGGAGTGTGACACTGAATACTGGAGTAATGATGCTGAAAATTCACATTTAAAAATATATTCAAATAGAATACATTTATTTTAATTTGTAGTAATATTTAACAAGATTACCGTTTTTGAGGGGGAAAAAATCATAATGATTCCAAATGTTTGTCCAGTACTAAGGATATTGCATTTTATACACATTTATTATACTTTAATGAAACATTAAACATTTCTTTCAAAGGTAAATTAGATTAAAGGGTTAGTTCAAAATACAGCCTATATGATCTTCTGATTACAGCCCTTGTCAAATGAAATTGAGGAACATGTTTAAAGGGTTAGTTCAACCAAAAATGAAAGTTCTGTCAGTCATTACTCTCCCTCATGTTGTTCAACCCCGTAAGACTTTCGTTCATCTTCAGAACACAAATTAAGATATTTTTGATTAAATCTGAGAGCTGTCTCACTCCTCCATAGGCTTCTCTGTTATTGAAACTTGCCGGTCCAGAAAGTTAGTAAAGACAATGTTTAAAATAGTCCAAGTGACTACAGCGGCTCAACCTTAAGTTTATCAAGCGACGAGTTGGCCTGTCACGATAACAAATTTTGCTGGACGATAAATTGTCCAAGAAATTATTGCGATAAACGATAATATTGTCGTTTGAGGCCATTTTCATCTAATATAATGATAATGGCATAATAATGCAGGTACACCTTTTCAAAGATCTATAAACTTTTATTTCTTAAGAATATTAAACATTAAAAACGGAAAAACATTTTAAATATCCACAAAAAATGAACAAAACAACCAAAAACAATAAAAGCAATGGACTCTAAATGTCTGTTAACAAAAAAATTCACTTGAATAAATACCGAAAACAATAAATAAAATGGATGTAAACAAAATTGCACTTCAAAAAATATTAAACTATAGGCTCAGACATATAGTGATACATTCCATAACAGGCAAAACTGCTGGTTAGGACCTTTGTAAACAAATAAAAAAAAAAAGCCTCAACAGGATACCACAGCATTTTGCACTGTTCTCCTGTTACTTGTCGACTAAACAAACGCCCGAGTGATTGTGTAATTTACTGTCGGGAAGATGGAGACGTGCTTTATTGCGTGTATATGCTACGCACTGAAAATACTTGGTTAGGATTAGGGGTGAGGAGTGCGTGCGTATTACACGCCATAAAGTGCATATCATATGCACGCAAAAACTATTTTTGGCGTATAAATGGCACGAGAAATAACATTCGTGGTATAGATACGCATTTTCATGAGATCGGGCTCGCTGTCGCGTTTGGCTTTGAAACCAATTCCATCTTTTTCTTTTTTTACCCCTCCAACTCACAACTAGCGTCTTCTCTCTCTCCCGGCAGTCCCGCCGGCGCTTTCCCATACAAAGACCATGTTAATGACAAGCGCCGCGGCGCCGCCTCCCCACACAAAGACTATGCAACTGACAAGAGGGTTTCCTCCTATATGCTAAGGAACCGAGAGTGGTCATCCAGTCTATTTGGTAGAGAGAGAGAGAGAGACGAGGAAAACAAACAAGCATGCAAATGGAATTATTGCGGCCGGAAAAATTATCGAGCTCATTTTTTTTATCGTGCGATTAATTGATTTATTGACTATCGCGACAGGCCTAGCGACGAGAATACTTTTTGTGCGCAAAAATAACGACTTTGTTCAACTCTTCATTTTCTTCTGTGTTTCTCTGAGTAAGTTCACGTAGTGTAACAGCGCAGCGCTTCTGGGTTGTACGTCAGAACGGAGGCTCACTATTGGCCGACGCTGGTCATGTGTGTGATGCTGGCCAATAGTGAGCCTCCGTTCTGACGTACAACCCAGAAGTGCTGCGGAGGAGTGAGACAGCTCTCAGATTTAATCAAAAATATCTTAATTTGTGTTCTGAAGATGAACGAAAGTCTTACGGGGTTGGAACAACATGAGGGAGAGTAATTACTGACAGAATTTTCATTTTTGGGTGAACTAACCCTTTAAAATAGGATTGCACATGTTCTTCTGGAACAAATCATGCCCTGCTCACTGTGGGAAAACCCCAAAGTGTCCCGACAGTGCATGCATAATGTTCGGAGTTTACCAGGAAGTAAAGCCAATTGAATTAATAACAACTCAGCCAAGAATAATTGGCTGTGTGTCTGGCATTTAGAGTTTGTGGAGGCTGTTTTACACACACACACACACACACACACACACACACACACACACACACACACACACACACACACACACACACACACACCACACACACACTAAAACTCTCTCTCTCTGCAGGTTTCTTTGTTGAAACAAAGGGATGGATGGAGAAAAAAGAGCAACTTCTGAAAGGATTCTTCTGGAACCGTACAAGTACTTGTTACAGCTGCCAGGTAAGGCATTACATGTGTCGTTTATTTTTGTCTGCATGTTCAATGGCGCTGAAGAAATAGATCACAGAAAATAAAAAAAATACATTTACTCATCACCCACCGTCATGTCTTTCAAAAACTGAGGCTTTCTGCAGTGAAAAACGTATTTTCTTTTTCCCATCAACAACATGATGACGGTAGTCAAGCAGTACCTGAGTGTGAGTGAATTTATTTATTAGTTTATTTGAAGTTATTTAATAGTTTAACACACAACGTAAAGGGATTGTTAACCCAAACGGTTTCTTTGATCTGTTTGAACACATAAAAAATGATATTTTAAAGATTATTGGTAACCAAACAATTGATGGACCCCATTGACTTCCATATGGAAACAAACAATAAATAAATAAATATATATATGTGTGTGTATGAATGACTGTTATGATTTATTATAGCCATATAGACATTGATAGCTGTGTTCTTTATGAACTGTTGTATGGAAAGGATCTAGGATATGTGAATATTATTTTAGTATTTCCTTCACTGTTCTGCTTTCACAGAAGAGAGCAAGTCATATGCATATGGAACAACATGAGAATGAGTAAATGATGATGTTTTTCATTTTTAAGGGAATTATTGCATTGTGGATGAATGTCGTAGAGATATTAATAGTTTGATATATTGAACTTGGTCTAAAATCTAGTTTAAAGGGTATTATAAGAGGTATATATCATGGCTGTAGGAAAAGTGCTTTATTGAGATGAAGGGGATTTCAGTGGGACGGTGTAATGCAGTTCTAGTACGGTGCGCTACACTAATTTATTACAGAATTATGCAGCGGTCCTAAATGAAACAAATGACATTTGCTGAAATATTTCCACATTTATAAGCGCACATTTTGCATGACTTTATTTTGACCTGCTTTAAGCTGGAATAATTTAAGGAATATTGATTTACTCTTTTTAAATTGAACTCTTTGTGCAAAGCGTTTCTGTCAACAAATTTGGCAAATGCATTCCTGTGGAATCACTAACAGCTGGAAAGAGCTGCTTTAATTTAACGTAGCAAAGTGAAAATACAGCCTGTATGATTTTCTGATTACAGGCCTTATTGTCAAACGAAATTGAGCAACATGCATGTTTAAAATGCTTAAGTTAAGTTTTGGTTGGTCATTAATGGAATAGTTAACCCAAAAACATTGTCATCTTTTACTCATTGTAGAACTGCACGATTAATTGTTGGATTAAATATGGCAATCTCGATTCAAACACACACACGATCTCATTCCTAAATGACAACGATTCGCCTGTTTCTATTAAAGCAACACCAAAGATTCTTTTGTACCTTAAAATAATGTTTCCAGAATGGTTTCAGTGGTTCATCAACTCGTAACAGGGTGAACGGCACTTCTGCATCGCTTTGCGTCCCTCTCTTGCGTCCCTATAAACGCACTATGCAAGTTTGCCAGATCGGGTAGCGGATCTGTAGTTCGAATGAGACATATGAAACTACAAATTTGACTTGCTTTAAGGCAAGCGTTACTATTCACTTTATTCCTGCGTCCCATGACGCTTTGCGTGAATTATGGGTGTAACCCGTCAGACGCACGTCCGTTTACAAACCAATCAATGTCGAGATGCAGCCCACATGATGACGACAGGGCACAAGTACGTCATGTAAAGCTCTTTAGTGCGCTCGCATAGTTGCAATGTGAAACCAAACCAAAACTAACCGAATGTAGCCTATATAATGCATCAAAACATGAACTTTGGTTCGGGCCTTGGTGCGACTCTCAGGTGTGAAAACGACAAAGCTGATGTTTACGGTAGTGATCAAAATAGAGTAAATTACTTTTTGAAATTAGCACTTCAATGATTTTATCAATTACGCCGTTACACCAGTAGGTGGAGACAAGACTTTTAAACGAATGTATTTGTCATTTAATCATTCATTCAAGCGATTTGTTCATTCATCCAGTGACGAAACAAGCGAAGGTAGTCACTGAATCATTCACTCAAGCACTTTAAAATATATCTAATTCATTCAGATTAATGAAACATTTTAAATAGACTGCGGCGATTAACATCTAGTCAGAACCTCTAGTAAATTACATGTTATTTAGTTTAGTTGTCTGTCCAGAATCGTGGGAGAATAGAACAAAAAACAAACAAACAAACAAAAAAAGCGTGATTCTCAGTCTATCCAGAATCGTGCATGTCATTTTACACGTTCTTCTGTGAAACACAGGAATGCAAAACATTTGCGAAAGCACACATAAAGTGCATTGAATATAATTTTTTTTACTCCAATCTCTTTTTTTTGTTTTCCATCACTGTATCCCGTGTGAAACTGACATTTGAATCTGCAATATATCTCATGAAGTGTTTGAGTAATATAAGAGGTCAGGTATAGATGGAAAACAGCATGTCACCTCGCCGGAAGCTGCTGTCACTGCTTGACATTTCTTGTCAACTACCCATTTTGTGGTATAAGCATCATCATCGTGTAAGTCAGACGAGCTCAGCGCTCAGGAAGTCTGCAGTCAGCACAATGCACAACGAATGACAATATCATGTGTCTATTATTAACTCCTTCTGTCGTCTCGTGAAGCAAGAACCAGCGACACATGAACAACAGATGTGACTCTCACAGAATCTAATAAAGGACTATTTGTGATTGGTTTTGTTCCATCCACCTTATGTGTCCTTTGAAAAAATATATAAAAAAAATTTACTATTTACTATAATGTAGTAAGCTTATATTTCCAATTTGGCAAAGGACGTTTTGAATGGTGATCGCTTTGGAAGAGTGAGTTCATGTTACCATGAAAAAAAGTCACCCTTTACGGTAACACTATTTTACAGTGACCTTGTTACATGTGCTTACATAGCAATAACTGTAAATTATGCATAATTAGATCATGCAACTATCCCTCAACCAATACCTAACCCTATAGTACATGTAGTTGCTTAATATTATTTACTACTTAAATATAATGTAACACTGACACCTTAAAATAAAGTGTAACCCCCTTTACTATCTGAATAGTTAATGGCTGCATATTAAATTATGCATTAATGTTTTTAAAATTGTCAATGAAGGAAAACCTTTGGTTGCCACAACTTCCGTTTTCTACTATCTTGCAGAATTAAATCAATATCTCTCTCTCGCTCGCTCTCTCTTTCTCTCTCTCGCTCGCTCTCTCTCTCTCTCGCTCTCTCTCTCTTTGCTGACTTAAAGAAGTGCAAATGTTTTAATTTGATCTGCAGTAAACCCTGATGAGTCTGAAAGAGTGTTTCCAGCTCTAATATTCAGTTTGCTGAAATACTGCTGCAGCATCACAACCCCTTCTCTTGTTTTCCTGGCGTCCTCTTGCAATTTTAATGCTGTCTTTTGTGACCGTATGCAGAAGACGGTCCTCTCGGCTAGTTTTTGCTGAGGTCAGGGAAGGAATGACTGAGGAACTGAAAGTGAACAGCGGTCTCCGCCGGTGAAGGGCAGACCAAGTTCCTCAAATACACAGGCGTGAATGTGAAGAGATTGAGAAAGTTGGTCATTAATTTGCATTTAAGGCGAGACACCCGCCTTTAAACACCCGTTGAATAGGGTAAAAAATATAACTAATAAACATCACCATACTACACCAGCTGATTGATTACATTAATAATAGCAAACATTTTTTGTATTACAAGTTTTCTGAAATTTTGTTTAAATATGCAAATGAGGCGTTGTCTAACTAATTATGCACTAATTTGCATTTCTAGAACAAAAATCTGAACATTGGATGAAGTCAGGTTTAAAATTGTTTCATTTATTTGATATGTGACCCTCACTCACAAAAATAAATGTTTTATATATATATATATACGGTAGTAAATGTACAAAATATCTTCATGGAACATGATCTTTACTTATTATCCTAATGATTTTTGGCATAAAAGAAAAATCTATAATTTTGACCCATACAATGTATTGTTGGCTATTGCCACAGATATACTCGTGCGACTCGAGACTGGTTTTGTGATCCAGAGTCACATATTATTATTGGATATCTCTATTTATCACTCAATAATTCAGAAAATACTGTCAACAGCCAAAAATACAGCCTTTTTTTTTTTTTTTAGGAATAAAATGTTTAAAATCAGGAAAATTATATATGAACAAAAACCTTTGTAAAAACCTTCATAATATAGATAAGATGGTGTGTGTAAGTGTCACTGAAGTGGAGATTTCTAGGTGGAAAAACTCATTTTGAGAAAACAGCCTTGATACTGTAATTGAAATCTACAGATGCACATAGATAAAGTGCTCTAAAATATACAGTTAAAAGTGTATTTTAGATGTTTTCTGTCCACCAGTCTGAAAAAAACACTATGAAAAGCCAAAGCCTGTTTTTGCCTGTCGTGTCTCGCCTTAAGTGGCTGAATCTCATTAAAACATGTTCAGGTCACATTTCACCCCAGAATCTAAAGAGGTTTGATTTTTCTCGATGCAGTGAATCCAGACGCTGCTTTACTCTAATGGGAATCACTGGAAAGAAAAACCCTGAGTGTACAGAGATTTTTACTATAATAAAACGTGGGTTTAAAAATCAATTTTAATGATTGCATTTTAAATTAACTCATTTAATTTTAATTTAGATTAAATTTAAACAAAAAAAAATTCAAATCAATTACAAATTAAGTTTGCATCACCAAAGTCGGTAATGTAACTTTTCAGAATTATGTTGATGTCAAATCAGGAAGATTAAGTCTAAGGTGTAATTGCACAAAAAGCCATATTTTGAGTACAGAAGTATTGAGTTGATTGGCTCTTCAAATGGTTAAACTAGGGATACACTGATATAAATAAAATTGGCCGGTACCGATAATTCTTTATATTTAAAAGCTGATAACCGATATATTGGGCGATAAATCTAAATCCAAATTTGTGTATAATTTTTTTTTTTTTTTTTGAAAGCCTGATTGCAAACAAAAGTCTCACCATTAAAATCTGTGTCCCAAACACACAATTATAATGTTCTCGTTATAATTTTATGTAGCCGATATGACCGCACATGTTGCACTAAACCGTATTTTCCTTTTTGAAATGATTACAGTCATATTTCAAGCAATTCAAAACCATTATGGCGAACATCTGAAGTGTCTCGGCTGAAGGAAATAATCAATTATTTATCGGCTTTATTATATCAACCAAATTTTCTTATCGGGCCGATAACGCTAACATTAAAAATTGACATATTTGCCGATATATCGAGCATCCCAAGGTTAAAGTATTGCCATATTGAGTGTTACGATTTCTCCCATTCTTAAATGCTTAGATGGACCGTTTCTAACTTTTCAAAATCGCCTTATTACTGTAATGCACAAAAATATGCTTATTCATAATGTCAGATTCATTTAACCCTCAGTAATCCAAAAAGAAAAGTGTGACATGTTCTTGACGGATTTCATGATTCATCTGACCGTCTTCATTAGTGAAGGGCAAACGGAGAAAGGGAAACCGTGACACATGAAGGAGCACCGCTTGCAGTCAGTCATTAGATCAGTGTATCTGCACTAACACACTCCGTGAAGCCTCGAGTTGCAGGAGGCTGGAGGGGAAAGGCTCATGAATGGAGATGAAGTGAGATCAATGATATTCCTTCTGAGCCTTTGGTTGCTGAATAACCCGAGCTCGTCAGTCCTCAGCCTTCGAGTTTGTTTTAAAAGGCAAAAATGGTTCTATTGATTTATACCAGTATTAAGACTTGCTGCTTGTTTCATGCGTCATGATTAGGGTTGCGAAATTCCAGGAATTGGAAACTTTCCATGGGAATTAATGGGAATAAACTGGAAATTTGCTAAATTGCAGGTTAGCCTTACTGGAACTTAAATGTAGTTGGAAAAATACATCTTGCAGCAAAGTCTAAAACATTGGTCATTGGGAATACGTTTTTTTTTATTCAACATTTATTCTTTTTAGTTGTTCAATGAAAGAATTCATTAAAGTTCTACTCACAAATAAATGTCAATAATTGTATTAGTTTGCATGCATGTCTGCTTATGACCAAACTAAATGCTTTGTATTTATGTTTGTGTATTATACAGTTTGTATAAATTCCAATTAATTTCCTTAAGTTTCCAACTTGGAATAAAACCATAAAACAAACATCAGCCCTTATTTTACATGTTTGGACTGCAACTAATCTTGATTTCTTGTCATCTCTCCCCCTTTTCTCCGTTTTGATAGGAAAACAAGTCAGAACAAAGCTCTCTCAAGCGTTCAACCACTGGCTCAATGTCCCAGAGGATAAACTTCAGGTAAGGGTTTATTTGTGTGTTTAGTGTTGCTGGATTGACAATGTTGTTTAAATGCATCGTGAAAGGTGGGAAAC